>NW_006921621.1:12295185-12325263 GCF_000298275.1 Orycteropus afer afer
CCCTTGCAATCTAAGTCTTGAAGACAAGTCTGGACCAATTTCTCCATCCTGCCTCTGGCAGCAGACTGTAGCATTTCAGATCCTCCACCAAGTCCCAGCTGCTTCAAAGGAAAAATCCTACTTTCTTCAGTTAAGATCATAAGAAATACAGGGGGAGGGGGTCAGCTCTGTTTGGACATAATTACACTTCATCAAAAGAAGCTTTCTTCATCTTCCATGCGTGAAAAGTCTGCAAGCAGTTAAGTCTGTCTTTTTTTTTTTTTTTTTTTAAAATATAAAAATTGCTATTTGGGAAACCAGCCAAAACTCAGAAAGCCAATATAGTAAAACAGTGCACACCCTTTGTTTCTCTTTGAAGTTTCTTAAATAAATATGTTGAGGGTTTACAAAGTACACTATCACTTTGCCATAGTTTCTACTCAAATTGATCAGAGAAAACTTATGCAGCATCTATATAATACAAAAGCAAGGTAAATGAAAACACTAGCTAGAATCTGTAAACTAGAATAAATAACAGCACCCAATCCTTTAAATAGTAACATTCATTACTCTAGTCAAAAATAAAATAATATTAAGTAAGAAGAGTGGTAGAACTCAGAGCAACAGGTAAAATCATCATGTCCAAATTTTCTTTTTCATTCTTACTAGAAAGAAGAGAAACTTTAATTACATTATGGAACTCCACCAATGACTGAGAAAAAAAAAGAACAAATATACCCACAGACACACATATTTAAAACCCAATTAGTCAATGGTAAGATAGGATGTGTGTTTTCTTTCTTTTAATAAAAGTAAAATAAATCGGATTCACAGAGAACTCCCTAGTTTTCATTCTGCCAAAGCCTCTGAGCCTCATTTTATTTCAAATAACCTTTCAGTGACAGTATCTCATTAGCATGTATCTTTTTTTTTTTTTAAGTTAAAAAGTACAACTTCTTGGCCCTGTTCCTAGAAAGTAAACTAAAACTACTCATCGGAAACAGCCTTGCTTGAATTTCCCTTATCAGGTTTTTACAATGGTAATAACTTGACATCTGATCCAAACTAAAGAGCAATTATTAGACCTGTTTTAAAAACTAGTGCTTCTCATTTCCTAATTCAAACCTAGGTTGTAAGGATTCCATAGGGCTTTGAAATTGTCTTTGACCTCAGTCCATTTTCTCTTATTAAAAAAAAAAAAAAAACTCGTTGCTATCCAGTCAATTCTGACTCATAGCTACCCTATAGGGCAGAACAGAACTGCCCCGTAGGGTTTCCAAGGCTGTAAATCTTTACAGCAGCAGACTACCTCATCTTTCTCCTGTAGAGAAGCTGGTGGGTTCAAACCACCGAACTTGAGGTTAGCAGTGGAGTGTTTAACTACTGTGACACCGGGGCTCCTTTTCCTATTAAAGTACTACTTAAAATGGAAATAATAGATTCAATAAATAAATGAATATAATACTTCTAATAATACTTAAAATGGAAATAATAGATTCAATAAATAAATGAATATAATACTTCTAATAATACTTTAATGACTATTAAAAATCCCTCTGTAGCTTAAGTAAATAAAAATTGAAATATTGGTTTCCTTAGAGATTTTTTTAAAAACATTAACCCCATGGATGAAGTAGCTGTGAAAAAAAGGAAATATTTTCTCTTTTAGGATCCATTTAAGGATTGCTAAGATATAAATACGGATTCAGATGGTAGAAATTTTAAATTGTGTGGAAATTTTAAGAGTCCTATCATTCATCTGTCTAGGCAACTCTAGTCATTCTAAATAAGCAATATATTATTCATTTATTCAAATTAAAAACCTTCCATAAAAAATGATGTTTCAGTATTCTTATTATGAGAATAAACTATATTATACAGAGGTAACGTGATAAATGAAGTACATTATGCCAGTTGTTCTTGCAACAAATTAGAGCAAATTAACATTGTCAGGAAACTGATCCAAAGCAGCCATACTTCTTCCCCTTGGCCACTCAAGTCACTGTCATTCAACAACACATAATTCAGAACTGTTCTTTCTCTCTACTTCATATGCTCACACCCAGTGAAATTAGGAACTAGCTCTTCGGTAAACCCTTTTTCAATGTTCAATACCATAAAACTAATGAAAAAGGCTTAAGTACTCATAAAAACACTCAACTTTCATCTGGACGTATTTAAATGAAACATTCAGTAGTTCTATTTAGTAAAAAAAAAAAAAAAAAGGCGCTGATTCATATATAAACTAATCTACATTTCATCAGAGGATTCTAATATGCTTCTCCTATCATCAATATTAAAAATCAGAGACCTACCTCGTCCACTCCGGCCCACAAATCTCAGATCGTTGAACCTTGCTACTTGGTTTTTCATGACAGCAGAGGCATTTCGGAGCTCAGCAGAATAATTTTCATCATTACCCGCCATGACAGTAACCACAGTCCCATCTGGTACCTCTCCGAGGGCTACCACCTACATAAAACAAGAAACACAGCAACAATAATGGCACATTAGAAAAGCTTAAAAACTGAGAATATATTCTCATTGTAAACGATGTGTCTTATCAGGACTTAGTGCTCCAGTTTGGTAATGGCAGACAGAAATGAAGCATCTGCTTATGCACTGTGATGCCACTTCAAACAGACCAATGTTTTGGGGTCCACCCATTTCAAAGGCAGGCGAAAGTTCCCTGCATTTGTTGTTGGACTCTTCACAGAATACATGTACATTTTTATTAAATCCCCATGTTCAGTTGTCCATAGGAATTAGGCCACAGAATGAAAGCTGCAGATTGTATCGTACATATTAAGGCATTGCCTGTCTGCAGCCTGGGAACCCCTGAGGTGTGGTTTCATCCAGATCACAGGCTAAAGAACAGAAAGTCTGGTCAGCTCTACAGGAGAAGATTTGTAGGGGAACTTGGAGTTGCTGACAACATGGAGCCCCAGACACAGTGTAGAATCCAGAACTACATTCTATCTCCTTACTTTCAACTAGTCAAGGGTAATCACACTATAAATATTTACTGAATGCCCACTCTGCAGTGGAATATCCAAAGCCATCAGGAAGGTTAAAGTCTAGGTGCAGAACAGAGACATATACCAAGCTGAAAATGATCAATGAGTAATATAAACAGAGACATATACCTTTAACCACACTCCAGTCTATCCCATTAGATAGATGGTTAGTGTTCAGTTGCTAACCATCTTGAAATTACATCTTTGCCTCTTTAATTGTCAATGGTTAATCTGAGGTGGTACAATGATCAAGTAAAGATCTAGAGTGACTAACTAGTCTTTGTAAAATCTAGACTGACTAGTCTTTGAGAGTAATAAGCATTTTTCACTATTCCAAGGCTAGGGACTACACTTTTAACCAGGTCAGCTAATTTGCAATGTGCGGTCTGATCAGCAGGGAGCCTGGTAAGGGAAGGCTGGTAAAGGTTCTTCACTATCATATAAAAAGCATACTATTCTTAATCTATTATCAAAATCCTTGATTACAACCCCTTTTCTCAACTCATTTCCAGAATTCTATATTCAGATTATTTCTATCTTTTCCATATTCAGCTCCCAGATGCCCTCAAGATAACCAAGCAATGGCTACTGCTAGAGTAACCCACTACTCTGTGATAATAACACCTATGTGTGCTTGTGTGTGTGGCAAACATCCCACTTCCCCTTCTCTCCTCTCTAGTACTACTCCCCCCTCTGACAAGACTTCCATAAAGCAGATCTGAGCATTAAATATCATGCTCCCAATAAGCTTTGTACATACTCTCATTAAAGCAAATTTCTTAGTGTGATTGAAAAATAGACACCACAACTATACTTTAAAGAGCACTGGTGGTGCAACCGTTAAGTGTTCAGCTGCTAACTGAAAGTTCTGCAGTTGGAACCCACCAGCAGTACCACAGGAGAAAAAAACTGGTAATCTGCTTCCATACTAGGAAATTCTTTTGGGCAGTTCTACTATGTCATATCCAGTCACTATGAGTTAGAATCAACTCAACAGCACACAACAATATAACTATACTATCAGTTTGATATTTCCTCAGCCACATAACCTACCCCCAAGGAGCTCTGGTTGCGTAGTGCTTAGGGCATTTGACTGCTAACCAGAAGGCTGGATTTTCAAACCCACCAGCCACTCCGCAGAAGGAAGACTGGGCAACCTACTTCTGTAAAGATTTACCGCCTCAGAAACCCAAAGTGGGGTGACTATGAGTCAGAATCGACTCGATGGCAGTGAGTTTGGTTTTTTGGTTTGGTTATAACCTACCCCAACATCCCCATACTCTAGCCTTTGCTATAGCTAGGAGAACAACAAACAAACAAGAAACTTACCAATATTTTTTTTCACCCCTGCTTTTTCTCTTAGGCAATTTGTAAGTTCCATTCCTTCCTCTAGAACTTTGTTATTCAGTTCAATATCATAATGCATTCCTTAAATTAATCTAGCACCAACTTTTCCACAGCATCCTCACTTTAATACATATATATATATATATTACTGATCTACATTACTCCTTTTGATATATTAGACCAAGGCTGTATATCCTTGGAATTCAGATTATATTATATTAGAAACTCCAAGAGGAAGGGTTTCACCTGTCATATTCACCACTGTATATCCAGCTCCCAAAACTGTGCCTAGCCCACAGTGCTTGATAAATATTTTTTTAAATAAATAAATGAAAGATCTCCATAAACAGATCTTTATGGATGTTTGCCACACACACTTCCCACAGTTAACACTCTAAAAGAGAAAACTAGTTAAGGTTGAATCAGCATCCCTCCTTAGCAGTGATGTGCCCTTGCTTCAAAACACTTTTCTGCAAGCTTTTCCCACCAGAGAGGGAATTATGCCAACTATCCTTTACTTGTAATTATTCTATTCAATATGAGAAGTCTCCCAGTAAGCCCGTAAGAATAAGATTTCCTCCCAAGAGTCCAACCATGCATACTTGAACTAGTGGCTCATATGGGTACTGAATATACATACTGAGATACTCCTGATAAGGAGCACTGGTGACACAGTGATTAAGCACTCAGCGGCTAACAAAAAGGGTGGTGGATCAAACCCACCAGCCGCTCTGTGAGAGAAAGATGTGGCAGTCTGCTTCGACAAAGATTTATAGCCTTGGCCTCTGGGGAGAGTTCTACTCTGTCCTATAAGGTCGACATGAGCCAGAATTTGACTCAACAGCAATGGGTTATGTGTACACCTGATGGAAGCAATGTGCTTTTCAGTACAGTATTTCAACTTCGAAATGCCAAAAATACGAACATTTGGAAATGCTGAAATAACTGACTACATTTGACAGTATTCATCTGATCTCTGACATTTTGTACACTCAGCATATTGTGTTTTAACACCTGCTGTGTGGCTTTCTATGTCAAACTAAATTCGTAACCAATACACATATTAATGAAGGCAGAAAAAATGCGTGCTATTTCAAAGAGAGTAGACGCACTAAAAATTAAGAGGCTCACTTTCTTCCCACCTCTGCTACAATCTCTCACACAAGTTATTTTACCTCCAGGAACCACCATCATCCAACCTATACATTAGAAATTTAAAAAAAAAAAAAAAATCTGTAAAATTTAGAAGATATTATATAAATGGAGTGTAACTCTAGCAATGTACTTTTTGTAAGATGAGGAAGCTAACACAGTATTTGTTCTATTCAAAGTCTGATGTGTGCTAAACATAGAATTTTACTTGTAAGCATCCCTAAAGGTTTCAATTTAATACGTAATTCTTCACTTCGTGTTCTGAGATGTTCTTTGGTGGTGTTGAGAGATACAGGCTGACTGCTGGGTTTCACTCTAGTCTGGCTAGATTTCAGAAAAAAAAAAAAAAGAAAGAAATCTGCCCCATTATAAAAGTTTTCAAGAACTCTGGGACATTATTATTTTACTGCATATTTTTAACATAATGGATTTTTTTTTAGTTAGAAGAAAAGGAAAATTGGTTCAACATGGGAAAATATGAAAGAAAAAATTCCCTAAGAGTAAAATACACAAATTCATTTTACTTTTCTTAAGCAGAATAATAATAATCATATTAAATACTGGTATGTTTTACGTATTACATTTAACAACAATAGGTAATCACAAGTTGTATGAGTTTTCTACGAGGCTTAGAATGTGTCTTGGGGGGGAAAAAAGCTAACTAATACCATGTAGTGACAGCCTCTCCTGCCTCTCCTGTTATGGCTGAACTCTATTTTAAGGAGTAAGTATATTGTTTTTTTCTACTATTCACTCTACCCAATCAGACTGCCCAATGTTTTTCTGAAGAAAATAAAAAAGGGAGCAGGAGTGTACTGTATTTGACTTTATATCAATCAAAAGTATAATTATATGTTTGAGGGTTTTCAAAAAAAGTAAATCTCTGAAGCTAAAAAGTTTCCCTTGGAGATTCTCAACTGTGTTTATCTAAAAGTAAACCAGAAGAATCAAGAAATTTTTACACATTTCATCTGCACCAAATCCAAGCAATGGAAAAACATTTTGCAGGGTAGAAAAGGGTAGAAAGCAGTCAAAACAATCACCGTTGAACTAGTTAGGAATAAGTATGGATTAAAATTTGGTTCTACACTATCCAATACAAAAGTATGGCTCTTCATGGAACAACGTGTGATGAAACCTTAACAATTAAATTTCTAAGTGCTTTTAACATATTAAATCTACAAATACAATACATGTCATGGGAAAGGGGGAAGTAATTTCCTGTCCTGACACCTCAAAATAGCGAAAGAAGTTCCTTTATTCAGCACACCTCACTCTAGCATTTGGATCACATGATACGTAGTTGACTAAAAAAACTAAAAGGATATTTAACTCTAGAAATGCTATTGAAATTTTGTGAGTCCCCTTATGACTGTAACTGTGAATTACTCTAAAAGAGAAGCAATGGAGAATTAACTCAGACCCTTAAAATTGTTTTGTGGTCTTAGAATATGGAAGTTAAAATTGTCTATAACATTTCTACGGATAGAACACTAGTCTTAACTAATCAGTTACTCTTGCAGGTCAATGGCATTTGTCATACTGTACTTACAGAACAATTGAAATATAATTACTTTTCAAGCTAGAATCTGATCAAACATTTCTCTTTTTTTTCTGATTTCAAATATCTCTACTTTCTGTATTGAAGAAAAGGTGAGACAGTAATTGCAAATGGCAAAAATTTTATTCTGTGATAATAATTTTTAAATAGCTTGTTGTATTTAAAAATTTCCAACAAATATTAATTCTGAAAACTTAAGCCCAAATTTGGAAAATGCCATAGAATTACAGGAAAAAAAAAGTAAATACAATGTAATATTTTATAATTTTTAAAATGTCAAAGAAATAAATTTTGGTGGTAATTTATTTCAATTATGAAGCTAATTTGATCATCTCACAAGAGATACACTAGACTTTTGAAAGAATATAAACAGCAATGCCAAGGTTGAAAAAAATGAAAGATAATCTAATATGGCTGTTCTCAAATATATTTCCTAAAAATTTTTTTAGTATTTATTTTCCATCTAAATTTTTCAGATTACCCTACTCAATCTTAAAAATCTTTAAGTAATTTTTATTGCATTTAAACACAAAAAATTGTCTTTATTCAATTTGCAATCTACTGCAATCTGCATAATTTTGCCTAACAATTCACATTAGGTTCAATAAGGTTTTAACAAGTTTAAGAAAAAACACACCCAAACCCATTACTCTCCAGTCAATTCCCACTCATAGCAACCTTATAGGACAGAGTAGAACCGCCCAAAAGGGTTTCCAAGGCTGTCAATCTCTAAGGAAGCAGGCTGCCACATCTTTCTCCATGGAGTGCCTGGTAGGTTCAAACCACCAACCTCTTGGTTAATAGCTGAGCACTTAATCACTGCACCACCTGGGCTCCTCAACAAATTTAATATCTATCTGAAAATGGGTTTTCTTTTTTTAACATTGCTAGAAAAAGATATGGTACTGGTACATATATAGTCCGGTGTTCTCTAACTTAAAACAGCACAATAGACACTACCCTTAGTTTAAAACATACATCTGGACTTCTGCATAGTGTTTCAGCTTGAAACTATTTAAAGCAACTGAATTATGAACCCTGAACACCAGGCTTCACAGTGGAAATGCTGACAGACTCCTAACAATAAGAGTGCTACTGAATGCTGGGTTAACATGTTCTCTCCACTATTCCTACCTGACCATCAACAAGTGAACTCAATTTGCAAATTGCTTTTTTGTCACTAGAACTATCTAGGACAGAAAGGATCTGGGATCCTCTAATAAGATATCTTAACTATTTTAAGCATTCAGTGACATACACCTGAAAGCCATGCTAAAAATATCTATTTCCATTTCCTTGACACCTGGGGAAATGAGTATTTTAAAACCCGAGACCTATGTTAAAAATACAAACTGTGTATTATAACCAACTTTACATATTTTAAAGTATACTAGTTTTTGCACCTTTACATTAGTATAATACAAGTTGTCAGTATAAATGAATTTTTATACAATCCCAAAACACAATCAGATAAACAAGACTAATATAATAATGTTGTCTTAATACAATACATTGTCAACATCATTTTGAAGCACTATCTTAAATTGACATTATCAGTAGACATAGTTTAATGAATTCACTTTTGATCTCTGTAGCTCTAAGCTCAGCGTCATAGACATAAATTATGGGTTCAGTAAATAGTTTAGTGTATTGATTTGAATGCCAGACTTCTCAACATTTAAGTTCTGTATGTTGTTTGTGTGCATGTTTAAAAATGTATTTACCTATCTGCTATCTACTCAACAGCACTAAAATTTATTTTATACATAGCCCTAAATATGATAGCCAAATTGCTGTCACCACTTTTAAAACTGAGACTTCTTTATGTTATTTCTTTATTACAGATGTATTTGATTATGCTGTAAGAGTGTAGAACATCTTATGCTCTCAGGCTATTATCCAGAAAGTAAGGTAAAGAGAGGCAGGTTCTCAACATTCAGGTGAAAACAATAAAAATCGTTATCAAAATATGGATGACCTAAATATCTATACAATTTTTTTTCAGCAGAGAGACAAAACTTCTATATTGAATGGATACTAAGTTTTATACACTATTTGAATTCCTTTAAACTCATGGGGGAGGGGAGCCAGGGGATAGCCAAGTTTTAGATTAATTCAATTAATATGAATTAAAATATTCCATTTAATATGGCTAGTTGTTCTCTGCAGTTTTATTTACAGCTGAAAAGTAAAATAACAAAAATACTTTCTGTAATTACGTATGATTAAGAGTAAATAAAGCAATTTATTTTCAAAATAATTTCAACAGGGTGATAGTGAGAAAACCGGAATAACCAAAATATCTGAGAACATAATAGTTCACACTAAATTGCATTCTATCCTTATGATAAAAAAAAAAAATTCCGTCCAAAATACTCTTGCTCAACATCAATTTAGCATCATAAGTGCAAGAGAAGAAGAGTTCAAGACAGTCATGCCTTAAACATATTACCTGGAAAAACGGTATATGCAGCATCAAACATCTAAATTATATCTTTAAAAATGCAGGCACCTATCCTTATAAACTACAAAACAACTTGTGGCATTGTATAGACAAAATATCTAGATTGATAATTTTGTTTTTATCCAAATGTTAGTTGTTTTGTTTGGGAGGAAACAAATGTTCACCCTGACGTAAAGCAAATTTAGAAATTTCTGGGGCCTTGGACAATGAACATTGCAAAAGATGCCTCATAGGTAAACTTAAACATATTCTGAGCTTTTCATATTCAAGGAAGAAAAAACATCAACCTACAAAATGGTTGGTTTAAAAAAAGAAAAAACATTTCTTGAGCCAACTGCAAAATGAAACTTGCCCCAGAAAGCAACATCCCCTTTCCATAACAATTCATTCTGATTTCTGTTCTGATATAAGAACTGGGGCGATAACCAGCTCTAATTGACCTGGGCTCCTCTTTCTTTTCCATCCCACCCACACACGGAATCTGAATGGGTGCGTGAGGCGGGGACGAGGGGGGGGCGGAGGGAATGTGTGATCAACAACTGAGAACTGCCAGTGTCCCGTGGGAGTTTGGCCCCAGGGTCCACAAAGGAGTAACTGGCACAATTCCTCTCCCCACTCCCTCAAGGCCCTGCTTACCCAGTTCTCCAGAGACCCTAGAGCCCAGGGGACTCACGCCCACCTCCTCAAATTCCCCAGGCGAGAGAGGGCCAGAGGCGTCTCTTTTTGAAAGTTCTTTTCCCTGTCTGCCTAACCGCCCTCTCCATCCTTGGCGTCTAGTCCTGCGAGTGTGGACAGCCGGGTAACCCATTTCCCCTAAAGCCCAGTGCGCGCTTGGCATGGGGCTCCGAGTCTCCCCCTGGCGAGAGCTGCCCAGGGAAATCTGGACAGCATTAAGGAGACTCTCCGGGCTACTGCGAGAGGATGCGGACCCTACATCCTCAACCTGCCAAACTGATGCCTGAGACTCCACCACTGACACCCAACCTCAAACTAACGGGCAGCGCCCGCTGAGGAGGCCGCGGGGCAAGCGGCGGCCGCTCTGAGACCCCGGCGTGACTCCCTCCGCAGCACACCACGGCCAGGAACCACCCACTATCTTTGGGAAGCAGAAGAAGGACGGGCGACATGACTTTTGGTATTTAAGTACTTAAAAATCATAATAATAAAATCTGCAAAATGTCACCTCAGTTTACAAGTCGGGGAAACCGAAGATGTTTCACAGGTTTCCTTCTCAACTCTCCATGACTGGCCAAGGCAGGAGTTCGCCCCGGGCGGCAAGAGGCGGCCCGAGCCCCCGCCCCCTCCCCCAGCCCGCGCTTCCTTGCACTCGAGGGTCCAGCGCCGGGCCCAGGAGCTCCTCTGCCTCTAGCAGCGCAGCGACCCCGCCTTCCTCGTCGGTAACGGGAACTGGCGCGGGTCAGCGAACAGAGCAAATGCCCGCGTCTAGCAACCTCTCCGCTCCCCGAGTGCCCAGGTGTGTCCTAGACCCTCCCTGACACCGGTACTCGGGCCCGCGCGCCTCAGCCGGTAACTCGCGCCCCACCTCGGCTCAGGCCCCACGAATATCGGTCTCCGAGCCCGAGAGGGCCCGGGGCCTCTGGGGCTCAAATGAGTTAGAGGGGGCGCCGAGACCAGCGGACGGGCGTTCTGCTGGAAGTGGAGGGATGGAATGGGATTAGGATCGCACGGGACCCCGAGGATGCGGCAGTGCGCGCAACCCGTGGTGCGCGGTCGGCCGAGTTGCGGGGGAAAGAGTGCAGTAGTACACCGGGAGAGTACTGGGATCCTGGCCCCTGGGGAAGGGGGCGGGGTGGGGTGAAGGCGCAGAATGGGCACCTGGGGACTCCTAGAAAACGGGAGAAGACTCAGGGGAGGGGGTTAGAACAGAGGCCGGAAAGCTTGAGGGATGATGTTCAGGTAAAGGGGACATGGGCTAAGGTCAGGGTGGCTGCGGGCTCAGGTGGGAGAGGGAATCGGGATCCTTGCGGGGTGACTGAGCCCGGAGCATGGCTGGCGAACGAAACAGGGTCAGCTGGGGCCCCTCGGGTTAAAACGGCGTAGAATAGAGGCTTTGGAAGTCGACTGGGCCCCAGCCCAGGCGAGTGTGGAGACACCGGCGAGCAGGTCCCGCGGCGAAGGGCCAGGGGTGGCTGCAGCCTCTTACCTTGAAGGCCACGGGCAGCGTCTTGTTGCAGCGCCAGTGCGATGGCAGCACGGAGCACAGGAAGTTGGGGCTGTCGGTGCGGACGAGCTCGGCCGGGTGGTCGGCGATAATCTCTACCATGGTGCGGTTGTCGTGCGGCGGCCGCAACCGGGGCACTGCGGCCGCGGCTGCTGCTGCAGCCGCCGCCGCCGCTGCCGCCGCCGCCGCCTCCTGCTGCTGCTGCTGCTGCTGCTGCTGCTGCTGCTGCTGCTGCTGCTGCTGTTGTTGCGCAGCCACCACCGGACTCACGTCGCTCATCTTGCCGGGCTGCAGGCTGCTGGAGGGGGGGCTGAAGCGCCGGCTGGTGCTCGGATCTACGGGAATACGCATCACAACAGCCACAAGTTAGCGAAGTGGCCGGGGGAGGGGGAGGAGGGTGGAAATGAGGGGCGAGGAGGAGGAAATTGGGGGGGTGGAGGCGAGACAGGGGGAAAGGGGATGGAGGTGATGGGGCTGAGGAGGTGAGAGATCAAGTTTGATGGAGCCGACTGCCGGGCGGAGTTTGATGGGGCCAGCGGTGCGGATGCACAGCAGTCGGGCCGGCGGGTAGGGCGGCCCGGGAGGCGCAGATCTTGGCCGGAGCCTTTGAAACTCCCAGGGTGGCAGCTGCGAACGGGCCCGGGGGCACGTTTGGCCCTGGGAGGCAGGGGGCTTGAGTTTGCAGCGTGGAATGGGGTCCCCTGGGGCACCGTGTCCTGGGTGCGCTGGCGCCCCCTCCCAGTTCGAGTCCAGCGGTGGAGTAGAGTAGATTCAGCAATGCAGCCCGGGAGCCCGCACAGCCGCGCGCAGCTCCCCAGCTGCAGGCGTCCGCGCCTCCGCCCTCCCGCGCCGCCGCCGCCTCCGCCTCCTCCGCGGCTGCCGCCACTCGCCCCGCTTCGGCTGCTCGCTCAGATTCCTCCCGAGGCGGCTGCCAGCCGGGCTCCTCGGCTGGGTTCCTTCCTCTCCCTTCTTCTCTTCTCTCCCTCTCACCGCCACCTCTTTGCATTCACTCCCTCCTGCTATTTGCAAGACTCCCCAGTCCCTTGCACTTCAAGGTGTCTGTCAGGAGGTAAGTCGCGGGCAGCGGATCTCGGGACAGCGGATCTTGAGCCTGCGAACCGCAGCCGCTGCCGCCGCCCGCCAGCCACGAGAAGGAGCCCCCCGGACGCTGCACGCAGCTTCCGAAGCTGAGAGTGGCGGCCCCAGTCTAGGGGGATCTCGCCTGGTCGTGTCTTTTTGGCCCCCCTCCCCAAGACAAGGGACCCCTCTTGGCCAGACGAGATTGAAGCTGAGACTCCAGGGAGCCGGGGGCTGATCTGACTGTCGTTATTTTTCGTTGTAACTTCAGGAGAGGAGGAAGGAAAATTCTTGAGCGTCTGTGCTGACTTCTCAGCACTGTTCACCCACCCCACCCCACCCCACCCCCACCTCTGCCGGAGCGGCTGGGGGGGGTGATCTTGCAGAGTTTGGGTGTGTTTTTTTGTTGTTGTTTTTGGTTATAAGTGGCACAAAAAAAAAAATGGGGGGGTGGCACTTGTCAAAATAGTTTTTAGAAACTCAAGTGAGTGACGGAACACGTCTTGTTTCTTACACAGTTAAACATGCTATTCCTAGAGAACAAGGATTAGTCTTTGAAGGACTGGAAAACTGTCAGCTTGGTGATTAAAATAAGTTGCAAAAACCCTTGCTGGGATAAAACCCAGCAGTTTTCCATGAATTTCTATCCTTTATTAAGTCTATTCTGCATCTAAAACTAAGTCTAGTGTCTTAACTTTCTTCCGCACGGCTCCTGGGGGGAAAAAATTATAAATAAAAAATTCAGAATGCTTCAATGGCTGTTTGTTTATGTATTTATTTCCCAATGTGGGTTAAAAAAGCGACTTTGGAACCCCAAAAAAGTTGTGGTCGAGAGGATGAAGGAGCGCGAAAAAAAGCGGCAGTTTTTACCTAAAATGTGGTTTTTGGAGGCTGGGATTTCTAATGATTAGGTTTTTGTGGTTTATATAGACACGACTCTGGCGAGGGCGATCATTACGCTGATGAGAGTCAGAAGCACGTGGGTGTCTCCGACCAGCCTCAAACTCTGAACCTTAAAAACAAATAAAACAATGTGCGGAGCCCGCAGAAGCCGGGAAATCTGCTTGAGGCTATTGCACCGCCAAGATGGGGACACAGGGCCTTTCCCCCTCTGTGTTGCGAATTGCTACCTTCTTTGCTTTTTGTTAAGCTAGTTTAAATCTTTTAAACCTTGGAAATACATTTGCAAAAAGAATCCTTAGTCGCTAGAGTTTCAAAGATTGTTCATAGGTTATTTGACACAATAATAAGTGATTTTATAAAGAAAAATGTTTAAATTATTATGAAGTATTAAAGAAGAAAGATGATTGGGTCAACATTCCCCAGCCCCATCTCATTCAAGACAATTTACATACCCATTAATACGTGTTTTTATTGCTCAGCGCAGACGCCTCCTTCCCCCTGGTAGCGACCTGCCACGACCCTCCCTCTCAGTTTTTAAAGCTTTGATACCACTCGCAGAGCGTGCACTTGGGATCTGCGCCTTTAAAAGGACCTAGAAGGGCTTCGAGAGCGTGGGAGATGCGGAAGAATAGTGTCTGGTGTCCGTCTCGGACTTCAAATAAAAGATGAACTTGGAGGGCTGTGTTGGCGTCCTGTGGAAACCAGGAACTGCCCATCTGGAAATACGTGCTGGAGACAGAGGGGCTTCGAGAGTGCTCGAGGGGCTGGGCGTGCGCTCTCGCGGAGGAAAGGATGGAGTTCCGGGGACTTTGCTCTGTCTTTCCTATTTGGAGCATTATTTTTACCTTTCCTTTTCTCCATTCACTCCTTCAAGCCTCCCCCGTCTGTTTTTCTCTTTCCCACTTTTCTCTCCACTTTCCCGCCTCTCCCCCCCCCCCGAAATCCCTGTACACGCGCTAGTCTCTTTACATCGCCCCTCCCACATTCTCGCCTTCGAAGGCCTCCTGCCACTGCCAACCTCAGTGGCTCAAAGAAGCGATTCTTCACCACCCGCCCTGACACCCATTCCCCAATCCCCTCCTGGGTCCTGGCAAACTGGTCATCCTGTCCGGCCTCCGCTGGTGTGCGAGACCCAGTTCAGCCGAACGAACTTGAACGCTCAGCGAAGAGCTGAGCCGTCTGCTGCGCGTGCGATTTTTAATTATCTTTTCGGTCACAGGGGAGAGCTCTAACCCTGGGCACCGTCGCACCGAAGGCGCACACACAAGAGTCTAGCTTCCTCAGCCGCAGGCAGCGGACCCGAGATGGGAAGCTAGACTACCCTACCAAAAGAAAAAAAAAAAATCACCCTTTTTACACTGAGTGGCACTCAGACATACATCCCCACAAAGGCATCTTTTAAATACACGTACACAAATCACACACACGGATTTTTGTTTTGTTTTGCCTTTGGAAGAGGCAGTTTTATTGTGGGCCACATTGTGCCACTGTCTAACAGAGATCCCTGGCTTATTGTGTTGTGTTGTGTTGTGTTTTTTAAGGAGCGGGGCCTGCAGAGGAGGGGAGGAATTACAAGATATGGATTATTTCTGCCGTCAAAGGGAAATAAAGATTCTGTAACTACCATAGTGGGTGACCCTGGCAGCCTTTTCTGGACTTGTTTTTGCCCTCCCAAGGAAATCCACAGAACAGAGAACTCCCAGGAAAGTTGAAGATGTTGAGAATATCAACAGTTTAAATATGGGTGACCAGAGGGACGTTATATTTTAAAATAAGAAATTATCAGACAGTTTTATCGTCTTGGTAATCATCCTGAGGATGTTGCCTCTCTCTTTTGCCATGGCTGTTTTGTCCTTTCTTTGTCTTGCTGCAATAAGACTATTGGGATGGGCTGCAAAATATGCAGGCCTCAATGGCTGATTACACCGACAGGGAGTATTCAGGGTGACTTAATCAATGAGAGATTATTTATTTAATTAATCGCATCCGGTAATTCAGTTTTATAGCTTTCCCTGGCATCCTTCCTCCATTTCACATTTTAATGGAACTAATATAAGCAACTCTTGGAAGTTACTCTTCTTGGATCCCTTAAAATATCCTACAGTTATTTATAATGTGGAAATGAAATTTTCCACTGAATACTCTAACAAAGTTTCAGGTATCTGGCACAGCAGATTTTCAGTCTCCTTTCAAAAATATCCTTTTGCTGAACATTCACACTCTCAACTGGAACTGACTGAGCCTGGAACTGATGATGTCTTGGCACAAAGTGTTACATTTAAAGGAAGAAAAAAAATTTACAGACCCTAAACCGAAGCTCTACTGGTAAAGTAGGCACATAGGAAATCATAACATTTTACATATGTGTATTTTGTGATCTCACCCTTGAGTTAAGATTTTCTTCTACCCCCCCAAAAGCATATCATGCAGTAGATTTTTTTCAGAAATACCCATATTTTCAGTTTCCTGCTATGCCGTGAAAAAGAACATAGATTTTTTTCTGAGAACATGGCTAATCTGAAAGACATAAGCCCCAATTTTCCCCTCTATGTCTTTTAATATTTAATATAATTGTCAGTAAGGATACCTGGCAATTCTGACTTCCCAGGCAAACAAAGTGAGATGTGAGTCAAGTTATTTACCTAACAAAGAACTGAATCCACAAACTGGGAACAGAACCAACCCACGCTCCTTTCATTCAGATTTCCTGTTCTGTCTCCTACACATCATTTTATTTATTTATTTATTTTTCATATTGAAAGTGAAAAAGTCATTGTAAAATCTTAAAATATCTCTCCATGGGCCAACTAGTAAAGTGGGACAACCTTTCAGATGTACAATAAAAAATTATGGACATTTTGATGATGCCTAACGCTTTGAATGTGTCATTTGAGGGAACTTTATGAGTAGAGCCATCTTTAGAGGGTTTTCCTTTGGCCCAAGACCAAGTGAAGGTTACTCAGCACTTAAAGAAGACACACTGCAACTAGACCAGGAGTCATCTAACTACATCCCACAGGCCAAATCTGTACTGGCACTTATTTTGGTACAACCACAAGCTAAGAATGGTGTTTGCATTTTTGAATAGTTGGAAAACAATCAAATGTAGACTTTCATGCCACATGAAAATTATGTGAAATTCAGATTGCAGTGTCCATAAATGAAGTCTTATTGGACTACATCAATGCTTATTTGTGTACATATTGTCCATAGTTACCTTCAAGCTAAAACAGCAGAATGCTTGTGATAAAGGTTTTTTGCCTCACAAAGCCTAAAATATTTACTATCTAGTTCTTAACAGAAAAACTTTGCTGACCTCTGTCCTAAACTGAAGTGAAAGATTCAGGACTCTGACAAAATAGAAGAGGGGAAAGGAATTGTTATGGATTGAATTGAATTGTGTCCCCCCCAAAAAATGTGTTGTAAATCTTAACTTCTATAACTGCAGCTATAATTCCATTTGGGAATGAGTTGTCTTTGTTATGTTAATGAGGCAGAATTAATATAGGGTGAGTCTTAAATCAATCTCTTACAAGATATAAAAGGAACAGTTTAAGCAAGCAAAGATGAGGGGAGATATATGCCAAGCTACACGGAGATCTCCAAGGAACCAGGAATCAGAAGCTGAAGAGATAAGGACCTTCCCTCAGAAACCCAAGGAGGGGTCGCTATGAGTTGGGTCCAACTCGATGACAAATAACAACAACAACAATCAGAGCCCACAGAGAGGAAAAACCTTCCTCTAGAGCCAGTGCCCTGAATTCAGATTTCTAGCCTCCTTATGTCCTCTTATAAACTGTGAGAAAAGCCACTTCTGTTTGTTAAAACCATCTGTTGGGGCATTTCTCTCATAGCTGCACTAGGTAACTAAGATTAGGGTAGGTATTAAAGAGGATACTGGGGTGCAGGATGCATGAGGTCCAAATTAGTTCTTAAAAGTGAAAATGCATCATTTGTAAATCTTCTATTACCTGTATATCAATCATTTAGACTAATATTTTTGCCTTCATAATTTTGGATATGCCAAATTAGAGTGAAAAGAATGAGGAGTTAATTATTCTTCATGGGCTCCTTCAGAACAATTGCCTTACACATCTCTATATGCCAGTATCTTCCAATAAAGAGGGAGAACATTAACTGCGTAGATGAGAAAAGAGTGAAAAAACTTTAATGTGATCTGAATATGAGAATGATAGTTAAGACTTTAATGAATTTATTTCAAGAAGATTGTTTTACAAATGATTACACATACACAACAAATTTCACAAGTCTCATACACACTTTTGAGGAACTGGGTTTAAGCACTCGGCTGCTAACTGAAAGGTTGGCAGTTCGAATTCACCCAGAGATGCCTCAGAAGAAAGTCCTGGCAATCTACTTCCAAAAAATTAGCCATGAAACTCCTACTGTGGAGTTCTACGTGGGGTCACCATGAACCGGAACTGATGACAACTGGTTGGTTATACACATTTTAAAGACAGCATAATTATTTAAGTGATCCAAAATCTTTGTGACATTTTTATGTTTTAATTTTTAATTAACTTAAATTTAATTGTTAAATACTGCCTGATTTGTTGTAAGCTCAGTAATTTTTCCCCATTGTCAGTGAACTACAATAATTTGCATGACTGTAACAAGAGATTAAATGTTTGTAGTGAAAGGCTTAGCATCATAAACTTGCTCCTGTTCTAGTTAGCCTTCCAGGAGCTCTGGTGGCAAGATGCCTAAGGCATTGGACTGCTAACCAGAGGCTGGTGGTTCAAACCCACCCCACTTCTCAAAAGGAAGGTTGGGCAATCTACTTCCATAGTGATACCATCTCAGATACCCAAGGAGGGGTCACTGTGAGTCGGATCTGACTTCACGGCAGTACATTTGGTTTGGTTTTTTGGTAGTTAGTCTTCCCAAGGGCCACTTTCAGACACTTATAAGAGAGTATAGTATTGGAGTAAAAACACTGACACTCACCATATGACTTTTCAGAACCACTTTTATGGAACATCTTTCTAATTGCTCTTCCTACATGGTACTGACTAAAGTGTGTATGTTTTTGTTTGACTAAAACATCAACTTATTAAAATGATCCTCAAGTTCCTTGAAGAGTAGTATAATTTCTAAACAGTTTTAATTTATTACTTAGGAGGAGGAGAAATAAAACTAATTTTCTGTAATCAGGTTTCTGACACTTTAGTGTTGGCATTGTCTGTGGTGGCAGAGTTGATTTTTGAAAAGCAGTAGAATGTTATACATAAAAGTTTATAGAGGTCTGTGATGAAACATTTAAGAACACCTCAAAATCAAAGGTTTCTTATAGTAATTCAATCATTTTTTATTGATCAAGGCACCAAGGATGGTACCAACCAATTCTATTCCTACTGTCCACAGTTCCAAAGTTCTATTCTCTAGAGTTCTATTTACTTCTTCCTAGCCAATTCCTAGTTGTTCCAATCCCTTTCTATAGTCAATAATTCTTATAAATGTAAGTGATTGGGCATACAAGGAATAAAGTTATGCTTTGTGACACCAAGATGAAGGGGTGGGGAAGAGTAGTGTAGGAAAAGAGATTTTATGTTATTGAAGTTAACTTGATAACAACTTAAACTAGGTTGTTATGAATTTAGGAGATTAAATGTAATCCTCATGGCAACCACAAAGAATATTCAGAAACACTTTCACCAACGTTTTTACTGAAGCTCACTGCCATCACATCGATTCCAGCTCATAATGACCCCCATTGGGTTTCCAAGGCTGTAAATCTTTACAGGAGTAGATGGTCCCATCTTCCTTCTGTGTGTTTTCCCCCAGACTTTCTAAAAATACACTTCCTCCTTGCCATCTAGCTATGAGCAAGTTCTACAAGCAATGATTCTTTCATCGTCTCCAACTTTAAATGAGTCTCTTGAATTTGCTTTTGTTGAACAGGATCTTTTCCTCAGTCACATCCCCATCAGCCACTATTTTTCTTCCAGATCATTCTTCTTCCTTAAATATCCTGGTTATCAGTTTGTAGCTTCTCAGTTCCAAATTCATCCTTTTTATCTGCTCTCTCTGTGAAATAAATCTAGGCCCCTTAAACATCATTTCTTAAACAGTAGGCATTGAAGTATTTTTAGTAGGTGCTATATTGAGGAAACATTTCAGGAGGTCAGGACTTGGCTTCCTGGTTCCCTTGTGCTCTCTCATAAGGACCCTAACATGTGTAGCTGCTCCAGCAATAGGCTCCTGAACTACACAGTGACCATCAATACCCAGGAGCTAGCAACTTCCCACAACAATCTCCTGCCTTGGGCACTTCTATAGCAGAGTGCCTCTGGTGAGACACCTCTCCCAAAGGGCATATTTCCAGCATGTTTCACCATTGCAATTTCTACCAGTGCTGTGCCCTCCACAACAATGTCTAATGCTCAACTCTTGGCAGGAAGGGGGTAAGTGGAGCTCTTACTTGGTTGCTCTACTTCAGCCCTAGAAATACTGGCTGCTCTTATTCTTATATTCTCTAGAGTTCTATTTACTTCTTCCTAGCCAATTCCTTGTTGCCCCAATCCCTTTCTATACTCAATAATTCTTATAAATGTGAGTGATTGGGCATACAAGGAATAAAGTTATGCTTCTGACACCAAGATGAAGGGGTGGGGAAGAGTAGTATAGGAAAAGAGATTTTATATGTTATTGAAGTTAACTTGATAGCAACTTAAACTAGGTTGTTATGAATTTAGGAGATTAAATGTAATCCTCATGGCAACCACAAAGAAAATCATTTAAAATATACATTAAAATAAATGTGAAGTGAATCAAAATGGTTCGCTACAAAAAAAATTAACACAAAAGTAGGCAATTTTGGAGGAAATGACAGACAAAGAAATATGGAATACAGAAAACAAATTGCAAAATGGCCAAAATAAGTCATTCCCTATCAGTAAAACTTTAAATGTAAATGGGTTAAACTCTCCAATCAAAAGGCAGAGATTAGCAGAATGGGTAAGAATACAGATCCAACTATAAGATGTCTACAAGAGACCCACTTTAGAACCAAAGACACAAATAGGTTGAAAGTGGAAGGGAAAAAAAAAATCCATGCAAATAGTAAATAAAAAAAAAAAAAAAAAAAGGGGGTGATTCATAGTGACCCCACCTTGGGTTTCCAAGGTAGTATTACTACAGAAATAGATTGCCCAATCTTCCTTCTGAGGAGTGGCTGGTAGGTCTGAACTGCTAGCCTTCTGGTTGGCAGGAAAATGCCTTAGGCACTATGCCACTAGAGCTCCTATATTAATAGCAGACAAAATAGACTTTAAGTAAAAATCTGTTACAAGAGACAAATAAGGAAATTATATAATGATAAAAGATCAATTCATCAAGACTATATAACAATTTTAAATCCACAGGCAACTAACACCAAACACTCAAAATATATGAAGCAAACATTAACAGAATTGAAGGGAGATATGAACAGTTCTAGGCATTCCTGGTTGGTGCAAATGGTTAAGTGCTCAACTACTAACTGAAAGGTTGGCATTTTGAACCTGCCCAAAGTTACCTCAGAATAAAGGCCTGGTGATCTACTTCTGAAATGTTACAGCCTAGAAAACCTTATGGAATGTATTTCTACTGTGCAACACATACGACCATAGTGAACCAGAAATGACTCAACAGCAACTGAAGTGGACAGTTCTACAATAATAGTTGGAGGCTTCAATATTCCACTTTCAATAACTTATAGAAAATCTAGAGAGAAGATCAATTATGAAATACAAGATTTGAACAAAACTATAAAAGAACTATACCTAACAGATGTATATAGAACACTCTACACAAAAATACCAGAATATACATTCTCTTCCAATGCACATGGATCATAACCCATAGCAATGAAGTCTCTGGGGCTGGATTGCTAAACCCACTCCACTCCACCTCTGGACTTCAACTGGAAAGGAGTGCCACTGTACCCATGACATGGTGCCCCAGGAGACCCTACTCCATGCTGCAACACAATATTAAACAACCAGTGGGTCAAATAAGAAACCACAAGGGAAATTAGTCAGTACTTAGAGACAAATGAAACTGTAAGCACAACATACCAAAACATATGGGATGCAGTGTAAGCAGTGCTCAGTGGAAAACTTATAGCTGTAAATAGCTACATTAGATATCAATCAATAACCTAAATTTACACCTTGAAGAACTATAAAAAGAAGAGTAACTAAACTCAAAACTAACAGAAGGAAATCAGAGGAAAATAATAATGATTGTAGTAGAGATAAATGAAAAAGAGAATAGAAAAATAATAAAGGAATAACCAACAAATCAGAAGTTGGTTCTTTGAAAAGATCATTAAAATTGACAAACATTTAGCTATATTGACAATAGAAAATCCAAATAACTAAATTCAGAAATGAAAGTGGGGACATCACTACTGACTCTAAAGGAATAAAAAGGATTATGAGAGAATACTATAAACAATTGCATGCTAATAATTAGATAAACTAGATGAAATGGGTAAGTGTCAAGAAACACATAAACTATCTAAAATGACTTCTGAGAAAATAGAAATTCTAAACATACAACAAGTGAAGAGATTGAAGTAGTATCAAAAACCTTCCTGCTAATAAAAGCCCAAGACCAGATAACTCCACTTATGGATTCTACCAAACAATCAAAGAAGAATTAACACTAATCCATCTTAAAACTCTTCCAAATAATAGAAGGGGAGGGAACAATTCCTAACTCATTTTATGAGACCAGTATTACCTGATACTAAAGCCAGCTCTGGTGACGTAGTGCCTATAGCATTTGACTGCTAACCAGAAGGCTGGCAGTTCAAACACTCCAGCCATTGCTCTGAAGGAAGATTAGGCAATCTACTTTCATAGAGATACGGCCTCAGAAATCCAAGGAAGGGTCTGTATGAGTCAGGACTAACTCAACAGCAGTGAGTTGTTATTTATTTATTTATTTATCTATTGGTTTGAAAGACAGCTAAAGACATCACAAGGAAAGAAAACTACTGACCAATTTTCCTTATGAATATAGATGCAAAGTTTCCCAATAAGATACTAGCACACTGAATCCAACAGCATATTAAAAGTTTTATACACCTTGACCAAGTAAGATTTATCCCTGGAATGCAAGGATGGTTCAGCATAAGAAAATCAACTGATGCAATATATCACATTAATGGAATAAAGGAAAAGAACTATATAATTATCTCAATTTGTGTAGAAAAGGCATTTGACAAAATCAAACATATTGACATGATAAAAAAAAAAAAAACTCAGCAAACTAGAAATAGAAGGGAAATTATTCAACATGATAAAAAGCAATCATAAAAAACCCACAGCTAACATCAAATCAATTGAGAAAGACTGAAAGCTTTCCCTTAAGATTAGAAAAATGCGAGGGTAAGTACCCACAACACTCCTGTTTAACATTGTACTGGAAGTCCTACCCAGAGTAATTGGACAAGAAAAAGAAAGAAAATGCACCCAAACTGGAAAGGAAGAAGTAAAATTATTAATCTCACTACCATCTAGTCGGATCTGACTCATAGTCAACCCCTCCTTAGGTTTCCAAGGCAATATCACTATGGAAGTAGATTGCCCAATCTTCCTTCCAAGGAGTAGCTGATGAGTAGCTGACATAATAATATATATAGAAAGTCCAAAGGGTTTACAAGAAAGTTACTAGAGTTAATAAATGAAGTCAGCAAAGTTTCTGGATATAAGATAAGCACAAAAAAATTAGTTGTGTTTTTATAAACCAACAATAGACAAGGTGAAAAAGAAATTAAGAAAACAATTCCATTTACATCTAAAACAATATAGTCAAAAAAAAAAAAGAAAAGAAAAGAAAAACAAAACCTCACTGCCGTCAAGTTGAATCTGGCTCACAGTGACACCTCCTTGGATTTCGAAGGCAGTAACACTATGGAAGTAGATTGCCCAACCTTCCTTCTGAGAAGCTGCTAGTGAGTTTGAACTTCCAGCCTTCTGGTTAGTAGTCAAGTGCCTTAGGTACTATGCCACCAGAGCTCCTCCCAAAACAATATAATACTTAGGAATAAATTTAACTAGTGAGTTGAAAGATATGTCCACTAAACACTATAAAATATTGCTGAAAGAAATTAAAGAATACTTAAATAAATGGATAAGCATACTATGTTCATGGATTGGAAGACTTCATATCATTAAAATGTCAGTACTACTCAAATTGATCTACTGATTCAATGAAATTCCTATCAAAATTATTTTTTACAGAAAAAAAATACTTAAATTCATATGGAATTCCAAGGGGTCCTAAATAGCCAAAATATTCTTTTTTTTTTTTTCTTTTTGCATTTTTCCCATGATTATTCTCTTATGCTACCTCTTTTCTCTTATTCCCTCCTCCCCGGATATAGAGGGCTTTCCTCTTTTTCTACTCACATTTCTTTTGTTTTTTAAATATTTTGTCCCATTTTTTGCTTTTCCTCTTTTTTTTTTTTTTCCTTTCTCTTTTGGTATTTGTTCTTGTGTGATTATACAGTTTGTGTTTTTTGTCCTCTTGCTTTTCCTTTTCTGGTGGTGTTTCAATTGTTGTTTTTGTTTTACTGAGTGGGAGACAGAAATTGTGCCTATATGACTCACCTCTTGTGGTCCTAATTACTAAGTGAGGGCCACCACTTGCTTCTGCACCAACTGACTAGTGATACATGACAGCCAATACAAGCCTGACTCACTTTTAACTGCTCTTCACAAAAAGTTAAAAGAGATCTGTGCAGCCACTCACACCCACCAGGAGATAGGTGGTAAGTGCATAAGTGCTACAAATAGGGAATAGAGGAGCACAATACCCTGCTTTCTCAGATATATACAAAGAAAATGAAAATCTTCGGCAAATAACTCTAACATACAGTCACCAATTAAATATAAATACAACAACATCAAAATGTCTTGGAGATAACAGACCCTTACAGTCCACACAAAGAAGCAAGATAAAGCAGGAGAAACAAAGGACCAGGATATAGACCCAGAACACATACCTGAGGAAGAAGCAGCATTGGAACTCCTTGATCAGGAATTCAGAAGAATTATATTAGGTACCTTCAGTGGATTGAGAGACAGGTCAAGGAAAGTACAGAAAAAATCTTGGAAAATTTCAGAAGACTATACAAGAACAAAATGACAAAATAAATGAAAAAGTAGAAATGATACAAAATCTACAGACAGAAATCCAGAAGATTAATACTGAATTTTCAGAAATAGATAACATATTGAAAGGGAAAAGGAGTAGAATTGAATCAATGGAAGATAGAATTAGTGGGATTGAAGACAAATACCTCAATACTTCTTTGGAAAGAGATCAATCAGAAAAAAGATCAAAATCAAATGAAGAAAGGAAGAAAGCTTAAGATTCATGTGGAATACCATCAAAAGGAATAACCTATGTGTAATCAGAATTCTAGAACAGGAAGAGATAAATACAACCACAGAGAAAATAGTCAAAGATTTGTTGGAAGAGAATTTCCTTGATATGATGAAAGTCTAGAATACATCCATTCAAGAAGTCCAACAAACCCCAAACAGGATAGACCCCAAAAGAAATCACCAAGACATATCATAATCAAACTCACCAAAACCAAAGACAAACAAAGAATCCTGAAAGCAACATGGGAAAATTGAAATGCCCCTACGAGGGACAACCCAATAAGATGAAGCTCTGATTTCTCAGCAGAAACCATGCAGGCAAGAAAGCAATAGGATTGTATATATAAAACCCTGAAGCAGAAAAATTTCCAACCAAGAATTATGTACCCAGCAAAATTGTCCCTCAAATATGATGGTGAAATTAGGAGATTTCCAGGTAAGCAGAAATTAAGGAAATTTGTTAAAACCAGACAAACGTTACAAGAGATGCTAAAGGGAGTCCTTTGGACAAGAACTAACAGCAGCAAACAACAACTGACCATTAACACACAAGATGACATGACCCAGAAACCAACTCAGTTATGGATAGCTAAAGTAAAATAAGCTTACAAGATTGTAAACAGGGAACCAGAGACATCAATGGCACATGAGGACAACTACAAGCCAAAAAGAGGGAAAAATAGTGTAGTTACAGAACTTCTAAATGGTGAGGACATCAAGAGAATTGCAAGATAGAATGGCCTGTTTTAAACTCAGTGAGAAAATTATAAATTATAAGATAACCTCAAAGAAAAATGATAAACCTACATATCAAAATTAAAAAGAGGACAAGCATAAATATTTAGCAAATACTAAAACAACAGGCACTCCTCGGAAGGAAGATTGGGCAATCCTACTTCCATAGTGATACTGTCTCGGAAACCCAAGGAGGGGTCGCTATGAGTCGGGGCCTACTTGATGGCAAATAACAACAACAACAACAAAACAACAGCAGCAAAGGAAATGATAACATGATTCATAAACAAAATAAGCTCAGCACAGAAAATTGTACAGAAAAAAGAAATCAGCAACACCACAAAAAGGCACATAACAAAATGACAGCAACAAATTCATCCTTGTTGATAATTACACTGAATGTTAATGGATTAAATGCACCACTCAAGAGACGAGGAGTTGCAGACTGGATAAGAAAACATAACCCATCAATATGCTCTCTACAAGAGACATACCTTAGAGACAAAGACAAAAATAGACTGAAAATCAAAGGTTGGAAAAAGATATATCAGAAAAGAGCAGGAATGACAATATTAATTTCTGATCAAATTGACTTTAAGGCAAAAACCACCATAAGAGACAAGGAAGGACATATATTATGACTAAAGGATCATTGATCAAGAGGACATAACCATAATAAATACCTATGCACCCAATGAAAGAGCCTCAAAATACATAAATCAGACTTTAAAAGAGTTGAAAAGGCAAATAGATGACTCCATAGTCATAGTGGGAGACTTTAATACACCACTTTCAATCAAATGTAGAACAACTGGAAAACAAAGTCACCAAAGATGCAGCAGAACTAAACAATACAATCCACCAACTTGACCTTATATACATCTACAGAGCACTTCACCCAACAACAGAACAATATACATTCTTTCCCAGTGCACATGGAACATTCTCCATGACAGACTATATGTTAAGTCATAAGGCAATCCTCAACAAATCTAAAAACATTGAAATACTGCAAAGCATCTTCTCAGATCACAATGCTATAAGATTAGAAATCAACAATAGGAAGATCAATGGAAAAAAAGCAAACACATGGATCTTGAATAATACCCTCCTTAAAAATGACTACATAATAGAAAGAATAAAAAATAAAATAAAAAAATTTCTTGAATCAAACGAGAATGAAAACACAAATTATCAAAATCTTTTGGACACAGCAAAAGCAGTGATTAGAGCCAATTTATAGCAATAAATGCACACAATAAAAAAGAAGAAAGAGCCAAAATCAACACCTTAACCCAACATCTCCATCAATTAGAAAAAGAGCATTAAAAAAAACCTATAGTCACCAGAAGAAAAGAAATAATAAAGATTCAAGCAGAAATAAATGAAACAGAAAATAAAGGCAATTGAAAAAAATCAACAATACTAGAAGTTTGTTTTTTGAAAAGATTAATAAAATTGACAAACCACTGGCAAATTTAACAAAGGAGAGAGGGAGAGAACACAAATAATATGAATAAGAAATGAATTGAGTGACATCACAACAGAACCAAGTGAAAAAGAAAAAAGGATAATATCAGGATACTATGAAGAACTGTACTCCAACAAATTTGAAAATCTAGAAGAAATGGAGAGATTTCTAGAAACACATGACTTACCTAAACTAATACAGACTGATGTGGAAAAGTTGAACAGAGCCATAACAAAAGAAGAAATTGAACAGGTCATCAAAAAATTACCAAAAACAAAAGCCCTGGCCCAGATGGTTTCACCAGAGAATTCTACCAAAGGTTCAGAGAAGAACTGACACCAATGCTACTCAAACTATTCCAGAACATAGAAAAAGATGGAATCATCCTACATTCATTTTATGAAGCAAGCATATCCTTGATATCAAAACCAGGCAAAGACATCACTCAAAAGGAAAACTACAGACCAATATCCCTCATTCACATTGATGCAAAAATCTTCAACAAAATCCTAGCCAATAGACTGCAACAACATATCAAAAGAATAATACATTGTGACCAAGTGGGGTTCATACCAGGTGTACAAGGGTGGTTCAACATTAGAAAAACAATCAACATCATCCATCAAATAAATAGAACAAAGGAAAAGAACCACACGATTGTATCAATTGCAGAAATGGCATTTGATAAAATCCAACATCCATTCCTGATAAAAACTCTCTGCAAAATAGGAATAGAAGGAACATTTCTCAACATAATAAAGGGCATATAACCAACAACTAACATTATTCTCAATGGAGAGAGACTGAACCCATTCCCCTTGCGAACAGGAACCAGACAAGAAGGCCCTGTATCACCACTTCTATTCTACATTGTATTGGAAGTCCCAGACAGGGAAATGGGGCAAGAAAAGGAAATCAAAGGCATCCAAATTGGTAAGGAAGAAGTAAAACTATCCCTATTTGCTGACGCTGTGATCCTATACATAGAAAACCCAAGAGACTCAGCAAACAAACTACTAGAACTAATTGAGAAATTTAGCATTGTGACAGGATGCAAGATCAACATACAAAAATCAGTTGGATTCCTCTACATCAGTAAAGAGATTGCTGAAAGATAAATAAGAAAATTGGTAACATTTACAATGTTGTTGTTGTTGTTGTTATGTGCCAACGAGTCAAACCCGACTCATAGTGACCCCTCCTTGGGTTTCCAAGGCAGTATCACTACGGAAGTAGGATTGCCCAACCTTCCTTCCAAGGAGTGGCTGGTAGGTTTGAACCGCCAGCCGTCTGGTTAGCAGGCAAGTGTCTTAGCCACTATGCTACCAGAGCTCCCAACTATAGCTACCAAAAAAATAAAATACATGGGAATGAATCTTACTAGGGACACAAAAAACCTGTACAAAGGAAACTACAAAACACTACCTTCAAGAAACCATAAGAGATCTACATAAATGGAAGGACATACCATGGATAAGAAGATAGAACATTGTGAAAATGTCAATTCTACCCAAAGCAATCCATACATTCAATGTAATCCCAATCCAGGTCCCATCAACATTCTTTAAGGATATGGAAAAACAAATCACTCACTTTATATGGAAAGGAAAGAGACCTTGGATAAGCAAAGCACTATTGAAGAAAAAGAACAAAGTAGGAGGTCTCACACTCCTGGATCTTAAAACCTACTGTACAGCCACAATAGTAAAAACTGCCTGGTTTGGTACAACAACAGATACATAGACCAATGGAATACAATTGAGAACCCAGAAATATATCCATTGACTTATAGTCAATGGATCTTTGACAAAGGGCCAAAATCCCTTAAATCGGGAAGAAATTGCCTGTTTAACAAATGGTGCTGGCAAAACTGAATATCCATTTGCAGAAAAATGAAACAAGATCTGTACATCATACCATACACATGAAAACTAACTCCAGATGGATCAAAGATTTAAGAGTGAAACCAAAAACTATAAAGCTCCTCAAGGGAAAAATTGGGGCAATTTTAGGGGTCCTTATATATGGCATAAACAGACTGTCAAGCATAACCCAATATGCACAAACAGCAGAAGATAAAATAGATGAAAGGAACCTTCTAAAAATTAAATTTGTATGTGTTCAGTGTAGTAAATTATCTGGTATGGCTTTTCTAGTCATAAGTATTTGTAAACTCAGTGGTGGAATGAGCAACTGAGGAACTCCTGATGGCAGATGTTATCCACCTGGGGTATTTCTGTTGGGCATGGCACAAAGCAATGTTCTGGGAGGTTCACTCTCTCTCAGGTGCTTAGAATTCTGATGTTATGATTGGTTAGTTTGGCCACTATGCCAGGCTCTAAAGGAGCCCTTCTAGAGGCAGAAGTCTCTCTGACTGCTCTTAAAATGTGCTCTTGTTCTGGTTACCTAGTGCCGCTCTGACGAGAAATATACCACAAATGGGATGGCTTTAACAAACAGGAGTTTTGTTTACTCTTACAATTTGGAGGCTTTAAGTTCAAGTCCAAAGTGCCAGGCTCTAGGGACTGGGTAAAAGCCCCTCAACCTTGGGGTCCAGCTCTGCCTCCTGCTCCTGGCCCACTGGAGCTAGAGGTATTTCTTCATTCAGACAGCTGCTGGCTGCTAAGGCTGAGAAGCCCCAAGATTGACAAGTAAAAAGGCACAGTCCCAATGTTACCAAACCACATGGCAGGCCATTAACTTAAGTCCATTGTAAGTCCCAAGGTTGGCAGAGCATAGCAGGCTGCTGAGCAATGACACAGCTACATGTAGGGTCCAAGCATGCCAT
>NW_006921621.1:12325483-12329479 GCF_000298275.1 Orycteropus afer afer
TCCCCTTGTTCCTGAATAGTGACCTCACCCCCTTGGCCTAGAAATGGGCCCCATTCCTCTCCCTCTTGAGCATGGCAGCCCCACCCCCTCACTCTTGGGCAGCGGCTATGGCTCCATCCCACTGGCTCACATGAATGAGCAGCCCCACACTCCAGAACCAAGTTGGTGAAGGCCTGGTTCTTTGAAACCTAGGCAGCTGTGGTTGTTCCACTCCCAAAGGCCATGGTCCTACCCCTTCAACAGATTGCCTGCACAAAACATAATCATCTGATCCCACATCGCACATAACCACATCGCAACAGCTTAAACCACAAAGCTCCAACTATCACAGCTCCTGAGAGAAACATGCTCCTGAGAGAAACACGCTCCTGAGAGACACATGCTCTTGAGAGACATGTGCTGCTGGGAAAGAGATATGCACTGCTGAGAGAGACACCGAGGGACACACACTGCTGGAAGAGAGACTGTGAGAAACTGTTGGCTGAGAGACTGAGAGAGACTGAGCATTTTTCCTGAACTTGAATTGTAGCGTGGTGCTTCCCTAATAAACCCCATAATCTGTGAGTTCTTTGTGGCCACTGCAGTGAATTATTGAAACCAGCAGAAAGGTGGTGAGTGCTGCAGGAGGAACGGTTGGTGTCAGGGTTGGTGAAAAGGCTGGAGGGAAGCAGCATGTCTGGTCTCACAGGAATAGGCCTTGGGCTACTGATGGTGATTCTGTCTTCCTCTTGTGGGGTTAGAGGATGTGGGAAGACGTGCTTCAAAAGACCTCTCCAAAACAGTTAAAGAAGAACCTACTGATTGGCAAAAAATATTTGGGAATGATGTATCTGACAAGGGACTTATCTCTAAAATTTATAGAAACCTCCAACACCTCAACAACAAAAAGACAAACAATCCAATTCAAAAATAGGCAGAAGACATGAATAGATACTTCATCAAAGAGGATATTCAGGTGACCAAGAAATACATGAAGAAATATTCATGATCATTAGCCATTAGAGAGATGCAAATCGAAACAACAATGAGATACCATCTTGCCCCAGTACTAGTAGCAAAGTTCAACTAGGCAGAAAATAACAAATGCTGGCGAGGATGTGGAGAGATTGGGACTCTCATACCCTGCTAGTGGGACTGTAAAATGATACAACACTGTGGAAAGCAGTATGATGATTCCTTAAAAATTTGTAATTAGAAATACCATTTGATCCAGCAATCCCATTACTACATATATATCCTAAAGAAGTGAGAGCCAGGACAAGAACAGATATTTGCATACCCATGTTCATCACAAGGAGGTCTGTTGGTGTAGGGGATAAGGGACTTGCCTGCTAACCAGAAGTTCAGAGGTTCAAACCCACCAGCTGCTCTGCAGAAGCAAGATGGGGAGATCTACTTCCATAAAGATTTACAGCCTCGGAAACCCAATGGCGGTCACTCTGAGTTGGAAATGACTCAATGGCATTTTTTTTTTCTTTTTGGTATGATCATTGCAACACTATTTACAATAGCAAAAAGAAAAAAGATAGAAACAATCTAGGTGCCCATCAATAGAAGAATGGATAACCAAACTATGGTACATACACAGAATGTAATACTATGCAACTGTAAAGAATAACGTAGAATCTACAAAACACTGCATAACATGGATAAAGTTGGAGGACATTATGCTGTGTAAAATATATCAATCACAGAAGGACAAATACTGTATTAGTTCATTATTGTGAAAAGGAAAGGTTTATATATGGAAGGAAACTTTCTTTGTTGGTTATCAGGGGTGGGAGAGGAGAGGAGGGAACACTGCTAGATAGGTAGAGACAAGTATTGATTCGAGTAAAGGGAAGGGCAATGCACCAAATGTAAGTGATCAACACAATGGCATTGAGGAAGAGGAAGACATAGAGAGGTACATGGGAGACAAGGACAACAAAGATAAACCCTTTTGCACATACTGGACTGCGTTGTCAGTGATGGCAAACAGTGATCTATGGGTGGATGGATGAGTGGACAGGGTAAACAATCAGGTATGTCTAGACAGGGGGGAGTGTGCCTATGACCATGTATATGGTTGGGAGACGATGTTTCTACAAGTGCATTTGTATGCTCTGTAAGAATTTCCAGGTATATATTAGACTGATATAGGACAAGTTTGTGGTGATTTTTTGGCCACAGCCAGCTACCCAGAGGGAACAAGTAGTTGGACCTGTGGGCTCGGGACCATGGTCCCAGGGGACATCAAATTCAATTGACATATAATACAAAACAAAGAAAAAGTTGTTCCTACTTTTGTGAGTAGTGACTGGGATCTTAGAAACTTCAAGAGGCCATCTAGATGCAACAATGGGTCTCTCCTCGTCCAGAGCAATAAAGAATGAAGAAAACCAAAGACACATGGAAACAATTAGTCCAAGGGACTGGTACACCATGCTATCCTCAGCCTATATGATCATGAAACCAAAAGAACTAGATGGTATCGGCTACCACTGTCAACCACTCAGAGGGGGATCTGTAAAGGAGATCCTGGATAAAGTGGGAGAACAATGTGGAACAAAACTCAAAATTATTACTTTTTTTTAAAAAAAGGACCAGGTTTACTGGTCTGATAGAGCCTGGTGAAACCCCTGAAACTATGAACCCTAGTTGCCCTTTAGGTCTGGAATTGAACTTACTCCTATGGTTTCCTGCCAAGTAAAAGACTGGCATATGGGCTGAATATTTACATCAGGTAGATACACTCCTTGGAGAGAACAGGGCAGCAGTGTATATACAGGGAGACCACTGAGGGGGCAGGAGTGCATGGGAGGGAAGGACACAGGGTAGAGGTAACTATGGGGAGGAAGTGAGAAGAGAACTATTACACTGTGGGAAATTGCTATGTCAGGAGACAAAATGTGTAGGAACTGCTATATGGAAATGAATTTGCTCTGTAAACTTCCACCCAAATAACAATAAAAATAAATAAATAAAAGAAAAGTTACTGTAAAGCTACAGTAATTAAAACAATGTGGTACTGGTATAAGGACAGACATATTGACCAGTGGAACAGAATTGAAAATTCAGACATAGACATATACATCTATGGATAATTTATTTTTATCCAATGATGCTAAGTCCATTCAATGCATAAACAATACTCCCTTCAACAAATGGTGTCAGGGCAGATGGATCACCACATGTAAAAGAGTAAAATTGGACTCATACCTCATACAACATATAAAAATTAACTACAAATGAACCAGTGGCTTAAGAACTACAACTATACAACTCTTAGAAGAATGCATAGGAATAATGCTTCAAGGCTTTGCTTTTTGTCAGTGGATTCTTAGATATGGCACCAAGAGCATAAGCAACAAAATAGGAAAATATAAAGACTTCATCAAAATTAAAATCTTTTGGACATCAAAGAATTTTATCAAGAAAGTGAAGAGACAACCTATAGAATGGGAGAAATTATTTGGCAGCTATGGTTTTTCTGGTATCTGATAAAGATTTAATACCCAGAATATATAAAGAACTCTTACAATGCAACAACAACAACAAAATGATCAATCCAATTTTAAAAATGGACAAAAGACTTGAACAAATCTTCAAAGAGGATGATGAATGGCCAATAAACACATGAAAGATGGTCAACATCATCATTTGTTAAAAAGAAAACCAAACCCACTGCCATTGAGTCTATTCCAACTCCTAGTGACCACAACTGAGTTTCCTAGGCTGTAAATCTTCAAGGAAGTAGATCACCTAGTCTTGCTTCCGTAGAGTGGCTGGTGAGTTTGAACAAACAACCTTCTGGTTAGCAGTCAGATACCCTAGGCACTATGATACCAGAGCTCCTCTCATCACTTGTTGTTCTTGTTCTTGTTGTGTGATGTCAAGTCAGCCCAACTCATAGCAACCTCTCCTTGGGTTTCCGAGGTGGTATCACTATGGAAGTAGATTGCCCAACCTTCCTTCCGAGGAGTGGCTGGTGGGTTTGAACCACCAGCCTTCTGG
>NW_006921621.1:12336288-12337338 GCF_000298275.1 Orycteropus afer afer
GGAAAATAAGTCATATACAATAGAACAAATATTGTATGATACCACTTATATGAAATATCTAGAATAGGCCAAGACATAGAGACAGAAGGCTGGGGAGGAAGGAAGAACTGGCAGTTATTACCTAAGGGTACGGAGTTTCTGTTTTGGATGATGAAAAACTTTTGGAAATGGATACTGCTGATGGTTGTATGACATGGTAAATATAATTAAATTCACTCCAATATACATTTATAAATTGTTAAAATGGAAACCTTTCTTGTATATACTTAACCACAATAAAAAATTTTAAAAATATATATCCATAAATAAAATCACATGCAAAAATTCCAAAGTTCTTCCATGCCTCTCTCCGATAAAAAGCCAAAGTCAGGGGAAGTGGATAAACTTTTTGCAGGATCAGAAGAGTAAAATGGAAAGAAGGAGAGCTGGATTTGATGAAAGCTGCTATATTGTACTTTAAAGTGAGATAGTAGGCAATGCTTTAGTTCTATGGTAAAATGTAATTGGGAAATACTGGATTAAACAAAATTAATAGACTTAGTTATTGCTGACTTGCTCCTAGCCTTTGATGTACTACATGCATCTTGTATCTCCATAAGAAGAATCTAGGACATTTAATTATTACTTTTGAAAGAATTTAAAGGACTTAGAAGTATTTTTAGAAAATAGCAAACAAAGTCAAAGTGGCAGAAAAATGTGTTAAAACATTCAAGGAATTATCCTGTCTAGGAGGGAATATTGTAATACAGTAGCGAAAGAAAGTTCACTGGCTTATTGTAATTAGATCACAGAGGGTCCTGATACCATGATTCTCACCTTTGTGTACATTTACAAGAGGAAGAATAATCAGGCTGCTTCTAGAAGCCAGGTCTTGGTCCTTGCCTCATTATCTTGGCCCATCGCCTCCCTTGGTCTGAAAAGGAGAAGTTAATGGGAGCTGCTCTGTGCAAAACTAGCACTAGAGTGAGGTAGATGAGTCATACAAGTACAAGGTCATATCCTGTCTTTAATTTAAAATGTATACTTTTTATTATGGAAGTTTGGGTACTA
>NW_006921621.1:12337494-12368753 GCF_000298275.1 Orycteropus afer afer
AAATATAACTCAAAAAGGAAAGATTAAGCATTGTACTTTTCTTAAAAAATTATCTGTGTAAGACCAAATGGACAACAGCTATTCTAAAATATAGAAGAGAAGATTGAGGGGCAGGGAGTTTAAATCAATGGGAATGAAACAACTACAACAGAAATAAGGAGAATATTGACACCATGTGAAGAATGCAACCAATGTCATTATGTCTGAAAATTGTTGAATGGGAATGAGTTTTGCTGTGTATATTTTAGACAAAAAATAAAATATTGATAGAAAATATTGAAACCATGAACCAAAATTATCCCCTAAAGTCATCTTTAAGCTAAAAAATTGTTTAGCTAAATTAGTAAAGTGTTCAACATGAGCATTGAACTCTTTTATAGAATTATCTATGAGATCAAAGCATGGATGAGAAGTTTAGGGGGTAAAGAGTCTAAATTAGTGGGAGAAAGAGGTGACAGTCTGCTTCTGTAAAGATTTACAGCCTTGGAAACCCTAAGGAACAGTTCTGCTCTGTCATATAGGGTCTCTATGAGTTGGAATCAACTGGATTGCAATGGGTTTTGTTTTTGGTTTGGTTAGTTCAAGAGTAGGCTGTAAGACTTTTCAATCATTTAAAATCTGCACAGGTAGCAAAAGCTGGACTAAATGAAGAACATAGCATGAGGATTGGAGGAAGACTCATCACCAACCTGTGATATGCAGATGACACAACGTTGCTTGCTGAAAGTGAAGATAATTTGAAACACTTACTGATGAAGATTAAAGACTAAAATCTGCAGCATGGACTACAGCTCAACATAAAGAAAACAAAAATCCTCACGACTGGACCAATAAGCAGCATCACAATAAATGGAGAAAAAAAATGAAGTTGTCAAAGATTTCATATCACTTGGTTCCACAAAATACCCATGGAAGCATCAGTCAAGAAATCAGACAACATATTGCACTGGGCATATTTTCTGCAAAATACCTCTTTTAAAGTGCTGAAGAGTAAAGATGCCTCTTTGAAGACTAAGGTGTGCCTAACTCAAGCCATGGTGTTTTCGGTGGCCTCATATATGTGAAAGCTGAACAATGAATGTTGTTGTTGTTGTTGTTATGTGCTGTCAAGTCGGCCCTGACTCATAGCGACCCCTCCTTGGGTTTCCGAGGCAGTATCACTATGGAAGTAGGATTGCCCAACCTTCCTTCCAAGGAGTGGCTGACGGGTTTGAACCGCCAGCCTTCTGGTTAGCAGTCAAGTGCTTTAGCCACTATGCTACCAGAGCTCCCGAACAATGAATAAGGAAAACCAAAGAAGAGTTGATGCTTTTGAGTTGTGGTGTTGGCGAAGAATACTGAAAATTATCATGAACTGCCAGAAGAATGAGCAAATCTATCCTGGAAGAAGTGCAGCTGGAATGTTCCTTGGAAATGAGAATGGCCAGACTTCGTCTCACCTACTTTGGTCATGTTGTCAGAAGAGACCATTCCCTGGAGAAGGATATCATGCTTGGTAAAGTGGAGTCAGTGAAAATGGGGAAGACCCTCAAGGAGATGGATTGACACAGTGGCTGCAATGACAGGTTCATGTATACCAAAGGATTGTAGACTGGCACGGGCAGTGCTTTGTTCTTCTGTACATAGGGTCGCTATTAGTTGGAGCGGACTCCACAGCACCTAACAACAACAACAACAAGTAGCCAGTGAAGGTGATTGTCATAAAGAAATTGTTGCCAGTAGGAGTTGGTTCAATCATTTCAAAGTGAGGGTAAGTTTACATATCATAGAAGGGCAAGTAGAAGTTGCCTATAAGGATGTTCACAAACGAGGGAATGCCTGTATATAAATTGCAGTAATTCTGGATTCTCCCACAAAAGAACTCATAACTTTCAACACCTAACTGAGGTTTCCACAACAGATGTAACAGAACGATTTGACTTTTTAACCTTCAATAGTGTAGGAGTAATTAGCTGTGTGTGTGTGTGTGTGTGTGGATGATGTATGTTTACCTAGTTGTCACCCTTCTGCAACAAAAAATACACATCATCTACTTATAATTATGTAATAAAAGAAAGGCAGAAGATCTGCCTCCTTCGTTATTTTCATCTCTTTTTGAACTGTCTTTCAATTTTATTTGAATAGAATATACTGTGAATGCATGTTAGAATCTTTCATTTCCTTAAGTATGTCTTTGATGTTAAATTAATTAGATTCTTCTTTTAATAAATGAAGTGTATTCCATTATCAAATATTTACAAGAGTTTTGTAATAGACAATTCCAACTGATGCGAATGTGAAAGTAAACTTTCACCAAAGTAGGAAAAAAAAAGTAAGACATTAAAAAAAAAAAAACCTGGGAGAAAGTGACATGAATGATGTTACTTTGTGGGGATTGCAATTAATGACATGAAACAAAATGCGTATGAATGGAAAACTGATTTGTTCTATAAACCTTCAACCAAATCACAATAAGAAACTAAATAAAATGAAATGAATATATTCTAAAAATAAAAATAAAAAACTTACTTGACTAATGTACAATTCTTTTTCTGTTAATTCACATCTTTGCCAGCAAATATATTTATTTCTATTTCTTAAACTTAATTTCTAATTTTCTATAGTTTTTGACCAGGTTTAAGTCATAATTATGACATTAATTCTTTGGTTTTTTTAAAGTAGGAATTTTTCACATACCTTAAAATCTAATTACTTATTTGACTCTTCATATACACAAAAGGGGAGCTCTGGTGGAGTAGTGCCTAAGGCACTTGACTGCTAACCAAAAGGTTGGTGGTTCAAACCCACCAGCCACTCCTCGGACGGAAGATTAGGCAATCCACTTCCATAGAGATATCACCTCAGAAACCCAAGGAGAGGTCGAAAATGACTCAACAGCACACAACAACAACACAACAACATGCACAAAGGAGTCTTTAAAAAAAAAAAAAAGGAGCTCTGGTGGTGTAGTGGATAAGGCACTTGACTGCTAACCAGAAGGTCAGTGGTTAGGATTTGGACCTCTACGTTTCGGCCAGATTTACATGCACATGGCTAATGAAGAAATCTAAGATCCTACTGGGTGACACTATTCCCATTATTTTCAAGTAAGAAATCCTGCAGTAAATTGAACTGATGAAATCATCCAAATCTTCTTCTGAATTACTAAGTTTAAAGCCGCTTCTCCAATATTGCTAAAAACGTGGGTTGTATCTAGGTTCATTGAGTATAGTCTTCTTTGTGTTTTAAACTTGCTTTCACTACTGTTTATCCCTTTTAAAGGGTATCATTATGGTGTAACCATGACTGTAAACATGGAAACTAATTGAGATGTTAAAATTGCAATTAATGACATGAAACAAAATATGTATGAATGAAAAACTGATTTGTTCTGTAAACCTTCAACCAAATCACAATAAGAAACTAAATAAAATGAAATGAATATATTCTGAAAATAAAAATAAAAAACTTACTTGACTAATATTATTTCCTCTGCCAATCCAGTTCTTTTTCTGTTAATTCACATCTTTGCCAGCAAATATATTTATTTCTATTTCTTAAAAGTAATTTCTAATTTTCTATAGTTTTTGACCAGATTTTCATATATCATCACTCAACATTTATTCACAACTCTTCTGATGCTGATGATGTTAGTTCATACAAAAAAATACTCTGAAAATACCTTTTTTTCAAAGACATTTGTGGTAAGACTTGAACCATAAAAAACAAATAAATAAAGAGAACATTACTAGATGCATGAAATAAAAGAAGCATAACCCATCTAATAGTCAGCCTTAAAAATTGACAGCCCTTTAACATTCAACTTTGTTTTGCAAGCATCTACAAATTCAACCATAAAAACTTCCTGTAGGCAGAGATCTGGTAAAACTGTTTCAGATCAAAGCCAAACTTTCCATTGACCGTTTCTTAACCATCAGTGTTAAAATTAAGAAACTGGAAGAAAAATATTTGGAAAGTTGCTTTGTATTTATCACTAAAAAAAGAGAAGGGGTGATAAATCTAATTAATAAAAGTTGCAAATAATTTATCAGTAATTTTTATTAAACGTTGGTGAAAAGAATTAAATTCATTTAGTTCAATCACCCTTGAAATTGGTCTATTAAGTGAAAAACCTATGTGGCCTTAATAATTTTAATATGAGTTTCTCAATTTTCTAAATTCTTGCTTGGAGAGTATACACTTTGGAACCATCGGAAGAACAAATTTTCAGAACGTTTATATTGGAGTAGTGACTCAGTCTATTCCCTTTGAACTCCCTTTCAGGAGCAGAGCAACAGGACTAGATGTGAACTGTATTTCTTCTCAGCACATCCTAGAAAAAGTGGGTAGAACTGTAAAATGGGAAATGCATTGGGAAACCTTTTTAACTAACTTACTATAAAACCTTTACAAGGACTCCTGACAAACATGTCCTAAGGCTTCATGGAAATTTCCATGTGAAGACTCTACAGACCCCCTCAGGTTCAGTATGACCAGTATAACCAACATGCATGCCAAGCTCATTGTTTCAGTTGGAAAGAGAGACACAAGGAGCATTGTTTATATCCCTGAGGCCTAGTACTCAGTCTTTTTTTTTTTTTCTCTCCATTTTGGTTACTAGCATGTTAACCAGAAGGCTGGGGGTTCAAACCCACCAGTCACTCCTCAGAAGGAAGGTTGGGCAATCTACTTCTGTAATGATAACTGCCTCAGAAACCCAAGGAGGGGTGGCTATGAGTCAAATCCTACTCGACAGCACATAACAACAACAACAGCAGCACTCTTGTATATAGGATTGTGAGTTCCATAATAGTAGTGATTGTGTTTGTCTGGTTCACAGACTATCTGGAACCACACCACTGAAGAAGCCCAGGGAACACTATTCCCACTATATTCCATGTGTGTACAATGTGAAAAGTATCTCCTGGAGTTGTCTGACACAGTGGCCCTCAACATCCCTTGCAGTCCACATAGGGCCTGGCTTATAGTATATGATAAATATACATTGATTACATAAATAAATATAAATATTTATATATAAATATAAATAAATATAAATTTCTTTATAAATAAATAAATATACCCCCAAAGTCAGAAACTGGGATATTCTGACAGACTAATCTTTATCACTTCTCACATTTATTCTATCACCTAATTCTATTAATGTTACTTCTTGAATATTTGCAAATCTATTTTCTTTCCATGTATTGTCACTTCCTTAGTTCAGGCTTTCATCATCTTGAATGTCAATTACAACGGACTCCTAATTTATCTTCCTGCTTTCATTCATACTCATATCAATCCCAATCCATCCTCCAGTGAAGATCAGTTTTCTTTTCTAGAATACAATTCCAATCATGTCATTTCATTGGTTAAAAACCTTCAGTGGTTTCATGTAATCTATCATACAGGATTAAAAACCCCTACATCACCTGGCTTTTTCAATTTACCATCATAGAACCACAAGTATAGAGTTTAAGAGGTTACATACAATTCTAATCTGACACAACCCAAACGTGAAAACAAACATATCTTATGAAAAACCCCAACCTATTTATCTCCTAATATCCCTTGCCCCAGAGTCAGCCATGTTTTTCTCTCTTTCTCTTCAGTGGTACAAGCCCAAACCAAATCCACTGTCATCGAGTTAATTCCGACTCAGAGACCTGATAGAACTGAACAGAAGTGCCCCACAGTGTTTCCAAGGCTGTAGATCTTTGTGGAAAAAGGCTGCCTTATCTTTCTCACAGGGTGGCTGATATGTTCAAACTGCCGATTTTTCATTAGCAGCAGAACGCCACCAGATATCCTTCCTCATCAATGTTATAGCGACATTTGCATTTACCTTCAATAGTACATTCATCACCTGCATTTTCTGTTCACATAAATGTTTCCCAAATAGAATGTAAGTGTCTTGAGGGAAAATGTTTGCCTTTTTTTTTTTTTTTTTTAACTTTTTATTGTGATTTGGGTGAAAGTTTACAGAGCAAATCACTTTTCCATTCAATAATGCACACACATTTTGTTTCACATCCTTGGTTGCAATCCTCTCAATGTAACATTACTCATCTCACTTCCTTTCTGATTCCATTTCCATTCCTCCTTTTTCCCTAACCCTTCCTGCCTTCTAAACTTTGTCTTTGGACAAATGTTGCCCTTTTGATATAGAATGGTTGATTATTCTAAGGAGTGCTACTTCCCTGGTGTTACTGTTCACCTCGTGGGCCTGTCTATTGTTTGGTTGAAAACTGAGCTGTAGGGCTGAGTTCAGTTCCAAGCCCAAAGGGTGACTGAGGACCATACTCTTGGGGATTCCACCAGTCTCTATCTGACCAGTAAGCCTCATTTTTTTTAAAAAATGATTTTGCGTTTTGTTCCACATTTAAGAATTTGTCGTATTTATCTTTTATCTTTAGCAGTTAACATATTGCCTAGAATGCAGTAAGGTGCTCAATGGAGTTTGCTGCAATGACTTAATAAATAAATAAACATACTTAAAATCCTCTTTATACCTGAATTTTCTGTACTTTAACACAGGAGCTTTTCATATTGTTAAATTCTATGGTTCTATTTGTAATTATCACAGAATGATGAGGATGTGTAGAAAAGGGAACTTTCTTACATTTTACTAAGAATTTTAATGGGGAAAAGATTTGGAATAATAGTTTGATATTATCTAGTGAAGTTGAAGCTATGACTTAGCAATTTTGCTTGTAAGTATACACCTTCATTACAGATACTTATTAACTAGCTATATCCCTACTATTATAGAAAATGATGATGTTTTGTATGTCATACTTGAGTAAAGAAATAAGTCGCTTTTGCTTGGAGGCACTCTAGCAATCCTAACACTCACTAGTGTCCTGTGGGATCAGGAATTAGTATTTCAACACTGACATGGTGGTGGTCTTCAAAATGAGTATTATGTGGTTTGCTATATTTTTTAAAAAAAAAACATTCTGCTATAGAAAATGAGAGAAACAAACAAGGAAAATAAATGAAACTAAACATAGAAGTAACTCACTTGTGAGACATGTTAAGCTTAAAGGAAATATACCATATGAGTCGACCTGATGGCAGTGGATTGGTTTTAGTTTTGGTGTTTAACATCAACAGGAGGCATGAAAAGGCCCAGAGCACCAAATATTTATTAGACACTAAATATATATGAGACACTCAATATTCACAGGTTTAAATTGCCTTCCATAGATGACATCCGGCCTACTTGTCCTTTGTCAAATAAAATTTGTAGCTGTTCATCAATCAAATTGATGAACTACAGCTGTAGCCAGTTGTACCATAAAGCAAGTGGCTTTCTGCTGGTTGCCTTTGCTCAAACCTCAACTCTGGCGGGTAAACACACTATGCCGGCTGGGATGGGGTGGGTGAGTGGTATGAAGACTTTTTATGGGCACAGATAGTTTAAAGAGAATTCATTTCCAAGTCCTCAAGGTCATACATATTGTTGTTATAAGTAGCCACTGAGTAGAATCCGACTCATGGTGATACCATGTGTGCAGAGTAGAATTGCTCCACAGGGTTTTCAAGGCTGTGACCTTTCAGAAGCAGATTGCCAGGCCTGTCTTCTGAGGTGCCTCTGCATGGGTTCCAACAACCTTTAGGCTAGTGGGAAATGTTGGACCCTTTGCACCACTCAGAGACTCCTCTAAAGTTACATGTACTCCTTCCTAAAGGTATTATGCCAGGAACTTGCCTATGGTTCCTCTCTTCTTCCTTTACATTTCCCTCTTCCCACTTCACAAAAGAAAGGATTCAGCCTGGCTACCTTCACTTACTCTTCTGCATTGCCTCCAAAAAAGTCTAACTCACTGCTGTCGAGTCGGATCTGACTCATAGCAACCCCTCCTTGGGTTTTCAAGGCAGTATCACTGCAGAAGTAGATTGCCCAACCTTCCTTCTGAGGAGTTACTTCTTTTTTTTTTTTTTGACTTCTGGTTACCAGTCAAATGCCTTAGGCACTATGCCACCAGAGTTCCCTGTGTTTCCTCAGGACATAAAAATCTCTTGGCTTCTCCATGAATCAAGGCACCAAAAACACTACTTCACTCAACAATTAAAGAATTGCATTTCCAAAAAAAAAGTTTAACTTTCATGTTTAATCATTATTTTTTTAAAATTATACTCCATTTATGTTGTTTTCAATTATGTACTATACATAATAGAATATAATTATAATGTAGTTTTCAATTATAGATTCAACAGTATAAATTATATTATATAACCAGAAGAAATAGTTAACAGAATCTTACATATCTAGGAAGCTTAATAATTTGCAATTTTAATTTATGTACCTATTTTTGCATAGTGCCTAAGACACTTGACTGCTAACCAGAAGGCTGGAGGTTCAAACCCACCAGCTACTCCTCAGAAGGAAGTTTGGGCAATCTACTTCCATAGTGATACTGTCTTGGAAACCCAAGGAGGGGTTGCTATGAGTTGGGTCCAACTCGACAGCAAAAGACAACAACACAATCACAACCTATTTTTGCTGTTGAGAAATATGGTAGCATGATTAATTGAAGACTTTCAAGCATAAAAATATATTAGAATGCCATTCTTTGGGGAAAGTAGAATAGAAGTAGGAGATAAAGAAATAATGTAAAATTTTTGACTAATGAGGGTCTTTTCATGCACTTTTCAAATGGAAAAAGTGATCTCACATCACTATGATGTTTAGCTTCCACTGAATACATCTGAAAGAGTGATATATATATTATATTTTTAAATGCGAATAATTACAATACTCTAGAAATAGGATCTTTTGTAACTATTTAAACATATGATAACAAATATTAAATGTTTCATCAGTTATAATCCAATCAAGAAAAAAGAAAGCATTCCAGATATGCTTTAACTGTGGGAATTTAATAAAGGTATATACACAGGATGTGGAAGAACTGAGAAGTGAACAGGAGATGGTGAAACAGTCCAAAAATTAGCAGCAGCTGGAGTTGTTTCCAACCAGGACTATAGGAACAAGGGGCATGGGTATTGTTACCAGAGCTCAGAAGCAGGACACCTATAAGCTAGAATCATGGTGATGACCACCCTGAAGATCTGGGAATCACAGAATAAAGGGTTATTTTATGCAAGCTGGAGCCACAGACACGACCTAGCCACTGCTGGGGATACCACCAAAACAGAAAGAAATAGGGAGAAATGAAATTCTCTGCCTTTTCCCTCCTATTTGTCCTCTAATCTTCCACTTCTCCCTCCATTTATTGCCATATATGGAAGTTAAGGGAACCTAGGAGAAATAATTCCCTGAAACAGGGGAAAGGCAGGTGATAGATGTGAGACAGACAAATGACTAGCATATATGTCAACTTAAAAATGGGTGGGTTGCATGCAAAAGAAGGAAGTGGAACTCTACCTCATACCATATATAGAGATTACATCTACCTGAGCAGTCAGCATGCTAGAACATATAATCTGCTACTTTAGCCCCAATCTCTCCCACCCACTGCTGCCCAGTCAGATCCAACTCATAGCAACCCCTCCTTGGGCTTCCAAGGCAATATCGCTACGGAAGTAGATTGCCTGATCTCTCAGCCGGTGATAATTCCTACTGTATCTCTTGCTATTTATTGTTAGGTGCCATCAAATCAATTCCAACTCATAACGTCCCCATGTAAAAACCAAAAAAACAAATAAACAAACTCTCTGCCATCGAGTGGATTCTGACTCTCAGCAGCTCCCTTTGGTTTCCAAGGCAGTAAGTCTTTACAGAAGTAGATTGCCCAGTCTTCCTTCTGCAGAGTGGCTGGTGTGTTTGAACCACCAACCTTCTGGTTAGCAGTCAAATGCCTTAGATGTTATGCCACCAGAACAACAGAAAAAAACACTGCCTGGTCCTGGGCCAGCCTCACAATTGTTGCAGCCACTGTGTTAATCCATCTTGAAGGTCTTCCTCTTTTTCACTAACTCTGCTTTACCAAGCATGATGTCCTTCTCCAGGGACTGGTCCTTCCTGATAACATGTCCAAACTATGTGAGACAAAGTCTGGCCATCCTCACTTCTTTTGTTGTTTGTTTGTTTGTTTAAATTTTTATTGTGATTTGGGTAAAATTTTACAGAGCAAATTCATTTTCCATACACATTTTCCATACACATTTTGTTCCATGACATTGACTGCAATCCCCACAATGTAACAGCTTTCTTCCCACTTCCTCCCTATACTTACATTTTCCCTGTGTCCTTCCCTCTATGCATTCCATCCCTTGAGTTACCTCCCTGTGCAAATACTGCCCTTTTGTTCTTCCATGACTGATTGTTATAAGAAGTGTTGTTACCTGGTGTAAATGTTCACCCTACATACCTGTCTATTGTTTGGCTGGAAGCCTCAGGAGTGAGTTCACTTCTAGGCCTGAAGTCTAACTAGGGGCCATGGTCTCATGGGTTCCATAAGGCTCATCAGACCAGTAAGCCTGGTCTTGTTTATGATTTTGAGTTTTGTTGCACATTATTCTCCACTCTTTGCTTTGTATCTGAAGAGAGGGATTTCTATCCCATGGTCAGGGTCCCTCATCACAGAGGTAGATAAAGAGACAACAGAGGATGTGTAGTGGGGAGTTCTGGGAAATAATGTTCTATATATTAAGTGTGATCTCATTGCAGATTTCCTTTAAAGCTTTAAAGAGGAATTAAGGATTTATGAGTAGAGGAATTCCTAGCAGTTACTGAATATTAACTATGTATCAAGGATTTTGCTATGTAGTTTACACATAAGAACACATAACAACAACTTTATGAAATAGGTAATTTATTATCATTATCTTCAGATGAAGCAACTGAGAGACATCTCACCAAATGTCACACAACTAGTAAATAATAAAGCTAAATTTGAACCCAAGCTGGTGACTTGTGTCATTGTTATTAAGTGCCATCACGTTGGCTCTGACTCATAGCGACCCTATGTACCACAGAAGGAAACACTGCCTGGTGCTGCGCCATCCTCACAATCCTTGCTATATCTGAGCCCATCATTGCAGCCATGGCATCAATCCATCTTGTTGAGGGTCTTCCCCCTTTTTGCTGGCCCTCCACTTTACCAAGCATGATATCCTTCTCCAGGGAATGGTTCTTTCTCACAACATGACCAAAGTAGGTGAGATGTCTGTTCATTCTCACTTTCAAGGAGCATTCCAGTTGCACTTCTTCCAGGACAGATTTGTTTGTTCTTCTGGAAGTCCATGGTATTTTTGATATTTTTTGCCAACAGCACAACTCAGAAGCATCAACTCTTCTTCAGTCTTCCTTATTCATTGTTCAGCTTTTCCATGCATATGGGGCTATTGAAAATACCATGACTTAGGTTAAGTGCATCTTAGTCTTCAGACATCTTTGCTCTTGAGCACTTTAACGAGATCTTTTGCAGCAGATTTGCCCAGTGCAATATGTTGTCTGATTTCCTGACTGCTGCTTCCATGGGTGTTGATTGTGGATCCAAGTAATAAAATATCTTTCACAACTTTAATCTTTTCTCCATTTATCATGATGCTGTTTATTGGCCCAGTTGTGAGGATTTTCTTTTCCTTTATGTTGAGGTGTAATCCATAATGCAAACTGTAGTCTTTAATCTTCATCAGTAAGTGCTTCAAGTCATCTTTCAGCAACCAAGGTTGTTTCATCTGCATATCACAGGTTGTTAACGAGTCTTCCTTCACTCCTGATGCCATGTTCTTCTTCATATAGTCCAGCTTCTTGGATTATTTGCTCAACATACAGATTGAATATGTATGGTGAAAGGACACAACCCTGACACACACCCTTCCTGATTTTAAACCACACAGTATCCCCTTGTTCTCTTTGAATGACAGCCTCCTGATCTATGTACAGTTTCCTCAAGAGCACAATTAAGTGTTCTGGAATTCCCATCCTTTGCAATGTTATTTATAATTTGTTATGATCCACACAGTTGAATGCTTTTCCATAATCAACAAAACACAGGTAAACATCTTTCTGGTATTCTTTGTTTTTGCCCAAGATCCATCTGACATCAGCAATGATATCCTTGCCCCACATCCTCTTCTGAATGCAGCTTGCATTTCTGGAAGTTCTCTGTCAATATACAGTTGCAATCATTTTTTAATTATCTTTAGCAAAATTTTACTTTTGTATGATATTAATGATATTGTTTGATAATTTCCACATTCTTTTGGATCACCTTTCTTTGGAATAGGTACAAATATGAATCTCTTTCAGTCAGTTGGCCAGGTAGCTCTCTTCCAATTTTCTTGGGATAGACAAGCAAGTACCTCCAGCATGGATTGCATTTGTTCAAGCATCTCAATGAGTATTCTGTCAATTCCTGGAGACTTTTAGCCAGTTCCTTCAGTGCAGCTTCAACTTCTTCCTTCAGTACCATTGGTTCTCGATCATATGCCACCCCCTGGAATAGATGAACATCGACCAATTCTCTTTTGTATGGTGACTCTGTGTATTCCTGCCATCTTTTTTGATGCTTCCTGCATCATTCAATATTTTGCCCATAGGATATTTCAATATGACAACTCAAGGCTTGAATTTTTTCTTCAGTTCTTTCAGCTTGAGAAATGCTAAGCATGTTCTTCCCTTTTGGTTTTCTAACTCCAGGTCTTTGCACAGCACATTATAATTGACTTTGTCTTCTTGAGCTGCTCTTTGAAATCTTGTGTTCAGCTCTTTTATCTTGTCATTTCTTCCATTTGCTTTAGCTACTCTCCATTCAAGAGCAAGTTTCAGAGTCTCTTCTGACATCGATTTTGGCTTTTTCTTCTCTTCCTGTCTTTTTAATGACCTTTTGCCTTCTTAATGTATAATGTTCTTGTTGTCATCCCATAATTTATCTGGTTTTCAGTAATTGGTGTTCAGTGCATCAAATCTGTTCTTCAGATGATCTCTAAATTCAGATTAGATATAATCAAGATCATATTTTGGCTCTCATTGACTTGTTTTAATTGTCTTCAACCTCAACTTGAGCTTGCATATGAGCAATTGATGGTCTATTATATAGTCAGCTCCTGGCCTTGTTTTGGTTGAAGATACTGAGCTTCTCCAACGCCTCTTTCCACAGATGTAGTCAATTTGATTCTTGTGTATTCCATCTGACAAGGTCCATGTGTATAGTCACTGTTTACGTTGTTGAAAAAAGTATTTGCAATGAATAGTGATTGGTCTTGCAAAATTCTATCATGCGATCTCCAGTGTTATTTCTATCACCAAGGCCATATTTTCCAACTACCAGTGATTCTTCTTTGTTTCCAACTTTTGCATTCTAATCACCAGTAATAATCAATACATCTTAATTGTATGTTTGGTCAATTTCAGACCACAGAAGTTGGTAAAAATCTTCAATTTTCTCAGCTTTGGCTTTAGTGGTTAGTGTGTGTAGTAGTTCAGTTTGTATATCAACTTGGCTGGGCCTGGTTGAGTGGCTGGGCAGTGAAATGTAGTTATTCCCCATGATGAGACTGGTAAGCAACTCCACAGTGGAATCTACTGTGAGCAGCTGAGTAGCTGCCTTTGGGTATGTGGTCTGCTGCCCGTGTATAAGCAGCAGCTTTAGGAACAGTCTGTAGCTTATGTCACACTTGGACTGTGCATGTAGCCATGTCATTGTTCAGCAGCCTGCCATGCTCTGCCAACCTTGGGACTACAATGGACTTAAATTAATGGCCTGCCATGTGGTTTGGTAACATCAGGACTGTGCCTTTTTACTTGTCAACCTTGGGCTTGGCAGCCTCAGCAGCCAGCAGCTGTCTGACTGAAGAAATGCCTCTAGCTCCAGTGGGCTGGGAGCTGGAGGCAGAACTGAAGCCCAAGGTTGAGGGGTTTTCACCCAGCCCCTAGAGCCTGGCAGTTTGAACTTGGACTTAAAGCCTCTAAATTGTAGTAATAAAGTCCTGTTTGTTAAGGCCATCCCATGTGTGGTATATTCTTGGTAACCACAACAGTATGTAAATTTGAGTAATAGTATTAATTGGTCTTCCTTGTAGGCATATAAATATTATCCTGTCACTGACATCATTGTACTTCAGGATAGATATTGAAACATTCTCTGTGATGATGAATGCCACACCATTCCTCTTTAATTTGTCATTCTTGGCATGGTAGATCGTATGATTGTCTGATTCAAAATGGCCAAAAACAGTCCATTTTAGCTCACTAATGCCTAGGATATCGATCTTTATACATTCCATTACATTTTTTACAAATTCCAACTTTCCTAAATTCTTTCTTCATACATTCCATATTCCTATTGTCAGTGGATGTTTACAGCTGTTTCTTCCCATTTTGAGTCATGCCCCATCAGCAATGGAGGTCCTGAAAGATTTACTCCATCCAGATCATTAAGGTCAACTCTACTCTGAGGAGGCAGCTCTTTCCCAGTAGTATTTTGAGTGACTTCCAACCTGAGTGGCTTATTTTCCAGCCCTATATCAGATAATGTTGTAAGGCTATTCATAAAGTTTTCTAGTAATGCATCAGACAGTGTTCTACTACTATTCATAAAGTTTCCCTGACCAATTCTTTGAGAAGTGGAGGGCCCCTTCCTTCTTCCAAGTCTGTCTTAGTCTAGAAGTTCCACTGAAACATGAGTGACTGTGAGCGACCCTGCTGGTATTTGAGATACTGGTGGCACAAACTCCAACCTCACAGCAACACACAAGCCACCACAATAAGACAAACTGACAGTGCATTTTCTTGTTTCTGTAGTATAAATACTCCCATCATTGCTTATTTCAAGCTACCAACATTACAAAACAAAACACTGAGTTGGAAAGGGATGTGGACAATTGGCTCTTGCAACCTGGTATAAGTCAGTGGCTCTAGTGCACCATTGAACAAAGATTACTAAAACACTTACTGTATTATGTATAAAAAGTACTATGTTAAGGCACAAAGATATTTAAGCTCCAGTATTTGCTCTTATGGTAGTGATAGTCTGAATGCTGAGAGAATATTTTCAATCATGATATATTAAATAACATATTGTGTGTGTAAGTATCAAACTTTATGAGTAATAGTATTTCATATTCAATTGGTCAAGTAAATGTTATGGATATTAGTTTCCCAAAATAAAACCAAACTCACTGCCATCGAGTCAATTCTGACTCTTAGCAACTCCTATTGGATTTCCAAGGCTATAAATCTTTAAGGAAGTAGACAGCCTCATCTTTCTTCCATGGAGCAGCTGTTGAGTTTGAACCACTTTCATCTTCATTAGCAGCCAAATGCCTTACCCATAACACCACCAGAATTCCTTGGATATTAGTATAGAGGTGGAAAAATTGCAGTGGCTCCAATGAGCAAGTAAAGTTTTGTAGAGAAGCAAGGATGAGTTATTAAAGCATTACAGACTTTGTATGGGGGGAGAGGAAGGCATTCTAAACAAGGGTAAGGACATGAACAAAAAGTGCTATTGAAGTGAGTTAATGTTCTTTGAAATCCTTTCATAAATCAGACTACAAAGAGAAACTGTAGAATTTTTCTCATTGGAAATGTAACCAAGCAACTTGGATCAGTTCAATGCTGATCTGCCAAGAGAAAGGAGGGTGAACCAGATGACCTTTTGAAATCTTTTTCTTAGTCTACTGGTTTTTAGAGCTATAGCTCATTAATATCTGACTTTATGTCTATATTATGGCCTTTCCAGAAATGTATTCATTAAGAGAACACTGAAATTTAATATACTTGTTTTCAAAATGGGATGTTATAATTCTGGAATGATGAGAATCTTTTTCTGGTTAAACTATTAATTTCATATTATTTTTTTATTGAGCTCTGAAGTTTGGCCTTCTAGACTTTTTCTCAGTACTAATCAGCTTGGTATGTTGATGTCTAATATGCTGTTGACAGATCCCCTAAGAGTTGTAAATTCTCCTCGACAGCATGGATGCTAAAAAACTTTAGAATCAATTGATAAATGTCAATTGACAATAACACTATAAAAAAGAATGGATGAACTATTAGAGAGATAGGAATAGGAAGCTGTTTCCACAGAGGCTGTTTCCATCACTGGGAAGGAGGAGGAGAAAGACCAATGAAGAACACAGGGGAGGAAGTAGGGAAGAGGTGTGTAGGGGTGGGGGGTGGGGGGACTTGAGCAGAAAGAGACAAATGGGCATTGTGAAAGTCACAGTACTGGACCCATCTTGACAGTAGTTCATTAAGAAGGCTGCTACTAGGGTTTGGAGTTGTGGGTTGGAGGACAGAGATGGTTGGAAGAAGTTGAGCTTCCCATATTAGGAAAATGTGCTGCTATTAGAATGCCTGTTGCTCATTAGCCACAGAGACCCCCAACAGCCCAGCCACATAAACAGGTTTCATCCTCTTTTTGTTATCCAATTATTCAATTATTGGTTATAATTTTTAAAAGCCCACCTTACCTAATTTAAGTCTCATGGCAATCCTGTGAAGCAGGCTTTTTTTTTTTTTTTAATCAATTCTTTTCCAGACTAGAACACTTGGAAATGGACTAATAGCAGTTATGCAGCTAGTCCAAGACCGCAATTAGAGTTAGGGAATCAGGACTTAACCAAGCTCTTTCAGCTTCATCTCCCTTGCTTATCCCACTGTACACATAGCCACAAATATGTATTCATATTTATTCATTATCTATTTTGGACAAATAAAAAAAAAAAAAAAAACAGAGCTCTGGAGTAGACGCCAACTCATAGCGACCTATAGGACAAAGTAGAACTGCCCCATAGGGTTTCCAAGGCTGAAATCTTTACAAAGGGAGACTACATCATCTTTCTCCCGTGAAACTTTAACCTGGTCAGTTCAAATCCTTGAGCTTTTTGGTCAGCAGCCAAGATATTTCTTGCTTGTAAAGAACTCTGAGAGAGTTCTGGTAGAGCAGTGCCTAAGGCATTTGACTGCTAACCAGAAGGTTTGCAGTTCAAACACACCAGCCACTCCTCAGAAGGAAAGTTGGGCAATCTACTTCTGTAGTGATACCACCTTGGAAACCCAAGGAGGAGTCGCTATGAGTGGGATCAACCCAACAGCAGTGAGTTTGGTTTGGTTTTAGAAAGAACTCTGAAAGAGGTTTTTGTTTAAGAGATGACAAGCAGCCTGAATGAGAAGACAGTAAGAGTGTGATTATGAGGAGATAACAGAAAGAAAGCTAAACTGCTCTCCATTTGAAATGAAAAGAAATTTGTCAGCAGTTTCCTCACTGAAGAGTCCCTGGGTGGTACAACTTGCTCAGCTGATAATTGAAAGTTTGGAGGTTCAAGTCCACCCAGAGCTCCCTCAGAAGAAAAGCTTGGTGATCTAATTCCAAAAAAGGAACTATTGAAACCTTTACGGACACACATGGGATCTCCATGAGGTGGAGTCAATTCCCTTACTGAAAAAAACATCCACCATGGAGGAGAGAATGTGGTTTAAGTCCTGATTTTCTCGCTAATGTATGACGTTGGAGTAGCTTCATAACATCTCTGAGTCCATTTCCAAGTTTCCTAATCTAGAAAAGAGGCGTGTGTGTGTATATATATATATATATATATATTTCCTAATCTAGAGAAGAGGGGTGGGTGTTTGTGTGTGTGTGTGTGTAATGCCTACCTCACAGGTTTGCCATCAGCATTAAATTACATAAGGTGGGCTTTTAAAAATTATATCCAATAATTGGATAATGAAAGAAGGGCAAAACCTGTTTATGTGGCTGGGCTAGGTGACTATTGAGGGTCCCTGCCTTCTGGCAAATGAGCAACAGGCATTCAAATGCCAGCACATCTTTCTAATATGGGAAGCTCAACCTCTTCCAACCACTTCCTTTATCCTACTCTTAACTGCCAACCCTAGTAGTTGTTTTGTTTCTTGTCCCCTCATGAAGATTTTATTATGAAAGTTTTCAAACAGCAAAGTTGAAAGTTTTATAGCAATCATCTACTTACCACCTAGATTTGACATTAATAGTTCATTATTCTTGCTTAATTACACATGTGTATACCAATCTATCTGTCTATTCATCCATCGATTCATTTTTTAAAAAATGAATCTCAAAGAAATTTGCAAGGTTAGTACAACTGAAGAGATTTTTGCAAACCGGAATATATTGTATTCAGTATTAGGTTAGTTGTGTTGCTGTACTGTAATTCATCTGTCTATACGTTCAGTAGGGAGCTCTGGTAGCATAGTGCCTAAGGCACTTGACTGCTAACCAGAAGGCTGGCGGTTCAGCCACTCCTCGGAAGGAAGGTTGGGCAATTCTACTTCCGTAGTGATACTGCCTCGGAAACCCAAGGAGGGGTCGCTATGAGTCGGGCTGACTCGACGGCAAATAACAACAACAACATACCTTCAGTAAAGTTTATCACACATAAAGAGTTCTTCGTGAGAAAGGTGTTTTTAAATAATAGAATCAAGGGAAGCAACTGAATTGCAAGTGTAAACAGGTTCAGGATTGAGATAAAACAATACTCAAGACTCAGACGGGAGAGCTGAAATGTAATAGGATCAGGAAGTCAGAGCTGGAGGAAATCACAAGATTACAAACTCTCAGGAATTTGGCAAAATCTTGGGGAGGACATTAGATTTGACACAAAGTGGGAGCAGGGATTTGAGTTCATTTTACCCAGATTGTTATGCGTGGACAAACACCAATTGACACGTGAATTATCACCCCTTTCTTAGATACCATTTACCGATAGAGGTGTTCCTCATTGGTAGCAACATCTGTGGTGGAAAGGAGGCAGGCAAAGGAGGAAGTAAGGAAAAGAGGAAAGAAACTCTGACTTTACCACAAGCCCCAGCACTGCCAGTGCTCCTCCCGTCTTTTCTCCATCCCTTTCCTCCATCATTTTATTTCCTTCCTCCCTCCCGCTGTCTCCTCTTCCATTCTTTCTTTTGGGAGAGGAATGAAAAAAAGAAAGAAAGAAAAGAAACACTGAAGAATACAGAAAGCAGATGAGAAAGGGAAAGAGAAAAGGAAGCCACTTTGGGATCTGGGCACTTCTTTCTGCCCTCCGTGCTAATCTCACTGGATTTATGCTTCTGTTATTAACATAGATGGAGAGAGGAAGAAACAAATAAAGGGGTAAAAAAAAAAAAAAAAAAAACCCTCACTGCCACCAAGTCAATTTGACTCATAGCGACCCCCTCCTTGGTTTCCTAGGCAGTATCACTATGGAAGTGGATTGCCCAACCTTCCTTCCGAGGAGTGGCTTGTGGGTTTGAACTGCCAGCCTTCTGGTTAGCAGTCAAGTACCTTAGGTGCTATGCTACCAGAGCTCCTTCTGGTTAACAGTAGGAGTACAAAAACAGAAGAGGACAGAAAATTCATCTTGGAGTACATCAACAATTTTCCTAAGCATCATTCTTATCCATATAATCCAAAATTCAGTCTCAACAACTCCATGTCCCAGTCTCAAGTAGCTATCATCAATTAGAAATTTCTTTACAGTTTGATTTTGTAAACAAAGGCATCAAACACCTCTCCTTCAAAAAGAGACAGCCTTCCAGAGTCAGACAGTCATTGCATTAAATACAGGCTCATCATTTGTTCTGTATGACTTGGAGAAATTACATAACCATGTTGAGTCTCTATTTCCTTGTGTCTAAAATGGGGTCAATGCCAGCCTTACTGGTCTGATAGAGACTGGTGGAATCCCTGAGACTATGGCACCCTTCAAACCTGGAACTGAACTCACCTCATAGCTCAACTTTCAGCCCAATAATAGACAGACCTATAAGGTGAATAAGGAGCTCTGGTGGCATAGTGCCCAAGGCATTTAACTACTAACCAGAAGGTTGGCAGTTCAAACCCCCTAGCCACTGTGTGGAAGGAAGACTGGGCAATCAATCTACTTCATAATTATTTACCACCTCGGAAACCCAGAGGGGGTCACTATGAGTCAAAATCTACTTGATGTCTCTGAGTTTGGTTTGGTTTTGGTTTTATAAGGTGAATAACACCAGAGAAGTATGCACTCCTCAGAACAATCAACCACAGGAGACAAAAGAGCAGTACTTGTTCAAGGATTACGCTCAAAAGGCAGGAAGGGATAGGAAAGAAGGACAAAAGGAAATGGTAACCATAGGGAGGAAGTGGGGAGAGTGTTATTACATGGTGGGGATTGCAATTAATATCATGAAACAAAATGTGTATGAATCGTTGAATGGAAAACCTATTTGCTCTGTAAACTTTCACTCAAATCATAATAAAGAGTTAAAAATAAATAAATAAAAATCTGTTCTTATAAGCCAAAAATAAATAAATGAGTTAATGATACCTACTTTTCTGGGTTATTATGAGGATTAAAAATAAGGTACATTACAGCACCAGCCACATAGCAAGTGCTCAAAGAAAGATAGATATTAACATTATAAGGAGAAAAGCCCTAAGTGTATATATCTAGTTGGAACTCAAGGTGACAAATTGGTGTGAAGGTCAGACGAGCTCTTTGGGGAACTGCCTAAATTCAAAATAAAGATTTAGGGTGAGTTAGAAAAAAAAAAAGTGTTTTATATAAGCCTAGGAATGCTACAAGCAGCCCTGGTGGTTCAGTGGTTAAGCACTTGGCTCCTAATTCAAAAGTTACAGGTTCAAACCCACCAGCTGCTCCGTAAGAGAAAGATGTGGGGTCTGCTTCCATACAGATTACAGCCTTGGAAATATACAGGGTGGTTCTACTCTGTCCTGTAAGGTCGCTATGGGCTGAGATCGACTGGTTAGCAGTGGGTTTGATTTTTGTTTTAGGGATGATGCTAGAATGAGGCAAAGTAACACTTGTTAAGGATGAGTAATAAACCTACCATAATGTTGTGAATTTCTTTAAAATCTTGCTCATTGCCTATCTTTTTTTGTAATGTTTACTTGTATGTTTATTATTGTAATATTTTTTACATGTATTGGTTTCAAAAGAAATAATACATATTCAAACATTGTAAAGGGATAGTTATGGGAAGAAAAGCAGTTAACCTACTTCTCAGTTAATAAGGCCAATAGCTGAAGTCTGGCTGTTTAGATTCCAACCACAGTGATGATGCTCTTATTATCACAGTTATCACAGTGGTGATGTTGTTATTGTTGCTGCTGTTAGCTGCTGTGGAGTTTGTCCCCCATAGAACTGAACGAATTCTGCCCTGACTGGACCGTTGTGCTCCATAAGGCTTTTGTTGACTGATTTTCAGAAGATCACCAGGCCTTTCTTCCTAGTTCACCTTAGTCTAGAAGCCCCACTGAAATCTGTTCAGCATCTTAGCAACACCAAACCTCTGCTGACAGATGGGTTGTGACTGCCAGGAATCCAACCTGGGTCTCTTGCATGGAAGGCAAGGATTCTACCACTGAGCCACTACTGCCCCAGGCAATGATAATAGCTAATGTGTACTGAACACTTATTGCGGGCAGGCACTATGCTAAGAGTTGTATATCAAAAGCCTTATATACATTGTCAGTGTGCTCACTACAACTCTACAAAGCAAGAATAACTAACAGGTGAGGTGCAGGGAGTACCGAGATGAGGTGTGACCTTTCCTTGAGGACTTCAGCAGATCAATATTGATATTCTGTTGTACTGTTTTTATTTAATGTTACATATTAAAGATAACTGTACTGTGTATTAAATGTATAAGGAGCTCTGGTGGCATAGTGGGTAAGGCATTTGGCTGCTAACCAGAAGGCCAATGGTTCAAACCTATCAGCTGCTCTATGGGAGAAAAATGAGGTAATCTGCTGCTGTAAAAATTTACAGCCTGGGAAATACAATGGGAGTCATTATGAGTTGGCATCAACTTGATGGCAGGGGTTGTTGTTTTTATTATATTAAATGTATATGCACAAATCTTGAATAAATAAATCAAATTGAATGCAAGTAATATATCTCTAATTCTCATGTCTTTTTTGTTCTTTAAAATATTAGATCATTGGCAAAAGATATGAATAGACATTTCACCAAAGAAGATAGGCTAATATGCCATCCTTAAAATCTTAACAAGTATCATTTTACCAAGCCTGGCATTACTAGTCATTAGGGAAATTCAAATTAAAACCAAAATGATATACTATTTCACACCCTGTTAGATGGTTATAATTAAAAAAGAAAAAGAAAAAATCAAGTGCTGGTGATGTGGAGAAATTGGAACTTTCAAACATTGCTGATGGAATGTAAAATGGTGCAGATGTTTTGGAAAAGTGTCCAGCATTTTAGGAACACACAAGCCTCCATTGACAGGTTAGGCAGTGTTTTAAAAAAATTACCATATAATCTAGAAATTTTATTCCTAGCTTGAAATCCAAGAGAAATATAAATACATCTACACAAAATCTCATATAGGAATGAATACAAAAATTATTCGTAGCAGCATTATTCATAATAGTCAAAAAGTGGAAACAACTCAAATGTCTATCAACTGGAGAAGAGATCAACAAAAACCACTATATCCATAGAATGGGGTAGATTTGGCAATAAAAACGAATGAAGTATTGGTACGTGCTACAACATGGATGGACCTTGAAAACATTATGCTAAGTGAACAAAGTCAGACACGAAAGACCAGATATTGTATTATTCCATTTATGGTAAACGTCCAGAATAGGCATTTCATAGAGACAGAAAGAAAATTAATGGTTGCCTATGTGTTGTGATGAAAATGGTGATTAACTCTGAACGGGCATGAAGGATCTTATTGGGCTGATGCCAATATTCTAAAGCTGGATTTTGATGATAGTTGCACAAGTCAATAAACTTAGTAAAAACATTTGAATTGTACAATTAAAATGTATGAATTTTTTAAGTACCTCAACATTTCTTAATAATCCTAAAAATTTTCTACATGACTAAAACTCCTAGACATTTTAGTTATTTAATATAAAATCCAGTTATGTTTTATAAAATATTTATTTCAAAAAGATCTTCTAGAATATGTATTAGGGGAGTTTTTATACTAAAGCTTTATAGTTGCCTGACACTAGACCATACCTCTTCAGATTTAAACTCACTCTTAATTTTAAAATAATCACTCAATTAAGAAATCTTTTCAGAAAGTGAAGAATCCTTTTGTATTTAATGTGTTTAAAAAAATATTTTGCTTTAAAGAGTGTATGGCTCTTTTGAAATGCTTACTTTTATAAGCTAAAGTAAAAAAAAAAAAACATAGAAAGTGTCCCTTTCTTTAATAAGTTTTATGACACTGTTTCTTTTCCAAATGTTTCCTCATATATTCTTCTCTTGCCTTCCTGATATAATTTCTAAGATCCCGTTGTTGTTGTTATGTGCCGTTGAGTCGGACCCGACTCATAGCGACCCCTCTTTGGGTTTCCAAGGCGGTATCACTATGGAAGTAGATTGCCCAAGCTTCCTTCCGAGGAGTGGCTGGTGGGTTTGAACAGCCAGCCTTCTGGTTAGCAGTCAAATACCTTAGGCACTATGCTACCAGAGCTCCCCCAAGATCCCTGGAAGATGGAAACAATGAAGCACTTCACTACTAGCAAAAGGTTGGCAGTTCAAACCCACCCAGAGGTGACTCAGAAGACAGACCTGGAGATCTGCTTATGAAAGTCACAGCCCTGAAAATTCTGCACTCATGGGTCATGATGAGTCAGAATTGACTCGATAGCAACCAAAAACAACAACACAATTCCTATGATTTAGGAAGAATTTTACTGATGAGTAAGTATGAGCTCAGATGGTTTGGGTGACTCAGCTAAAATAACTTAGCACCCAGGGATTTAACAAATAGATCTGAGCATAAAACAACGTCATTTTACCATTGAGAGGGGTTTCAATTATTTCCAATTATTTTTGCCTTCAATAAGGAAGAATGTATTAAAATCTAAGTGGTAAAAAAAAAGTCTATTAGTTTTATCTCCACAAATGGACTACACATTTCTTGAAGGGAGGGATTATATATGATATAATTCTGAATTCCTCAGAGCCCCTAGTACTGCTTGTACTCTACAGAGGAAATGCATGTTTAGTTAACTGGATTGGAAACATGTATAAAAGCATGATTATACCAGAGCCTGCAGATTAGGATAGGAACTTGCTGAAGAGAAGACCAGCAATCAAATGGAGTAAATGGATTTGAAATATTTCAATACTTAAAAAGCAAAACTCATTCCCTCTGTGTTCCCATAGCACACATAGAAGATGTATAATGATTTGTTTACCTGTCCATTTCTCGTGTTAGACTCCAAACCTCTCTAGGATAGGGATTACATCGTATTTTCTCTTTGCACTGAGAGAGGCACTTAATCCATATGTGGTAAATGAATAAATGAACATAAAGGTGAGAGATACCTAATGCAAGGGAGGAGAGTCTATAATAATCAAGTCATATACATTTGAAAGAAATACCTAGATATTATATTCTGGAGTAATTTTTTTTTTTTTTTTTGATGTGAGTGTATTTTTTTTTTTTTTTTTTTTAGGATTTGGGTGAAGATTTACAGAGTAAATTCACTTTTCATACAGCAGTTCACATATACTTTGTCTCATGTCATTGACCAAAATTTACAATGCAGCAGCTCCCCTCCCACTTCCTCCCCATAGTTACCTCCTCCCAGTGTCCATCCCTTCATACTCTTCGAGAGGCCCATTGTCTGCCAACCCTGTATATGATCTTGGATACACTCTCCATTTAGACATACATAATTGTTTAGCTTGTTCACCCATCTATCCGTCCCTATACCCATATTTGCTTTCATTAACAACTCAGTATTGTATTTACAAAGGGGTTCATATTTGTTGTTTGTACTGCCCATGTAACTCTCTCTGTCTTTCTCATCCTCAATGCTGCCATATTGGTCACTCACATTTGGTACATTGCCCTTCTCTTATTCTGGAGTAATTTTAAAGCAGTTTTGCCTCAGAAGAGATGTATCCCCTTGCTCCACAACCCAGTCTTCTTAGGGAGACTGGCTCCCTACTCGTCTCTCTCCTCTCAAAGATTTTCCTATGTCTAATTCCACTGGCTCTCTTTTTCTCCTTATCTAGGTTCCTTTTCATGGTAAAAAGAAAAGAAAACAAATTCTTTTCAGTTACCCAACTACCTTTTCCACCTTCCTTCTTTTCTTCCTTCCTTTCTTCTAGTACTAAACTTCTCAAATGAGTGGTTTTTTCAATACGTTAAGTTTATACCCCATCACAAAATCAAGACTATGTTGATGTTAAGTTATGTTGATGTTAAGTTATGTTGATGTTAAAGAATTTCTGACTGAACACCAAGTTAATTTCTCATTCTCTTTAACTTCCTAAGTTTCTAACTCTTCTCATAAAGCAAATTACAAAAAAAAAAACTTTTCACTAAACGCTTTTACGAAGTGAATAAGCACATGCTAATTTAGCTGTTTCCTGAAGAAGAAAGGCAGTCTTCCAGATTGGGATGCTGCCAGCAGAGACCGTCTGAACCTCTCTAAGTGGAGTTTATGTTTGGAGTTTGGTCCTCTACCCCTGCCAGTTAACATTATCTCTGTTCCACAGCTGAATCATTCTGTCTCATAAGAAACTGAGTAAAACTCAAAATGCTGAGTTATTTATTGGCAATGAGGAAATATGACTGTTGGGTGGAATGAAACTTTCTGATGATGGCCTGATGATGTGGAAAGTTCCATAGAAGCCAAATATCAACAGATAGCTTGATCACAACAGAACCAGAGACTTGGCTATGAGGTTTGAATTTTTTCAGTGATATTAGGACTCTGATGTTTCCCACTTATCTCCACATTATTGGAATGTGCTGTGCCAAGTCGTTCTGATTCTGCTTCTCTATGCTTCACAGCTAATTAACTTCTTTTTCACAAACTATTTTAATTGAGGGCTTAATTTAACCTGCTGTGATCCATTATTTGTTTATTTAAAAAATTAACTTTCAGAAGTTAGTCTCACTTGTAAGTTCCTACGAGATATCTCACTGTCGCCTGCTATGTGTATCTATGGTTTAAAGACATTGATTTCCAAATATTACGTCATATTCCTTAGAGTAAGGCACACCTGGATAAATCAGCTTGTTCACCTACTTGTTAAACATATTTCCAGATGACTGATGGCCATTTTCAAAATTCAAATTCTAGAAGTCTTTAAGATCCTACTACATCATGAGTCTGTTTTTTTTTTGTTGTTGTTGTTTGTTTGTTTTTTAGGGTACCCAGATCATGAAAGTAGTTCCAAAAGTTAGGCTCCAAATATTTGAGCAACAACAACGTTTCTTGAATAATGGTAGCAGAAAATGATTATATTATTGATATATAATATGAAAATTACAGTCAAAAACAAGTGTGTATTTAAAGAGAAACTACTGAACAAAGCATGATTACCTAACTTTAAGTTTCCATTAATATTATTTACTATTTGTTCATTTATTTCATGACCTATTAGCACTTGCTGCAAGCAAATTAGTAGCAAAGTTGAAAGTTTGAAGAAAAATTTATGAACAAATAACTTAAAATTGAAAAAATTCAACTCATGAACTTTTTCCCTTGAGTTAAAAATTGACTACTATTTAGTTATAATCTGATGACATTAGTACAGAAGCATAATTTGAGAGCTGCCACCATAAGGTGAATATTTTAATATAATAAACAATTTTATAGTTTCTCTATTAAAAATGTCAAAATTGAATATTATGGGGTAATTTATTTATGTATTTATTTTACATATCTACTTTGTAAAACCTGAAAGATAGGAATGCCTTTGTTCAGATTTTTTTTGCATCTTGCATGACACCCATTTCCAGAGGTAAATCAGCAGTTTTTTTTAAACTCTTAATGATATTGCTCCAAACTAACACATTTTACTGTAATACCATAATATAGGTAACACAACTAAGCATTACTAGAATACAGCACAAATTGTGCTTTATCATTTGTTTGCTATTTGGAGAGGGCCACAAATTCTGCTGAAGCCCTAACTCAGTGGCTCTGAAGTATTTGTGTACACCAAAGTCACCTAGAGGGCTCGTTAAAATACCCCCATAGCCCCACCTTCCAGAATTTCTAATGGTGTAGGTGTGGAGTGGGGTTCAACTTTCATTACTAACAAGACACTGGTGACACAGCCACTCTTTGAGAATTTGAAGGGCCACCTTCAACTTAACAAGTGTCTGGTTACCTCTCTTCCTATTCTGCACAGTGGTGCAATAAAATTTTACCAGCTTTATCACTTCATGCCATTTTTTCCCCTAGTAGCCTCACTTTTTCAGCAAAACAGTTTCTTTCCTTTATCACAGGGAAAACAAGTATCATCAGGATTCATCATCATTTGTCTCAAGTTCCTATCCCTTTCTTCCAGTCTAGGCTTTTTCCTTTTTAAGGCTATCCCACTTCCAGGGCTTTTGATCAAAAGCCTTCCTATCACCTCCAGTATATAATTTCATTTTTATGTCATAAATATTTCATCACTGCCCTCTCCTGTCCTGAATGTTTAACTCTTTCCTCTTTGCCATCTTCTTCTCCAAAGTCAGTTCAAGTCTCTTTCTCTTGAAAATCTATCCTGTGGCCCCACATATTTCTCTAGCTACTCTCGCCTTCACAGGGCAAGCTCTTGGGAACTTGATTTTTCACCTGTCCTATTTTCTTCTCCCTTTTCAGCTCACTATAACCTGGCTGCTCCTACTGCTTTATTCAAATTGCCTTGCCAAAGATCACCTTGAAATGGCTAAGCCCAATTAACTCTTTAATTCTCATCTTAGTATCATGTTTCTGTTTGAAATTCTGTTCTCCTGGTTTCTGTGACATCACTAACTTTTCATTGTTGTTCTTCTTCTTTTTTTCCCCCAGTGTTCCCTCCTCTTAAATGTGGGTATTCAGGTCTAGTCTTGATGGTTCAACTTGGCTGCTAACCAAAAGTTTGACAGTTCAGACCCACTAGCTGCTCCATGGGAGAAAAGACCTGACCACCTGATCCTGTAAATATTACAGCCTACGAAACCCAATGTTGTTGTTGTTGTTATGTGCCGTCGAGTCAAACCCGACTCATAGCGACCCCTCCTTGGGTTTCCGAGGCAGTATCACTATGGAAGTAGGATTGCCCAACCTTCCTTCAGTTCTACTCTGTCATACGGGAGCTCTGATGGCATAGTACCTAAGGCATTTGACTGCTCACCAGAAGGTTGGTGGTTCAAACCCACCAGTCATTCCTCGAAGGAAGGTTGGGTCATCTAATCCATAGAGATACAGCCTCGCAAACCCAAGGAGGGGTTGTTATGAGTCAAATCGACTCTACGGCAGTGAGTTTTGTTTTGTTTTTTTTTGGTACTCTGTCATACAGGGTCACTATGAGTTAGAATTGATTGGACGGCATACAGCAATAGGATCTAGTCTTTGTTCTATGCACTCTCTCAGGCATCTAATTGTGTCACTTGGCTTTAGTTACAGTGTATATGCTATTGGTTTCTCAATCTAAACATCCATCTACTCTCCTGAGCTCCAGACTTCATCTTAATTTCTATCCCCACCATTCAGTATTCCAGTTGGCAATTGGTTATACCCATCTGGATTTTGCACAGTCACCTCAAACTTAGCACGTCTGAAACTTGTTACTTCTAGTTCCTTGTCTTGATGATTGGTACTGCTATCCACTCAGTTAGTCAAGAAACCTTGGAACCATCCTTGAGCTCCCCCTTTGCCTCACTTCTGTCTTCATAAGTTTTCAGTACCTAATCAGTAAAAATCAAACCAGTTTGCTGTCAAGTCAATTCCAACTAGTGGTGACCCCATGTGCATCAGAATAGAAACACACTCCATAGGGTTTTCAATGGCTGATATTTCAGAATTAAATTGCCAGGACTTTCTTCCAAGGCACCTCTGGGTAGACTGAAACCATGAACTTTGCATTTAGGAGAGAGCACATTAACTGTTTGTATCCCCCAGGGACTCCTTATCAGTACCTAAATCCTATAAATTCACTTCCTTAATATTTCTCTTATCACCTTCATCACATGGGGTCACTAAGAGTTGGGTACCAACTCTACAGCAGCTAATAACAACAACAACAACCTTTCCTGTTCCATTGACTTAGCTCCAGCCCATATTATCTCTTCTTTGAACTGTTAGCTCCTTCCAATCTTTTACCCTTCCAACCTTCTTTCCATATTAATGCCTACTTGAACTTTCTGACAGGCATATTTAATCATGTTCTTACCTTTAAAAAATTCCTTCCAAAGCTCTCTATTTTTTATTAAAATCCAAATTCCTTAACATAGTAGACAAGACTTTATTTGATCTGGCTCCTGCAAACGTCTGGCTTCCCTTCTTATACACTGGGACCCCATCCTGCTGGGCAACTTGCAATGTTCTCTCTAGCACACTGACTTTACTCGTGCTGCTATCTCGGCCTAAATTACACTTCCCTACTTTGTTCAATCATTATTCATTTTTCAAGACTGAATTTTAGAGTTATCTTCTCAATAATAATGAAAAAAAAATTGTGATGTGCTTATTATGTGCCAAGGAGCCCTGGTTGTGCAGTGGATAAAGCACTTGGCTGCTAACTTAAAGTCTGGCAGTTCAAATCCACAAGGTACTCCATGGTAGAAAGATGTGGCAATCTGCTTCCGTAGAGATCTTAGCCTCGGAAACCCTAAGGGGCAGTTGTACTTTGTCCTAAAGGGTCACTATGAGGAAGAGCCCTGGTGGCACAGTGGTTGAGCACTTGGCTACCAACCAAAAGTTTGATGGTTTGAACCCACCAGCTGCATAGTAGAAAAATGATATGGCAGTTTGCTTCTGTAAAGATTACAGCCTTGGAAGCTCTATAAGGTACTTTTACTCTATCCTATAGGATAACTATGAGTTAGAATCAACTCAATAGCAATGGCCTTGGTTTTTACTATTATGGGCTAAGCACTTTACAGACATTTAATATTCACAACACTACTTTGAAGTTTGTATCACTATCCTTGAGAGCTCTGGTGGCATAGTGCCTAAGGCATTTGACTGCTAACCAGAAGGCTGGTGGTTCAAACCTACCAGCCACTCCCCAGAAAGAAGGTTGGGCAATCTACTTCCATAGTGATACTGCCTCGGAAACCCAAGGAGGGGGTCACTATGAGTCAGGTCTGACTCGACGGCACATAACAACAACAACATCCTTGATTTATAGATGAGGCAACTGAAGCTTAGAGAGTTGTCTTTCCTGGTATCTTTTTTTTTAGTGCCCTCAAACGACTACTCTTTATGTCTCTGCTACAATCGATGCATACTATCATAAAAACTAAAAAACCCATTGCCATCAAGTCACTTCTGACTCATAGAGACTCAATACTTTTAGTGAAAGGCAAAATAATCTGGGCCATTAGTAGTCATGTCAGAATTGGGTTACTGTAAATTTTCATTGAGTTTAATCACAGGTCATTGTAGTATTGAGACACCCTAAGGAAACGCCTGTGTTGTAGACATATTTTTCTTTACCTCCTTAATCTGATTTCCCCTTGGTAATCAAAATCAATCACACCAGCCAATATAATAATTCTCTTCTTTACCTGTTGATCCAGAGGCATGAAGAGCCCAGAGTGGCCAGTGGCATACACACACATAATCACTGGTTCTGTTTTTGTAGACAGCTTTTTAAGACAGGAATGCTTAATATTTACTTTCGAGTTGTATTACTGTGTTGTAAACCCTCTTTCATCATCTCAAAACTGTAGGTAAATTTGCTGTACCCACACAGAGCCTCGAGAATGCTTTTGGGCAAATCTAGAAATAGGGCTTAATTCCACATCTAAGCAGATGTGTGTAGAATAAGGATAGATGGCAGTTTGTCCATGAACTTCATTAATTTAGCTTAAGTGGAATTTCCAAGCCACAAGGAATGGGTAAAAACATTAGAGTCCCCAGAAATAAGAAGAAATCATGAGTTGGGTATCAGGCTTGTAAGGAATGAAAGTTCAAGCCAATCTTCACTAAAGTTTTAATGTCAGGGAGATCTCAGCTGACACCTACCTGGGTTACATATTTTTGCAGTACCTTTGCTTTTATTAAGGAACTCTGGTGGTACAGTGCCTAAGGCATTTAACTGCTAACCCACCAGGCACTCTGTGGAAGAAAAATGGAGCAATCTATTTCTGTAAATATTTACCGCCTCGGAAAACCAATGGGGGTTGTTATGAGTCGGAATCAACTCAATGGCAGTGGATATTTTGGTTTGCTCTTACTTGTTTATACACCAGGTCCCCGGATGGCACAAATATTTAAGCACTCAACTACTAATCAGGTAAGAGAAGAAATCAATATTGAAATTAGAAAATTCCTTGAATCAAATGAGAATGAAAACACAACATACCAAAATCTTTGGGACACAGCAAAAGCAGTGATCAGAGGCCAATT
>NW_006921621.1:12378229-12379031 GCF_000298275.1 Orycteropus afer afer
CCCTCTTTTTGGTTTGTAGTTGTCCTCATTTGTCAATTGATGTCTCTGGTTCCCTGTTTACAATCTTGTAGGCTTATTTACTTTGGATACTTCCTTAGCTGGGTTGTATCATCATGTGTGTTAATGGTCAGTTGTTGGCTGTTGTTGCTTCTCTGTCCAAAGGGCTCCCTTTAGCATCTCTTGTAAGATTGGTCTGTTTTTAACAAATTCCATTAATTTCTGCTCATCTGGAAATGTCCTAATTTCACCATCATATTTGAGGGGCAATTTTGCTGGGTATGTATTTCTTGGCTGCAAATTTTTGTCTTTCAGTGTTTTATATATACCATCTGATTGTCTTCTCGCCTGCATGGTTTAAGCTGAGAAATCCAAGCTTAGTCTTAGTGCATGCCACTTGTAGGTAACTTTTTGTTTTTCCCATGCTGCTCTCATGATTCTTTCTTTGTCTTTGGTTTTGGTAAGTTTGATGATAATATGTCTGGGTGATTTTCTTTTGGAGTCTATCGTGTTTAGGGTTCGCTGGACTTCCTGAATGGATGTGTTCTCATCTTTCATCATACCAGGAAGATTATCTTTCAACAAATCTTTGACAATTTTCTCTGTGGTTTTATTTGTGTCTTCCTGTTCTGGAATTCCAATTACACATAGGTTATTCCTTTTGATGGAATCCCACATGAACCTTAGGCTTTCTTTATTTTGTTTTGATGTTTTTCTGATTGATCCCTTTCCAAAGAAGTGTTCAAATATTTGCCTTCAATCTCCCTAATTCTGTCTTCCATTGATTCAATTCTGCTCCTTTGCC
>NW_006921621.1:12379566-12420966 GCF_000298275.1 Orycteropus afer afer
CCTTCCTTCCGAGGAGTGGCTGGTGGGTTTGAACCGCCAGCCTTCTGGTTAGCAGTCAAGTGCCTTAGCCACTATGCTACCAGAGCTCCCCTGTATTTGCTAGTTGACAGCAATTATACACTCACCACCTGTCTCCTTTCCTGTTGTCAGCCTTTCATACGTCCCTGCCGACCTTGGCGAACAGAGCTTATTCTTAGATCCCTGGAATCTGAATGAAAATGCTATCATTTTGAAATCCAAAATGGTTGCCACTTGTAAAGATTCAAAATGGTTGCACCCTCAGTCACTTTAAATATCCAAAATGGCTGCCACATGTAAATAATCAAAATGGCTGTGCCCTCCAGACAGCAGAAAGTCAACAGCTCAGGTTGTGTCCCTCCTTGTTGTTTCCCTTCCTAGTCATAGGCCACCAGTGCAGTTGTCCTTGCAGCCCTTGGTGACCAGGGTTGATCTTTTGGTCAATTCTCAGGTCCCAACATCACCAGGAAATATTCAGGCTGTTGGTCCCATCAGAGTAGCTGAAAGCTTGCAGCTCTGTCTGTCTCTGTACTCACTGTTTTCATTCAGGTTTTTCCACTGTTGCTGTTGTTATGTGCCGTCGAGTCGGTCCAAACTCATAGCAACCCCTCCTTGAGTTTCCGAGGCAGTATCACTACAGATGTAAATTGCCCAACCTTCCTTCTGAGGAGTGGCTGGTGGGTTTGAAGTGCCAGCCCTCTGGTTAGGAGTCAAGTGCCTTAGGCACTACATCACCAGAGTGCCTTAACACGCCCAATAATGCCGTTGTTTAAATATCAGGTCCTAGTGTTAACAAATCTAGAAATCAGAAAAATTCTAAGTTAAAATTGTCAGAATTTTTCAGTCATTCTATTTTTATTATTACAATTTAAACAAATTCAATGATTTGTGGTTTTTCTGCTAGTTGGTGCCTAATCCACTTCTGTAGAGTTCCTTTCAAAGCTCAGGGCTCTGGGATTATCTTCTGTATCTCTGTCAATTCGTTTTTCTTTTCTTTGTTGAAGAGGGTCTGTGTGGCTTGTCTGCCTATTCCTCCATCTTACCGGAAGTTCTCCCCATTTAATTTCTTAAAAATAATATTTTATTGTGTTTTCAGTGAAAGTTTACACAGCAAATTAGGTTCCCATTTGAAAATTTCTACACAAATTGTTCAGTGATATTAGTTACATTTTTCACAATATGTCAACATTCTCTTTAATTGCATTCTGGTTGTTCTGTATCCAATAATCTACTTTCCCTGCTTCCTTCTCATCTTTGCTTTAGCATAATTGTTGATCTTTTGGTCTCATATAGATGGTTTTTCAGTGGAGTACTATACTCATGGGTAGTATCATTTATTTTGTGTGCCAACCTGTAATTTTACTAAAAGGTAACCTCTGGGGATAGTTTCGGTTAAAAGTTTAAGGAGTATCTCTGGGTAATAGTCTCAGGGAATCTTCTAGTCTCAACTGGTCCAGTAAGTCTACACTTTTTAAGAATTTAAGTTCTGTTCTGCATTTTTCCGCTGTTCTATCAGAGTCCTTCTACTGTGACCCTGATCAGAACAGTCAGTAGCGGTAGCCATGCACCACCTAGTTCTGGCCTCAAGGTAAAAGAGGCCATTGCTCATGTAGGCTGATATCCTGGTAGACTAGTTTCTCCTCTGAGACTTTCATTGTCTTTTGCTCCTAGGGAGTGGAGATCAATGGTTGTATCTTAGATTCCTATTTAATTTTAATAACAAACCTGCCACATAGCTATTAATGTCTGTATTGTGCAGTGGAGGACACTTACTTTCAGAGGTTAAATGTTCCAAGACATTATGGCTAATAAGTTGCACTAAAGCCCATCTTTTTGGTACTTTATATGCCTGAGTTAATGAAGCTGTTTTAAACATATTTTGGGTAGCTAAAATATGAGTAATACTGCATCTATAAAAGGATAAAATTACAGCAAAGTAATTTGGTCAAACTTGTTGGTAGTTTCCTGATCAGTATTTAACAACTGATTTGAGCATTACTTAGTCAAAATAGCTTTATTGCTTCCAGCTTCAGAGTGTGAAGTAGGGATAGCAATTACATTCGCCACACTGGGGCTTATTTCACTTGTGGCACTGATTAATTTGGCATTGATTAATTTTTGGCCCTGTTTCCATGTGTAATTTGAAATAGAAAATAGGGGCAATTACTCCAATAATTCAATGAAATAGATCCAGTTTTACATCCATATATTTCAATGAAAATACTCTGGAAATCTAGATGTTTCTACTTACTTGCCTCAACTGAATTCTCCATTTTACTTTTAAGTATTGATAGACTGAAAAAAAAAAAAAAGTTACTTACTCTTTTTCATTTTTTAAACAAGGGAAGCTTTAGCTTTTTTCACATTTTTTTTTTTTCCTAATTGGTATCTTATTGGTTGTTTTTAGAGTCAGTACAGAAAAATGAACAATTTGTACACAATTCTTAACGTACACACCAAAAATCCCAAAAGCCACATAATTATAATTCTTCTCTAAATTCTAATGACATTCTAGCTTTCAACTTATAGGTAAATTTTACTTAAGAGGATATCAAACACCAATATCTTTAATTGTTGATGAGCTAGTATATCATACTCAAAAACACCAAGCTCACTGCTTCAATTCCAACTCAGCAGCCTTATAGAACAAAGCAGAACTTCCCCTTAGGGTTTCCAAGCCTGTAAATCTTTACGGAAGCAGACTGCCTCATCTTTCTCCTATGGAGTGCCTGGTGAGTTCGAACTGCTGACCTTGTGGTTAGCAGTCAAACTAAGACAGTCGTTCCTATTACCAGTTGAGCACTACAAGGGCTTCTTGTTACATCATCTCACTCACTGCGACTCATAGCAACCCCTTCTTCGGTTTCCTATGGAAGTAGACTGCCCAATCTTCCTTCTAAGGAGTGGCTGGTAGATTTGAACCACCAGCCTTCTGGTTAGCAGTTAAATAAATGCCTTAGGCACTATGCCACCAGAACTCTGTTACATCATAAGCCCTGCTAATTTAGCATTTAATATCGTACATTCTATATACTCAAATTTTCAACCTTTCACAGCACATAATAAATTTATTAGGAAAATTGGACTGCTACCACCAAAGATGTTACAGAGTGCACATGGTTGTGACAAGGAGAGCCAGGATGAGGGAACAGTTTTCTTTAAGAAATAATTCTACTAAAAGACAACATGTAAATAGAAGTAGTTTAAAGTGTTCAAGACATATAAATGCATAATTGTGACTTCAAATTGCCATTCATTAAGTATGCTTTGTATTATGGGATATAAAAACTGCTCCCTCCCCTCCACCTACAAAATGTTATGTTGATACCCAAAAACAAACCAAAACCAAACTCACTGCCATCAAGTGGGTTCCAACTCATAACAACCCCCATTTTCCAAGGCTGTAAATCTTTACCAGGGAGCTCTGGTGGCACAGTACTTAAAGCATTTGACTGCTAACCAGAAGGTTGGTGGTTCAAACCCATCAGCCACTCCACGGAAGGAAGATTGGACAGTCTACTTCAGTAAAGATTTACCTCCTACAAAACCTAATGGGGATTGTTATGAGTTGGAATTGACTAGATGGTGGTGGGTTTGGTTTTAATTTTTTAAATCTTTACAGAAGCAGACTGCCACGTCTTTCTTCTGAGGAGCAGCTGGTGGGTTCGAACTACTGACCTTGTGGTTAGCAGTCAAACGAAGACAGTCAAAGCTTCCCACAATTCAACATCCCACCATTTTCTGATTGTACCAAAAAAAAAAAAAAAAAACCAAAAACAGAGCATTTAATTTCACCTCTTTGAAAAAAAAAAAACAAAAAAAACATCTACACTGAAAAAATGACATAGGTAGGATTTTCTCCTTCTTAAAAATGTTTCTAGGAAAGGGACCCACTACCACCAAGAAAAGCCAAGAGTGGAGGGCATCTTTTGGGCTCAGAATTGCTTCAGTGAGAACCTCCTAGGGCCAGGAGACAAGAGAGAAAGAGCTGTAACACCAGAGATGGTAAGAGACATCAAGAAGCAGCAGCAGAAAAATGGTGACAGCAGAGGTGGCAGATCTAGGAAACTATAGGGTGTTGACATGGTAGGCTTCCTGACTCATGGATTGAGAGAGCTGAGTGCCTTGGGCAGGAGGCTTGCTGGTAGACTAGGTGCCTCCAGTTATTTTTTTCAGAAATCCAGCCAAGACCCACTTGAAATTGGTTAAAACCAGCTCAGATCTGTTTTGGCCCACGGACATGTGCAGTGAGACAAACACAAATGAAGTTGCTTGGAACTAACATCTTCCCTTCTGCCTAAACCCCAATCAGCTGATGACAGGAAGTTGGTGTAACTTATCCAGTGTGCAAGCACACTGCATTAAAAATTGACTGTCCCTTTAAACCAAGGTGAATGAACCATCGGCGAATCTCAGATAATCCACCCCCAAATTCCTAAAATTTATATGAATATGTATAGACCCCTTTCCTGAACTTTATGAAAATTGTACCTTAACCTCCACTTGGGGAGTCAGATTTGGGTACTGGTCCCTGTCTCCTTACCACATGCATAGTAATAAATTATCTTTCTTATCTCTCAAAAAACAAAATGTTTCTAGAACTACTGAAAAAATATATATTTACAAAATAGTTGCTACACTCCTCTGGAGTGTACAAGAAGGGAGATACAGGGACCACTGATAAGATGTGGTACATAAAGAGTCAGACTTGGTTTCTTTCTCTTCTGCTTCATCAGAGGCTGTTGTTGTTATTTGCCCTCAAGTCGGACCTGACTCATAGCCACCCCTCCTTGGATTTCTGAGGCAGTATCACTATGGAAGTAGATTGCCCAACCTTCCTTCCAAGGAGTGGCTGGTGGGTTTGAACCACCAGCCTTCTGGTTAGCAGTCAAGTGCCTTAGGCACTACACTACCAGAGCTCCTTATCAGAGCTCCTTATTAGAGGCTAGACTCTCCTCATTTTTAGTTTCTCCCTTTCTGCAGGCAGATCTTTAGTTTCCTGGTTAGCCACTTCAGGCTATTTTCCCTTTGCTCTACTTTTCCCTCTTGTTTGAACTTTTTTGTCTGAAGATTAATCCTTCCATGCTGCATTTTCTTGGCTTTGTTTATACTTTTTCAGGAGCAGTTTCAGCTGACAACCTTGCCAATCTCCTCTTGGGCTCCTCCTTCACTACATCGTTGTCCAAGAACTGACCTTCCTTTTGAGCATCTTGGTGCCAGGGAAGGCATATGTAGGTATGACCAGGCTTCTGTGCACGGAGAGCCTTTGTGAAGCTGGGCAGCCTGGCCTCTCCCACTCTGCCTGCCACCCAAGCTGCTAGGACCTGTGGCAGGGGCACTGGGAAAACTCTTTTCACATTTTCTTTTTTTTTAATTTTTATTGTGATTTGGGTGAAAGTTTACAGAGTAAATCCGTTTTCCATACAGCAGTTCTCATACACTTTATCTTATGACATTGACTGCAATTTCCCACAATGCAATAGCTCTCTTCCCACTTCCTCCCCATAGTTACCTCTTCCCCATGTCCTTCCCTCCTATGCACTACTGCTAACCACCCCAAGCTGTCTCCCTGTGCATACACAGCCCTTCTATCCTCCCATGATGGATCTCTCCAAAGAGTGTATCTAGCTATGTAAGGTAAATGTAAAATGTTGAGCTCATATGCCTGTCTTTTGTTTGGCTGGAAGCTATAGGAGTGGGTTCAATTCCAGACCTGAAGGGCTAGGGGCCACAGTTCCACCAGGCTCTTTCAGACCAGAAAAACTGGTCCCACCCCAACTTTTTTTTTCCCAATGATTTTGAGTTTTGTTCCACACTGTTCTCCCACTCTATCCAGTATCTCCTACATAGATGCCCCTCTGAGTGGTTGACAGTGGTAGCCAGGCACCATCTAGTTCTTCTGGTCTCATAATCATATAGGCTGAGGATAGCATGGTGTTCCAGTCTCTTGGACTAATTGTTTTCATGTGTCTTTGGTTTTCTTCATTCTTCTTTGCTCTGGATGAGGAGAGACCCAAGATGGCTGCTTGCAAGCTTTTAAGATCCCAGTTGCTACTCACCAAAGCAGGATGTGGAACAGTGTTTTTGTGTATGTTATGCCAATTGAGCTTGATGTTTCCCACAACCATGATCCTGAGCCCAGAGGTCCAACTACTCGCTTCCTCTGGGGAACTGGCTATGGCCAAGAAGTGACTACAACCTTGTCCCTTATCAGCTTCTGATATATACCTGGAAATTCTTACAGAACATACAAATACACTTGTAGAAACACTGTCTGCCAACCCTATACATGGTCATGGGCACACTTCCCCCTGCATAGATATACCTAATAGTTCAGCCTGTCCACCCATCTATCCACTGGTATATCAATGTTTGTCATCACTGACAACACAGTACTGTACGTCTTTTCACATTTTATTAAAACAAAAGTAAAATATTCCTTGACATATTTAGACAGGTTGAGATAGGCCTCTATTATATGAGCAGGATTGGAAATGAGTAATTTATAGCCATGCGTCACTAACATCCATAACACATGTTAATTACTTGGACATTGTGCAAACACCGTATCATAGTCTAATCCTGCTTTTTGTGTAGGCATCTTGAACAAGCTTCCTGCCTTAGCAGTGAATATCAACGTGCTGAAAAGGATTTGCTTTTGTGTTTGGTTCTCAATCTATGTGTGGTGGTTACGTTTGTTTATCAACTTGGCTGGGCCTGGTTGAGCGGCTGGGCAGCTGAATGTGGTTATTCCCCATGGTGATATTGGTAATTAACTCAATGGTGGAATGTATTGGAGCAGCTGAGTAGCTGTTTTGGGTATGTGGTCTGCTTCCTGTATATAAGAAGCAGCTTTGGGAATGGTCTCCAGCTTACGGCATGCTTGAATCCTGCATGTAGCCGTGTCATTGTTCAGCAGCCTGACAAGCTCTACCGACCTTGGGACTTTCAGTGGACTTGAATTAATGGCCTGCTGTATGGTTTAGTAACATTGGGACTATGCCTTTTTACTTGTCAACCTTGGGCTTTTCAGTCTCATCAGCCAGCAGCTGTCTGAGTGAAGAAACTCCTCTAGCTCCAGTGGGCCGGGAGCAGGAGGCAGAGCTGAACTCCTAGGTTGAGAGGCTTTTGCCCAGCCTCTAGAGCCTGGAACTTTGAACTTAGACTTAAAGCCTCCAAACTGTAAGAGAATAAACTCCTGTTTGTTAAGGCCATCTCATTTGTAGTATATTCTTGTCAGAGTGGCACTAGGTAACCAGAACACTATGTCGTTAGCAATTTCTTCATATGTGATATAGGTCCCTCTTACATTTTTGTTAGCCTTGCAGCTTTCAGTAGAGTTGATCCTTTAATAGCTTGGAGGATTTTTCCTTTGTTTTTCAGAATCATTGTAGTTGTTGGGTGCCACTAACATGCCTAAATCTCAAACAATAGCATTCACTGACTTTCCACCTTCATGTTAACCTTTTGGTTCACTTCCATATTAATACTTCTCCTTTGTCTCTTGCTGCTGCTATCATCAGCACTGCATTTGGGAGCCATTATGCACTTCACAGTAAGTATTTTCAAAAGAAAATTAAACATAGATTATGTGACAAAACTCGAGACATGCAATACAAGAGATTGGATGCTGCTATGAGTCAAAGCATACAGTGCTACATAGAAAAGTTTTTAGATAGAAAGCACAGTACAGTATGTACATAAGCCACTAACATGAGTGGTTATTATGACGACTATCAAGACACGTGTAATATAGGTTATATGTGTACTGTACCATTACATGCCTGGTAGCACAATCACTTTGTATACGAGAGATATGAGATGTATTTGTTGTATGCAGGAAGCTGGTACATTCATTACGTGTCTTCTCCGATTGGGATTTCTGAACTCTATTATAACCTTTAGGAGCTCTGGTGGCATAGTGGGTAAGGCATTTGGCTGCTAACCAGAAGGTTGATGGTTCAAACTCACCAGCTGCTCCATGGGAGGAAGAAATCTACTTCCATAAAGATTTACAGCCTTGGAAACTCAATGGGAGTCTTTATGAGTAGGAATAGAGTCAATGACAGTGGGTTTAGTTTTCATTATTATGGTCTTGTGGGACCATGGATATATAAGTGATTGGACGTTGCCTGAATGGACATTGCCTGAATTGACATTATGCAGCAGATGACTATTGTCAAACATTACAAAGCCAAATTCTTCTGTATGTTCACAAAAACTTGTCTAATGATGGCAAAAGCATTAAAGGTAATACAAACACCATAATGAGTTATTTATTTATGCTCAAAACTGAATTTTTGATCTCTCTCACCCATCTAACATATTCCTTCCCAGTCTTCCCCATCTTAGTTAATGGCAAATCCATTATTCCTGTTTCTTAGAACACCTTAGAGACATCCTTGACTGCTCTTTCAAATCTCAAATCAAATCTGTCAGGAAATAGTATCGATTTTCAAAATATATGCAGAATCCAACCATGCCTACTGCCTATATTGTAACAACTCTAGTCCAGCCACCATCTTCTCTCACCTGGGGTACTACAGTAAGACCTATCACCCTATAGACTATTCTCAACCCAGTAGCCAGAGTGATTGTTTAAAGCCTAAATCTCATCATGTTAATCCTCTGCCAACAGCCTCTCAGGGTTTCCTATCAGATTAAAAGCTAAGGTCCTTATAATGGCACCAAAGGGCACCATCTGTTCTACCTATATCTCTCTTCTCTCATATCATGTTATCCTCTTTCTGGGTCACTCTGCTACAGCTCAAATGACCTCCTGGGTGTTTCTTCAACTTTCCAGGACTGTTCCCACCTCAGGGACTTGCCACTGGGTATTCTCCATGTCTGGAATACTCTCTCTTTTTTTCTGAGGTGTCTGCTGATGTCTCTTTCACCTTTGTTAGGGACTGAGGTGTGTCTTCCAAAAACATGTGTCATAAATCCTACCCCTATCTCTGTGGTTATAATCTCAGTTGGCAATGGGTTTTCTTTGTTATGATAATGAAGCAATATTAGTGTAGACTATGTCTTATATCGGGAGCTCTGGTAGCATAGTGGCTAAGACACTTGCCTGCTAACCAGATGGCTGGCGGTTCAAACCCACCAGCCACTCCTCGGAAGGAAGGTTGGGCAATCCTACTTCTGTAGTGATACTGCCTCGGAAACCCAAGGAGGGGTCGCTATGAGTCGGGTTTGACTCGACGGCACATAACAACAACAACAACAACATGTCTTATATCAGTCTCTTTTGAGATATAAAAGAGCAGCTTAAGCAAGGAAGCAAGCAAGCAGAGATGGGGGAAGGAGATCACAAGGAACAGAAGCTGAAAAGAGATGGGGATCTTCCTCTAGAGCTTCCAGAGGCAACAGAGAGATAAGCCTTCCCCTAGAGTCGGTGTCTGAGTTGGGACTTCTAGCTTCCTAAACTGTGAGGAAATAAATTTCTGTTTGTTAAAGCCACTCACTTAGGATATTTCTGTTATAGCAGCATTAGATAACCAAGACAACCTTCTTTAAGTTATTATTCAATACCACTTTCTCAATCATCTACCCTGATTGCCCAATTTAAAAATAACTCCCCCATACCTCCTGTGCTTAGTCTCATTTCACATCACTTCTGCAGTGCAGTAAATTATCTGGTATGGCTTTTCTAGGTATGATCTTTGTAACTCCCATTGGGTTACGGGGTGGGACCACGTGAATAAGGTGTATAGAACTCTGATGTTGAGATTGGTTAGTTTTATCACTCTGGAGCTCTGGTGGACTAAGGCATTTAACTGCTAACCAGAAGGTTGGTGGTTCAAACCCAGAAGCCACTCTGTGGAAGGGAGACTGGGCTGCCTTGGAAACCCAAAGGAGGTCACTATGAGTCAGAATTAACTTGGTGGTGGTGAGTTTTTTTTTTTTTTTCTTTTTTAGTGGCAGAGAGGGTATCTCACTGTCATCAAGAAAGAAGAGCTGGAGGTGAAGTGGAGCACATCCTTGGACCCGAGAAAGCTGAGTGGCTTTGGTGGAGTGGGATGTACATAGATGCGCCTATTGTACCTATCAGCAGAACTAAAAGAGCTTTGTAACACTCACCGGAGCAGGGAAGGGAACAGAGAGATGTGCCTGAGGGCATAGCAGAGGGGAGACTGTCCTGATGGACTGTATCTTGAGCATGCTCCTGAACCTGCATTGTAGCCTGTTACTTCCCTAATGAATCCCATAATCATGATTATAGTCTTTGAGTTCTGTGTGGCCATTACAGTGAAGTATTAAACCCAGTAGAGAAGTAGTGAGTGCTGAGAGAGGGATGGCTGGTGTCAGAATTGGCAAAAAAAGGTTGGAGAGTGGCAGCATGTCTGACTTCATAGGAATAAGTCTTGGGCTGCTGATGGTGATTCTGCCCCCTCTTGTGAAGTTAGAGGAGGTCAGAAGATGCTGCCTCCATGCTTTTTCTGCAACTTCCCTGCTTTTTAATTTTCTCCCCTCCTACCACTCATGGGCTTCTAATATAGCTGTACATTTAGATGTATATTTGTTTATTGCCTAACTATATTAGAATGTAAGTTTCATGACAGCATGAATTTTTGTCTGTTTTGTTCACTGATGTATCCACAGTTCCTGGAATACTGTCAGGCACATGGCAGGCCCCTAATAAATATTTGATGAATGAATGAAATAATTAGCACTTGTCTCACTCATACTAAGCAAATAGACTTTATCTTCAGGGGAGAATGTAAAAGTTATTTGTTTACAGTACAAGAGGTATTAGGTATTGGATTTCCTGGGAATAAGAGCAACCAAGTTTCCATATGCCTAGGAGCTCTGGTAGCGTAGTGCTTAAGGTACTTGACTGCTAACCAGAAGCTGGATGGTTCAAACCCACCAGCCACTCCTCAGAAGGAAAGTTGGGCAATTTGCTCCTGTAGTGATACTGCCTCGGAAACCCAAGGAGGGGTCGCTATGAGTTGAGTCCAACTCGATGGTGCATAACAACAACACAACAGAGATCTGTGTAAAAAAACAAAAACAAAAACAAAAAACTTCTTTAAAGTGTTAAAATGCAGAGATGAAGACTAAGGTGTGCCTGAACCAAGCCATGGCATTTTTAATCCCCTCATATGCATGTGAATGGTGGATAATGAATAAAGAAAAGCAAAGAAGAATTGATGCTTTTGAATTATGGTGCGGGTGAAGAATATTGAATATACAATGGAATTCCAGAAGAATAAACAAAACTGTCTTGGAAGAAGTACAGCCACAATGCTTCTTAGAAGCAATGCTGGCGAAACTTCATCTCATGTACTATGTAATCTAAAGGGACCAATCCCTGGTAAAGACATCATGCTTGGTAAAATAGAGAGTCAGTGAAAAAGAGGAAGACCCTCAATGAGATGGGCGGACACAGTGGCGGCAACAGCAACAATTTTGAGGATGGAACAAGACTGAGTGACACCTCATTCTGTAGTACATAGGGTCACTATGAGCTGGAACTGACTTGAAAGCAGCTAACAACAGAACTTCAGGGGACTTTTGAAGCCCTGGTGTTCTGATTCCAATCCCATTCTGAATTTCAAAAACATGGTCATTTTCTTAGCAGCTAAGCACTATTTTTAAAAGATTCTTGAGTGTTAACTTACAATGAGAGGTCTCTAAGATGGGGATCACAATTATAGTTCTACAGCCTGCCTAGTACTGCAATTCTTAACATTTCTTCTCTAACCACTTAACCAACAATGCTCTTCCTTCTATGAAGTATATGAATGCAATTGGAAGAAACCCGCTGCCATCGAGTCAGGTCTGACTCATAGCGACCCCTCCTTGGGTTTCTGAGGTGATATCACTACAGAACTAGATTGCCCAACCTTCCTTCTGGGGAGAGGCTGGTGGGTTTGAACCACCAACCTTCTGGTTAGCAGTCAGATGCCTTAGGCACTATGTTACCAGAGCTCCCAATTGGAAGAAAGGGGAGGCCAATTTGATTACACTATGAATAATTTTGTGAGCCCCCCCATCCTTCTAGTGTATCAAATAGCTTTGATTTGTATATATTCTTTCATATTGCGTTTCTTTTGAAATGTATAACATCACTTGAACATCCATGTCTGCCTAAGCAAGAGCTCTGTATATTCATGCAATTATTGGCAGCACAAAAATAAAGCTGACATTATGCTGTGCAACTTTAATTATGCTGTACATCCATCCTTTGGCCAGTCCCATTTTAAAGGAGCATAGAGTGCTAGGGTTGTGAAGTTATAAGTCATTTGGTTCCATTATCTCATTTTACAGATATGGAAAGGGAGGCCCAAAGATACTAAGTAACTTGTCCAGGTAGTACAGACTTGAGTAACCTTTTCAGTAAGTACAGTTTGTTCTAAAAATGAAACAAAGTTACCTTTGAGATTGCCCACTGAAAAACCGTTCTCAATGTCAGACAAATAATTGAATATAGCAATAATTTCAAATACTGAATTCTGCTCAGTTAATACGGTTTTCAGCATATGAAAGCTAAGGCAAATATAGTGAAGCATAAAATGACTGATAAATAGGAAAATAAAGTCTCCACAAGTATCCTAGTAAGTAAGAATCATGGATTACAGAAGGTAAGAATGTGCAGATAACCTCACACGAATTGTCCCCATGGCATCCAGAGGGGGAGAAAAAACCATTTTATCAAACAGATGGTTTGACATTAGCTGTGGCTTCTGCTAGTCTTTGGAGAATGTGGGCTTCTTTTATAATATAATTTGGTCATTTTTTTATTGAGATGCCAACATCTTTTTTACTTAGACATGTGCAATTTCTCTCTGCACTAGTGAGTCTATATGAAGGTTATTATGTTAGAGGAATGTAAAAGACTGCATTAATGATGCTTCATTTTCTTTTAACAACTTTGTCCAAGGGATGGAGACATTTTTGTGGTGTGATGAATTCACTTGGTCTCCTGATGTGTTTTCCCCACATGTTTTGGAAATCACTTATTTTTCTGAGAGGTAGTAGTCATCAATGCCTTAACTCCAGCAACAGCTTTACTGCTTTAGCTTTGTTGTAATTATAAGACACCCTAGTAGCATAGATAGTTTATGATATTTTTATATTCATCTAATGGAAAAGTATTTTTTATCCTTTGTGTACAGCAGTGTTTTCAAACTACAAACAACATTATGACTAACTCAAAATTTAAAAAGTGGATTGTAACAGATTCCAGGAGATGGAGGCACCAAGATAACTCATGTAACTTCAAAGCTAAGATATCTGTCAAAAGCACAACTCACAATTTCCAAACAGTGGAAATAGTAAGGAGCTCTGGTGGTGCAGTGGTTAAGGCATTTGGCTGTTAACCAGGTCAGTGATTCAAATCCACTAGCTGCTCTGTGGGAGGAAGATGAGGCGATCAACTTCCGCAAAGGTTTACAGCCTAGAAAACCCTATGGAGGTTGCTATGAATTAGAACTGCCCTGATGGCAGTGGGTTTGGTTTGGTACCTACCAGTGCTTTGTTTAACTCAGTTTTCTTTCTCTGTGTCTTACTTTCATTAATTCCTGTTGTGTGTGTTTATAAGTGGAATCCCTGGGTGATTAAGTGATTGACTACTAGCTAAAAAGGACCTCAGGACACAGGCCTGGTTATGTTTACAGTCACAGCCATGAAAACTCTATGGGGCAGTTCTCTGCACTCAGAGTTGCCATGAGTTGGAATCAACTTGGCAACTAACAGAAACAAACCAAAAAAAACAAACCCATTGCTATTAAGTTGACTCACAGTGATTCCTATAGGGTTTCCTAAGCAGCAAATCTTTACCAGAGTGAATTGCCCCATCTTTGTTCCATGGAGTAGTGGGTGGGTGTGAACCACCAATCCTCTACGTTAATAGCCAAATGCCTTAGGCTCTCTGCCACTGAAGCTCCTTAACAAAAACAAGAAATATCAATAGGTTGACAGTGAGCTCTAGGTTCTAACTGAGGTTCTATTCTGAAAAGCTGAGTCAAATCTTGCCTCCATCTGATGCAGGTGAAACTACTGTGCATTAAAAATTACCATGTTAACAATGAAACAGTTTCCATCAAATTGACTCCAACTCACAGCACCCACTTATGTGTCAGAGTAGAATTCTGCTCTATAGAATTTTCAATGGCTGATATTTTGGAAATAGATTGCCAGGACTTTCTTCCAAGGCCCCGCTGGGTGGACATGAACCCCCAATATTTTGATTAGCAGCTGAGCTTGTTAACAGTTCGTAACCAACCAGAGACTCCATAGTAACATTAACAGCAATTGAATGTAATTTTTAATTTTAATTGAAATTGTCTGTTAGGGGTTAGTTTCTTTAGATGTGATAATTAATTCTCCTATTTTATTCTCTTAACTCTGTTTTCTTGGTAATTGTGGTAGTTAAGTTAGTGTGTCAACTTGGGTAGGTCTGGTTGAGTGGCTGAACAGCTGGAAGTAGTATTCCCCATGATGAGACTGGTAATCAACTCCATGGTGGAATCTAGTTGTGAGCAGCTGAGTAGCTGCCTTAGGGATGTAGTCTGCTTCCTGTACATAAGGAGAAGCCTTGGGAATGGTCTACAGCTTATGGTATGCTTGGACCCTGCGTGTAGCCGTGTCATTGTAGCAGCCTGCCATGCTCTACCGACCTTGGGACTTAAAATTGACTTAAATTAATGGTCTGCTGTGTGGTTTGGTAATATCAGGACTGTGCCTTGTTACCTGTCAACCTTGGGTTTGTCAGCCTCAGCAGGTAGCAGTGGTCTGAGTGAAGAAATGCCTCAAGCTTCAGTGGGCCAGGAGCAGGAGGCAGAGCTGGACCCCAAGGTTGAGGGGCTTTCACCCATCCTCTAGAGCCTGGCACTTCGAACTTGGACTTAAAGCCTCCAAAATGTAAGAGAATAAACTCATTTGTTAAAGCCATCCCATTTGTAGTATATTCTTGTTAGAGCGGCACTAGGTAACCAGAACAGTAATGTTCTTGAAAGGGTGTTCCTGGGTGATGCAAATGGTTAAGCACTCAGCTGCTAACCTGAAGGCTGGAGGCATCTCAGGAGAAAGGGTTTGTGATCTACATTAAAAAAATCAGCCATTGAAAACCCTACAGAGTACAGTTCTACTTTGATATACATGAAGACATCATATCGAAAATCGACTCAAAGCAATTTTTATTTTGGTACTTAAAAGGGTTTTCAACTATCATATAAAACAGTCTTCCTTCAAGAAATGATCACAATTCACTGTTACTTTCCTCTCTACACCACACCTTTCCCAGCATTGATTGGAGCTCTGACTTATACATTATGATGAATTTTCACATCCTAAATATCTTTATTCTTTTGGAAGCTTAAGTGTTTGGCAAATATGAAGGGCTGGGAAGATTAAAGAAGACTAAACTCAAAATTAACAGAAGACGTAACTAGAGTCCACGTAGGAAATAATCTAATAAACTGCAATTGTAAACAATATAAGCAAATAGGAGGAAGGAAGGAATTAATTTAGAGTAGATAAATGAAGAAGTAATGTTTAAAAAGACGTGGTGGATTTACTGGATACATGGAGACTGGAGGAACATGGAATCTATTGCCTGGAAACAACTTTTAAGGCTTGAACAGAAACTATCCCACGAAGTCATCTTTAAACTAACCAGTTTAGCCTATTTAATAAAGAATGTTTGCCTGAGCATTGTGCTCTTTTAAAGAATCTATATGAGATTAAATGGACAACAGTGACTCTAAAACACCAGACAAAAGCCAAGCTCATAGCCATGGAGTTGATCAGACTCCTAGTGACCCTATAGGACAGAGTAGAAAAGCCCTTGCATTTCTTGCATTGCAGTGAATTGCTTGGTTATGGCTCTTCTAACCATGGTCTTTGTGACTCCCACCAGAAGACTGGGTACAACTATGCAAATGTAAGGTGTTTGTGGCCCACCAAGGGGATTGGATAGTTTGTTAGTAATGTAAACAAGGTACTTGACACCCTAGTGGGAGTGGTACTGTGCAAATAAGATGTATGGAACTCTAATGTGGGGACTGATTAGTTGTCATTTTGGTATGCTTAAAATGAGCTCTCCCAGAGGCAGAAGAGGAGATCTTACTGTCATCAAGAGAGGAGAGCTGGAGGTGCAGTGCAGTGTGTCCTTGGACCTGAGATCCTTGCACTGGACCTCCTTGGCAGACAGATTGGTAGGCAGATAGAGGGCAGCAGCAGAACTGGAGACCAGCGGAAGACAGAACAGCAGGCTTGCTGGTCCATGGAGCAAAAAGGCTGAGTGCCTTTGGGCAGGAGGCTTGCTGGCAGAGTAGGATGCATGTAAGTGCACCTGTCTGCACAGCTAAAAGAGATTCCTAACACTTGCCAGAGAAGGGCAGAGGTCAAGCTGAGAGGCCAAGAGCCAGATGGGTGGGTGTGTCTGAGGGCATAGCAGAGGGGGAGGATGTCCTGTTCCAAGAACTGTACCCTGAGCATTCCTGAACCTGATTATAACCTCTTACTCCCCTAATAACCCCCATAAATCATAAGTATTGTCTGTGTTCTATGTGGCCATTTTTACAAGTTATCAAAGCCATCAGAGAAGCAGTGAGTGCTGTGGGACAAACCATTCCTGTTAGAATTGGTAAAAAGGCTAGAAGATGATGGCATGTCTGGTCTCATAGGAATAAGCCTTGGGCTGCTGATGGTGATTCTGTTTCCTGCTGCTAAGGCTGGAGGTCGGAGGAGGATGTCACCTTCATGTCCTTTCTGCAGCCCCAAAGGGTTTCCAGGGCTGAGGGGTTGCAATCAACTCTATGGCAGTGAGTTTCTTTCTTTTTTTGTTACTGTTTATGAGGGAGCTCTGGAGGTGTAGTGCCTAAGGCATTTGACTGCTAACCAGAAGGCTGGTGGTTCAAACCCACCAGTCACTCCTCAGAAGGCAGATTGGACAATCTACTTCTGTAGATATACTTCCTAGAAAACCCAAAGAGGGGTCACTATGAGTGGGCGGCAGTGAGTTTGGTGGTTTTTCAAGTGTTTATGGAAGCAGACTGCCACATCTTCCGCAGAGGGGCTGGTGGGTTTTAATTCCCTGTTCTGACCTTTTGGTTGGCGACTGAGTGCTTAACTACTGTGTCACCAGGGCCCAGAAGAGACCCTTAAAGAGCAGACACTCTAAGTTAAAGGCAAAGATAGTAAAAATGGTGACACAATGTGAGGTAACCCTTGTGGATAAACTAACTACACATGTAAACATTGTTGAAGGGGTGTGTTTGGTTGCCCACATTTTCACCAAAACAAAACAAAACAAAACAAAACAAACAAACCTGGTGAAGGATAATAGAATTCCTATTAAATAGAATTTGAAAACACTTGATGTGGTAGGAATGTATGTGAGCATGGCTAATCTGTTTTCTTCAATTACCAGCCAAAAAATGTTCCATATATAAAAAACAAAAACAAGAAAACTCCCACAAATATCAAGAAGACTTCAAATAACATGAAAACGAAAGCAACTGAAGTGATGTCATTGTCTTACGACTGTATTCTTTAAAGAACTACATAGATATATACCAATCAAATGAAATGAAATGACAAGATGCATAGTTCAATAGTGGGAGTGCAGGGTTTTAAAATAGAGGTCAAAATCCTGAGGGAAGAAATCCAACCAACCATAGGCGGTCGTCCATTAAAAGCTTTCACAGAGAAAAAGGTTTTCAAAATCAAAAACGTGCTCATCGTGTACCATCTCCCACTGCCTCTTGAATGATTTTGTGCAGGCCCAGGGACAGGAATGGTGTCGTGCTGGGGGTGGTGAGCCGCGGTATTTAGTATTTTCTCTCGCACATTCATTCAGACCCTTTGAGAGCTGATCTTTCTGATCTCCCCATTTCCTTTCACCATTCTAAATGAGCAAACTGCCAAAGATCCCCATTCACCCCAATTCCTAAAGAGAAGTTTCATTAGCAAATTTCTGCCCTGTATTTTCTGTATCGATCACCTAAACTCCTGAGAACTCTAGTCCTCTCAGTGCAATTCTAAAGCATACAAAGCCCGAACCTTGAACACCTATCGGTTTTCATCCCCACACCTCTCCCAGGCATCCTGGATCTACTGCTCACGGCTGCCCAGGACACTGAAGGACGTATATCACAGCCCCGCCTTTAGAGACTCGGCTCGCCCACGACGCCCCGCCCCCGCCAAACGTGGCGGAAGTATCTCACTCTCGGGAAAGAAGACCACGCGCCGCCTAGCTGACCGCGCATGCGCTCACACCCGCGGCGCTAGTGGTGGTGTAGCGTATCGCTACCTCCTCCTTCTCCACTACCCCCGCCCCACAGAGAGCCGGGCTCACGCCATCTTGCGACCCCCCCACCCCCACCCAACCGAGACACCTTTGCCCGTTCAATACTCAACCCCTGTCTGCCCGCCCCTTTCCAAGTGTGTCCCGGGCCGCAGCAGCAGAAACCGCACCTTCTCTACCCCCACATTATCCACGCGGGACCCGCAGCCGTGCCTACAAGGGTTCTTAAAGCAGAGGTTGTAGGGGGTGTGGGGGGGCGATGGGGGACGGGCACGGGAAAGGGCAGGGAACGGGAAGGACGCTGCGTGGCGAGCCCCGCGCCTGTGGGCCCCTTCTCCCGGCCTGTCGGCCCGAGGTCCCTGCGCCGGCCACGCCCCGGCCGGAGAACGGCTGCCCCGGAATAATTGGCGTTTACGCTGGAGGGTTGGCGGGAGGATGGTCGTGTGAAGCGCTGGCTCCCCGCGGAGCCCTGGTTCTCCGCTGAGTGTGGAATTGACTAGTGACTCCTCCCAGTCGGCGGGTGGGCGTGGGATGAGGGGCGCTGGGCACACGAGCACCCAGGTGTGCGTGGGATGTGCCAAAAGAAGCGCCTTCCTTAAGTTATCTAGGTAGTGCTTTTTGGGGAAGAATCCTTACAGAAGGAAGTTGTTGCTTGAAAAGGGGTAGGTAGATGGTAGAAGTATAATATCCAGAAAAAAAGGAAAAGATGGACTCTATCTACCTGGGTGAGCCCACATCTGTGACCCTGGGAAAATAATTTAGCGTGTGTTTGTCTCGGTGTTCTGGTCTGTAAAACAGGGAGTAATAACCTAACTCCAGAATTCTGAGTAATTATATGTTGTTGTTATGTGCCATCCACTCGGATCCGACTCAAAGCGACCCCTCCTTGGTTTTCGAGGCGGTATCACTACGGAAGTAGATTGCACAATTTTCATTCCGAGGAGTGGCTGGTGGGTTTGAACTGCCAGCCTTCTGGTTAGCAGTCAAATAAATGCCTTAGGCAGCACTACGCTAGCAGAGCTCCTGAGGGTTATATAATACACGTTAAATGCCTCAAAAGGCCCCAGGCACTGCTAGCTGTAATTAATTTTGGTTGCCATGTTTTAAGAAATTCAGAGTGATTGTTATTTTCTAAATTAAAAAATCAGGAGACTTAATCTGACAAGTGAGTGAACTTGTGGGGACATGTTGTTGTTGTTGTTATGTGCCGTCGAGTCAGCCCTGACTCATAGCGACCCCTCCTTGGGTTTCCAAGGCAGTATCACTACGGAAGTAGGATTGCCCAACCTTCCTTCCGAGGAGTGGCTGGTGGGTTTGAACCGCCAGCCTTCTGGTTAGCAGTCAAGTGGACATAGGTATTCTTATTGTACCCATGGACAGATTAACATATGTCCACGAGGTTGATGGAAACAGTAAACTATTTCTTTCGAAAGAATGAGTGCATATTTTTTCTGGAAGGAGCGGGTTTGGGGTTTTCGTATGTATGAGGAGTAGAACCTTGGAAAAGGGCTTTAGTAAGGTCTGCATAGAGTTACTTGAAGATCAGTTGAGGACGGACTGGTAGAATTTCTGGTGGATATTCTAGAGGGATTAGATTTGACTGTGAGAAGCCATTTTCTGATCGTACTTTGCAAATATAGAATGTACTTTATCGTGCTATAGCAAACTTCTTGTCTTGGGGGGTTATTCAGGCAGAATGTGCTTAAGCCTAAGATGCGTGTCCAGTAGAATGTTCTGCCATGATGGCAATGTTCAATAATCTGTGCCGTCCAGAATAGTGACTACCAGCCACATGTGGCTACATACATATACACATAGTGCTTGAAATGTGGTAAGACTGAGAACTTAGTTTTTAATTTTAATTAATTTGAATTTAAATAGCCTGTGTGACTTGTGGCTACCGTATTGGACAGCACAGATCTGTAGTCTAGACTACTGTGAGACTTCATCCAATTCTCGATTTATTGCCTTCTTGTTGTTGTGTGCCGTGGAGTCGAACCGACTCATAGCGACCCCTCCTTAGATTTCCGAGGAGATATCACTACGGAAGTAGATTGCCCCATCTTCCGAGGAGTGCCTGGTGGGTTTGAACCGCCAGCCTTCTGGTTAGCAGTCAAGTTCCTTAGCCACTATGCTACCAGAGCTCTTTATTGCCTTAGAGAATCATAATTACATTCAAATAATGCCTTTCGTTCAAATTCTGTAGTTCTCCAGCTTGACAAATGAAAGCAAGTCATTCTTTTGACTCCTAAATTGTACAGCTAAGCCAGATCCAGTTGGAGAGCCAGAGCAATACTACCTAAAGTTTTGTTTTATCATTACTGCATTGTGATCATGGGTTTCCACTACTGGTTATCACTTTGATTACTTTTCGTTGGAAACTTTTCACCTCTCTTATTCCTGATTTTTTTTTTTTTCCTGTTTGAAAGATGCTCCCCCCCCCGCAGTATTTTGCATAATAAAGCAATTTGATAAATTATAATAGCAACTTTTGGGTTTTGGGCTAATTTAGAAATAATTTCGTGGTTGTCAGTGTTTAAAACTTTTGAAGAGATAAGTCTGAAATTTGTTGAACAATGGTTCACAAGATTACCTTTTTCGAAATACCTAATCTTTTTTTTAAACAAGCAATTGTTTATAAAGTTAACCTTAAAAATAGAATTTTTTAGCTTTATTTTTAGATAGTATCCTTAATTCTTGCCTGATGTCCGTAAAATAGTGCTATGGTCTCAGGGGTGAAGGTGATCATCATCAGATCTGAAGTAAGAATTTAAAACTCATGAATTAAGCCATATACAAAGAATAGCCTATAACATGCACATTATAATGGGTTGTTCTAATGTACGTGACTGTGTGCCCCAGTTTTTCTGGGACAGTTGCCACTTAATTCCTGTTTGTCCCAGATAAAAAATTCCCTCCCAGTTGGGGCCATGTAGTGAATAATATTGCTGAAATTACCTTCTTAGGTTTGTTGAATGTAACATAAGGCTATACAATATTATCATAAAGTTTAGGAAGATTAACAATTTATTAGCATTTCAATCCCAGAAATATACTTGCTTTTAAGTAGTGACAAAGTTACTACTTTTGTGCCTAAGTAGGTTGAGCTACCTGGAATAAGGCCAGTAAGTGATTTACTCATTTAAGCTACCTGTAATTTAAAAATACTTGCTTTTCTTTTTACAGGAGCTCTGATGACATAGTGCCTAAGGCATTTGACCACAATGCTGGGGGTTCAAACCCCCTAGCCACTCCTTGGAAGGCAGATTGGTCAATCTACTTTATTATAAAGATACTGCCTCAGAAACCCAAGAAGGGGTCGCTATGAGTTGGAAACAACTTGATGGCAGTGAGTTTTTTTTTTTTTCTTTTTATAAATAGATATCTTGGGCAAATTAATTTTTGATTCTAAAAATATGACCTTTTGGTTCAGGTGGCTACAGAGAAAATAAGGCCTTGGCAATCATATTAAAAGATCAAGTATTCTTGTTGAAAATAACAGCCACTTTATTTTATGGCCAAAGAGTTAAATCAGCCTGAAATCTGTTTATTTTGTATTAGAATGTTAAAGAAGGACTTTGCTTATAGTTCACATAAATAATAATCAGATCTGGAGTAAGAATTTAAAACTCATGTATGTATTGCTATATTAATGTATTGCTGTATTAATTGCTTTTATATTGTAGTGGTTACAGTATTTAATTGGTAGTTAAACACACTTGGTTTGAGTCCTCACTCTGATTCTTACTAATCATGGGATTTAGGACAATTTATTTAATGTTTCTATGAACCCACTAGCTGCTCTCAGGGAGAAAGATGTAGTAGTATGCTCCTGTAAAGATATATAGTCTTGGAAACCCCTAAGGGGCAGTTATACTCAGTCCTATAAGGTGGTTATGAGTCAGAATTGTCTCCATGGCAGTGGGTTTGTTTTTGGTTTTATGAAGCCTCAGTTTTCTCATTTATAAAATGAAAATAGCAATAGCACCTATTTCTAGGTTCCCGAGGGTTAAATGAGGTAATCAGTTGATATGTTGGCAACAGCACAGCACATGAGAAGTAATTAGGTGTGGAACCCCTGGTTGTAAACAGTTTGGCCTTTGGGTCTGGTTCCTGAGAGCAGGACCACACCTGATGCCAATGAGTAGGGGCAGAACTGACTAAAAGGGATCACCTAGGGATGGGTGCTGAGCAACTCTCAGGAGGTCATGTGGTGAGGCCAATAAAGGCCTTGGAAGATGGAGGCTCACTGGAGCTTTGAGGTTGGAGAGAGTGAACAGAACATTGTGCTTTCCCAGGGGTAAGTCTCTCCCCTGGGGACGTAGAAGCTTTGGGCCAAGATGCCTCTGGGTCTTCCCTTTGTGTTTGTATTCTTTTTCCTTCTAGATTAAAGATAGTCTTTTCTGTGCGATTGTGAGTTGTTCCTTGGTTTTTGGACCTAAGAAAGAGAAGGGAGGCCTTCAAATGACCTAGTCCTGTGTCTATGAGGATGAGAGAGAAAGGGCTGAGTGGAGCAGCTGGCATTTGAACTGACCAGGGAAGGTAAGCTGAGATTTCCCTGTTCCTATTTGATGTTGCAGGAAAAAAAAACAAAAAAAACACTGCCTTTGAGTCGATTCAACTCATAGCAACCTCCTTGGGTTTCTGAGGCAGTATCTCTACAAAAGTAGATTGGCCAGTCTTCCTTTTGAGGAGCGGCTGGTGGGTTTGAACCGCCAGCCTTCTGGTTAGCAATCAGATGCCTTAGGCGCTACATCACCAGAGCTCCCGATGTTGGAAAAGTACTTGATAAATATTTGTTGCTATAGGCTTATGTTTGTTAAATAAGATCTGGAAGAACTGTGAATGTTCTGAGATCATTGGGGTCACCCAATGTGGTTACTTACGGTGTCACACCCCAGTGGAAGGGGCCTGCTGGCAGGTCCCCTCTGGCGGGAGCAGCCAGGTTCTGCCAGCTGCCCCCTCCCCCAGCCCCAGTGGCTTCCTGCAGCTCTTCTTCTCTCCCACTGGCCGGCGTGGAGAGTCTGTCTCTCTTAGTGGCGGGTACAACCTTGAGTGGAGAGTGACTGGGGGTGGTTGTAGTGATGAGTGACCACACTGGGGGATGTGTGACATCGACCCTAGAGATGCCGCTGCCTTGGCCGCCGTTCCCCTGTCGTGGCTCGCTGCCTCTGTGGACTCAAATCATTTTGGTGTCACGCCCTCTGGCAGTGTTGGGGGGTACAGCCCACACCCCACATTCTCCTAGTGACACTGTGCTTGAGACACATTGTGGATAAGTGCAAAGAACACTTAAAAGTAATTCTGAAAACCAAGGTTTTGCCCTTTTCTGCCATATTTTCTCTTAGGGATTTTTGGCTAATGTCTTTAACTTTTTGAGCCTATTTCCTCACCAGTAAAATGGGATCTACATCCAATGTCATTCCACCTCTTCAGAGGGTTGTTGGTGAGCATCAAATGAGAATTATGTTTACAAATTGTTGTCTTATTTTTGTAAACATCTTCATATTTAGATATTTAGATTGTTTTGTCTTACCTTGTCTATGTAGCGGATTCTGATTCATAGCTACTCTGTAGGACAGAGTAACACTGCCCTATAGGGTGTCTAAAGTTGTAATCTTTATGGAAGCATTTTGCCAGATCTTTCTCCCACATAGTAGTTGAAGGGTTTGAACTGCTAACCTTTTGGTTAGCAGCCAAGCACTTAACCACTATACCATCAGGGCTCCTTGTCTGTTTACTACCTGACCTTAAATCTTTAAAGAATTGTATATTTATAAACCAGCATGCATAGAGTATAATCACCATTACTGAAGTCTGTTCTCTGACAAATATAATTTAAAAGTCTTAGTAATGGTGCTTTATTGATTTGGTAATGATGACAGCTCTTCACTACTAATAAGGATGAATCAATGTTTTCTTGGGCACTTGATGTGTTCCATCCACTGTACTAAATCTTGTATCTAATTTGGTTATCCAAACAGATCATTTCCATATAATAGGTGATATTGATAACTAGTTCTTAATTTTGGGAATGGGTCTATCAGTTTATTTTGCATGGTACTACTGCCTCTGATAATATAGTCTGATAGTTCATGGATATTAAAGATTAATAAGATAACGACTGTAAAATTTTCATGCTGTCTGGCATTTGGTGTGTAGTACGCAACAGTGCAACGCACTGCCATGGAGTCAGATCTGACTCATAGTGACCCCTCCTTGGGTTTCTGAGGTGGTATCACTACATAAGTAGGTTGTCCAACCTTCCTTTGGGGAGTGGCTGGTGGGTTTGAACCACCAGTCTTCTGGTTAGCGGTCAAATGCTTTAGGCACTATGCCACCAGAGCTTCCTTGGTGTGTAGTAGATGCTGAAAAAATAATCACATTAACAGGACAGTAATTTGAAATAAGTTATGCAAATGCTCTTTATAAACTGTAAAAGTCTATACAAATATGTTACCTGAAAATCTTGAAGTGTGTGCTTTTAATACTTTAAATGCTGTAGGGGTTTTATGACTGAAAGCTACGTATTTTACTTTGTTCAGGTATTTGTTGTTGAGTCTTTAAAAGACTGTTCCTAATCATAACATCCTTTTTTTGAGAGTATGCAATTATTTAATGATAGTCCTTTGTGATACATTTTAAAGTGGTTGTATTTTTGATTGTATTCATCATCATCATCATTAACATGAACTGAGTACTTTCTGTTGTAACAGGCACTGTCCTCAGTGCTTTATATACATAATTTCATGTAATCTGTGAGAGAAATTTTTTAAATCTCCATTTTAGAAATGAGGGTATTGAGGCAGGGAGGTGACGTGACTTGCCCAAGGGCACACAGTAAGGATTAGAACCTGTATTTGAAATCCAGAGCCCAGCTCTTTAGTGCTACACTGTGGTTCAGCGTGGGCGGATACAGCACAACAAAGTTCATTATGACAAACACATTGTGGAGGTCTTGTGAGTTAATTATGATAAACTTTTATTTGTATGTTCCTCGTGGTATGGTAGAAAGAACTCTGGACCAGGAGTCAGGGGACCTCAGTTTTAGTCCCAGCTGTATCACTAAATAGTGATGTGTCCTTGGGCAGTTCAAGAAACCCCTCTGGACTTCAGTTTCCTCACCTGAAAAATGAGGGATTTGGAGGAAATTAGTGATTTTTCCAAACTGTAGTTAAAACCTGCTCAGATGTGTTTGGTCCCCCCTCCCCCGCCCCTGCCAATTTGCATAGTTATACTCTTGTCTGTTTTAGCTGTTTATCTGTCAGCCTAAGATCTCCTTTTAAACAAAGAATACCTAAACTTAATGTTTAAAGTCATCAGTCTCCAAGATAATGACAAGGTAAGTTGCCTGAGAAGGAGTGTAACTCTTCAGTAATTCCACATTATTTTAGTGTATTAGAAGGAGATAGGTATCTTTTGCAGTTGAAGAAAGTAAGGCACCAAAATTGGAGAGGGTTGATGAATTTTGGTTAAAATATATAGATAGATTGAATAGTCAGATTATCAGCTACCTGGGGTCAAAGTTTTTTTTTTTTTGATTGGTAACCTTCAGCCAATATTTTCACTCTTAGTTTCCTCATTGGGAGAGGAGAAATGCTTGTGTCAGATGATTGTGAAAAAGTGTGAGAATACGTAAAAGACCCTTATAAACTAAGAAATGCTTACATAAAAATCATCTATTTTTAACATTCCTTCGGTAAATCTCCGATTTCTTTTCTTTTTAATCATATAATCTGTGTTTTACTATATCAGATATTTTGTTAACTTGTTTATGTTTAATACAGAATTTTTATAAGTTTTAATATTTCTAAAATGTGAATTTAAACCGGGATAGAAGTTTGATGTTTGAGGGACTATGGAGGGCATTTTGGTACTACTTCCTGCTTTTTGTTTTTTAGATATCCTTGTGAAGTACCTTTACCTCTTACTATTAGGAGTACAATTGATTCCAAAATTTTGCATATATATGAAAAGTTATAAGTATTAATTCAGTTGTATTTTATTTACAACAGTGTTTTAATATTTTAGAAAGTAAGCTTTCTCTGGTTTGGATGCTGTGTATTTTAGGATGATCCGATATGCACATTTACAGTGTACCTCAGAGACCATTTTTGCAAAGAAGAAAGTTTTTTTTTTAAGCTTAATATTTCCATAAGATATATAAAAAAGCATAAACTAGAAACCCACATTAAAGTAAGGTTAAAAAAGAAAAATATAATAGAACTTTTTGTATGTCTGAGAAGTATGCCACTGAGCTCCTGTGTTTGTAAGTTTAAAAAATAATTGCTCATGAAACGAAAGATGAAATGGAAATAGGCAGTTTATATCTGCTTGCCTACCTACCTACCTATGTAAGGAGCTCTGGTGGTGCAGTGGTTCAAGGATTCAGCTGCTAACCAAAAGGTTGGTGGTTCAAATCTACCAGCTGCTCTGCTCCTTGATTGCTAATTTCTCACAATCAACTGTCAAGGAGTGGATTTTGACTTTTAGCAGCCCTATAGGATAGAGTAGGAGCTCTGGTAGCATAGTGCCTAAGGCACTTGACTGCTAACCAGAAGGCTGGCGGTTCCAACCCATCAGCCACTCCTTGGAAGGAAGGTTGGGCATTCCTACTTCTGTAGTGATACTGCCTCAGAAACCCAAGGAGGGGTCGCTATGAGTCGGGGCCGACTCGATGGCAAATAACAACAACAACATAGGATAGAGTAGAACTGTGCCATAGGCTTTCCAAGCCTGCCACATCTTTCTCTTTCAGAGCAGCTGGTAGATTCGAATAGCCTCTGGTAGCATAGTGGCTAAAGCACTTGACTGCTAACCAGAAGGCTGGCGGTTCAAACCCACCAACCACTCCTCGGAAGGAAGGTTGGGCAATCCTACTTCCGTAGTGATACTGCCTCGGAAACCCAAGGAGGGGTCGCTATGAGTCGGGGCCGACTCGACGGCACATAACAACAACAACAACAACCTTTTGGTTAGCAGCCGAATGCTTTAACCACTGTGCCATTAGAGCTCCTTGTCTCACAGCCCATGTCTAATTAATCCAAAAGTCAGCTCTGTTGTAAGGTGCCATCAAATTGATTTTGACTCTTAGTGACCCTGTGTGACAGAGAACTGCCCCAGAGGTTTTTTTAGGCTGTAGTCTTTAGGGGAGTGGATCCCCAGGTCTTTCTCCTGTGGAGTAGGTGGATGGGTTTAAACTGTGAACCTTTTGGTTAGCAGTTGAGTGCTTAACCGCCACGAACCAGAAACCAGTCTCACTGCTGTGGAGTCAGTTTCGACTCATAGTGACCCTTCCTCGGGTTTCCAAGGTGGTATCTCTCCGGAAGTAGATTGCCCCATCTTTCCTGGTGGGTTTGAACCCCCGGCCTTCTGGTTAGCAGTCACATGCCTTAGGCACTATGCCTTAAATCACCTCTACCTACTTTCAAAATATATTCCAGAAATTTGACCACCTCTCATCACCATGTGTTACACTAATTCAAGCCACTGTCATCTCGTCTAGACAGTTTTAATAACTTCTTAAACTATCTCTTTACTTGTACCTCTAGCTTCTTTTTCATATATTTTCATAGCGGAGGTACCTTTTAGAAACCTAAAAGAAACATTTCAAGTCACTTCCTTTTTCAAAATTCTCTAACAGCTTCACATTCCATTCAAATAAAATATAACCACCTATGGCTTACAAGGCTATATGGCCTGGCCACTTGCCACCTTTCAGCTCTTACTACCTGTGTAGTCTCTTTGCTCACTTCATTCTACCCACACTGGCCTCAGGATCTTTGTACTTGCTGTTCATTTTGCTTTCAAGTCCTCTACAGAGTTCCTTCGTGGACTTTGTTCAGATCTTATGTTAAATGTCACCTCTTATTTGAATTTTACTTGTTTAATTCTTTTTCCTTCGTTGCATTTATTAGAACCTGAAATTATGTACTTGTTTCCTGCATTATAATAATGTATTTCTTTTTGTCTGGTTCAGTTACTATTGTATCCCTAGCCTTAGAACAATGTTTGTCCTGTAGTGGGTGCCCAGTTAATAGTTATGAATGAATAATCTAAAGAACTGATGGTACATGGGCTTTAAGTAAGAGGGTGCCTTTATTATCAGATGAAAAAGTAAGGAGAGGATACTGTGGTTGGTAGAGGAGAGTGGAGGAAGTTACTGAATAACAGCTGTTTATTTTTCTGTGAAGTACGAGGTGCAGTCATCTGCCAGTAATAGGGGGAGGGATGGGATATGGGGTTGTTGGTGGTTGCTGTCGAGTTGATTCCAACTCATGGTGACGCCATGTGTGCAGAGTAGATAAGGTTGTGACCTTTCAGAAGTAGATTACCAGGCCTGTCTTCTGAGGTGCCTCTGGGTGGATTCAAACCACCAACCTCTCGGTTTGTAGTTGAGCACTTGTTTGTGCCACCCAGGGATAAAGGGTTGCTGTTAAACTAAAATAATTAAACATCAGAGAAAGGAGAATCTTGTGGTTACATATCTGGGAAGGCATCTTGGGAATGCTGAGCTTAGGGTGTGCTCTTCTATACCAGTAGGATTGGGATAGGTGGAGAGGATACAAAAGGTATTGCAAATAGGAAGACTAGTGGTCAAGGTCCAGTAGAAAATGGGGTGATTGAGGGATATAGAATGTTATTTTTGACTGCTATCAAAGAGGAAGTTAAAGAAGTCAAGTGGAACTAATTTTTGCATATGTTTTGTCCTCATGGCAGAGGTGAACCATTGGAGTCTTCTGAGCAGAGAAGTAACAAGTGTTTAGGATGCGTACTGTAAATGTAATATGCAGAATTGATTAGAAAGCTGGATAATGGGTTTGAAAGGTATTGTAGTAAGGAAATTGATTAAAGTAAAATTAAAAAAGGATTGATTTGAAATTGCTTTTTTAAAGGAAAAATCACTAGAATCAGGGTGCCTGCTTGTAGGCAGGGAAGGAGTCTTATGTGACTGAGATTAGAGTTGCTGTTATAAAACTGATAGCTCTACTGCACAGTGGTTAAATCACTCGGCTACTAACCAAATGGTTGGCGGTTTGAACCCACCAGCCTTTCTGTGGGAGAAAGATGTGGCAGTTTGCTTCTATAAAGATTTACAGCCTTGGAAACTCTATGGGTGCAGTTCTGCTCTATCACAGGGTTGCTAAGAATGAGAATCGAGTTGACGGCAGTCAGTTTATAAAACTGGGAATGTTGTTGAACAGAGAAGCAAGTTTGGTGGGAGAAAATACACTGGGAAATATTAGAGTTTTTCTGCCTATGAATATGAAGTCCTTGATAATTTTATCAACACAGTGGTTCTCTTCATACTGGCAATGTAGCTAATAACTTGCCATTGTGATCGTTAGATGTTCCTCACAAATGCCTAGCCTCTTGTCCATGTTACAGAGTTAAACTAAGACCTTGGCTAGGAAGTACCTCTTCCTGTTGTAGTTTTTAAAAAAGGTAATCACTCAGTGAATGGTAAGGCAGAATATTTTCTTAGATCACATATTACTCTTCTGTGGTGCTGTTAAGGAGCTCTGGGGGGCACAGTGGTTAAAGCATTCAGCTGCTAACTAAAAGGATGGCTGTTCAAACCAACCAGCTGCTTCATGGAAGAAACATGAAGCATTCTGCTTCCATAAAGATTTACGGTTATGGAATCCCTATGGGGCAGTTCTACTCTGTTCTATAGGGTCTCTATGAATCAGAATCAACTTGGTGGCAGTGTGTGGGTGGGTTTATGGAAAACCAAAACCAAACTCATTGCCATCGAGTCATTTTCAACTCATAGTGACCCCCATTGGGTTTCCAAGGCAGTAAATCTTTATGGAAGTAGATTGCCTCATCTTCCTTCTGTGGAGCAGCTGGTAGGTTTGAACTGCCAACTTTCTAATTAGCAGTCAAACGCCTTATACACTATACCACCAGAGCTCCGTAGGTTTATGGAGATGCTGCCAAATTTTCAACTTTCCCATATTTCGTTTTAACAATTCAGTGAGATATGATCAATTTGGGTTTGCTGTTCACTTGCCTTTTTTTTTTTTTTTTTAAACTGTGGTTAAATGTGGGAAAATGTTTATTATTTCAGTTTTTAAAATTTTTTACAGATTTTAAATCTCAGTTTCCCATAATTGGCTAGGTCTAATGTTATTTTTCTGATCTCATAATATCCTGTGCATAATCTCTAAACTCATTTCACTGGGTATCTCTGTTATTATCACTAGAATAAGCTATTATGTAACAGGGTAGTAGGCTTTTTATCTTTATATACTTTGTTATATATAGCATTCAGTCGTTTGTTCATTCAATAGCCACCATTTACTGAGCACCAACCATATCAGGCAGTATACGTAGTACCAAAATTAGAGATAAAACAGTGCCACTGTCCTTAAGGAGTTAGCAGTCTGAAGATGAAGAAATAGACTACAGTGTATATACTACAGTGTGTATAGTGCTAAGGAGTTCTGGTGGCATAGTGGTTAAAACATTTGGCTGCTAACCAGAAGGTTGGTGGTTCAAACCCACCAGCTGCTCCATTGGAGAAGGATGAGGCAGTCTGCTTCTGTACAGATTTGCAGCCTTGGAAACCCTATAGGGGAGTTACTCTGTAGTACAAGGCCATTGTTGTTATTGTTGTTAGGTGCCATCAAGTCAGGTCCAATTCATAGAGACCCTGTGTACAAAAGAGTGAAACAGTGCCGGTCCTGTGCCAGCTTCACAATCCTTGCTATACCTGAGCCCATTGTTGTAGGCACTGTGTCATTTTATCTCATTGAGGATCTTCCCCTTTTTTGTTGACCCTCCACTTTACCAAGCATGATATCCTTCCCCAGGGAATGGTCCCTTCTGATAACATGACCAAAGTAGGTGAGGGGAAGTCTGGCCATTCTTGCCTCCAACGAGCATTCTGGCTGCATTTTTTCCAGGACAGATTGGTTAGTTCTTCTGGCAGTCCATGGTACTTTCAGTATTCCTTGCCAACACCACAACTCAAAAGCATCAACACTTCTTTGGTTTTCCTTAGTCATTGTCCAGCTCTCACATGCCTATGAGGCGATTGAAAATACCATGGCTTGGTTTAGGTGCATCTTAGTCTTCAAAGAGGCATCTTTACTCTTCAGCACTTTAAAGAGTTCTTTTGCAGCAGATTTGCCCAGGGCAATACGTCTTGACTGCTTCTTCCATTGTTTTTCATAATGTCAGTATGAGTCAGAATTAACTCCATGGCAGTGGGTTTGATTATCTATCTATATCTATGTAAATCTGTCTGCATCTGTCTGTATCTATCTAAGAGTCCCGGGGTTTTACAAATGGTTACCACTTTTAGCTGCTAACTGAAAGATTAGAGGCTCCAGTTTACGCAGAGGTACCTTCGAAGAAAGGCCTGGTGATTGCTTCCAAAATATTAGCCATGGAAAACCCTATGGAGCATTCTGATACACATTGGGTTGACAGTGAGTGGCAACTGACTTGATGACACAATGCTGTTTCCTCTGAGTTTATTTGATATATGGTAAGGTAGCATAGTGCCTAAGGCCTTTGACTGCTAACCAGAAGGCTGGTGATGCAAACCCACCAGCCATGCCTCGGAAGGAAGGCTGGGCAATCTACTTGGGTAGAGATACCGCCTCAGAAACCCAAAGAGGGGTTGCTAGGAGTCGGATCCGACTTGACAGCAGTGAGAAGTGAGTAAAAATGATTTTTTTAGTTCTGAAAAATACAGTACAGTTTTAGAAAAATTGCTATTAATGTAAAAACATGTATTTTATGTGGATCATCTGTTCTTTGAATAATTGATGTTATTTCATTCAGCAGATAATTGAGGGGATACTTAGTTTTATATCTTCCAAAGTTTACTGAAATGGAGCATATATTAATGTACTAAGATGATAGTGTTATTCCACAAACTAGGTATAGATATTTTAGAATTTTGTACATTTTAATTTATTTTTGGCATTCTCAGTGACTAAAGGGCCATTTGGTATTATTTTTCACAGCAGGAGAAATTGAGATTATGATGTAATTTGAGATTTTTTTAATAACGAAAATGCAGTGCAGAATAGTGTTGGCTTAACCATAATTGCTTCCTGCCTTTGGAGTTTTATGAAAATGAAAATGTTCTGATTATAACGGTTTTATATTTGTATTATGTGGATGTATAAGTTATGAATGATTTGGAATTGGGATGCTGCAGATGTTCAGAATCAGTACACGGGTCTGAATTAATTTTCTGCAGCTGTGATATAATAGGAGAAATGATGTAAAATCCCACTATCTGTTAATAAATAAGTAAACTGGTGGATTGCACAGTCCATATTTTGTTGTTTTGAGGATGCTGTCACAAGTATCCATATTTTGTTGTTTTGAGGATGCTGTCACAAGTAATAAGGATGTCCAGTTTTTCAGACCTTTTAAGATAGAGGATGTTTCTGGTTTTTTTTTTTATTTTTTGGTCATTTAGTCATCCAAAATGTGGAGTCTAAGTACAAACCTAGCAACATGTTCATTATATTTTTGTTTAATTAAGTTTTTGTGATGTATAACTTTAATACAATTGAAAATTTATTTTTGTAGTAGTGTTTTCTGAAGGAAGGGATATAATGTGTTAAGTTCTATTGTTTTAAATTAAAATGTAAATGTCAGATTTTTCTCTCTGAAACAGGATTTTACAGATGTGACATAGTACATGTCTGTTGGCTTAATAATAAGTTTTAAGTAGTATTAATCAGAAATGAACCTATTCCTCGAGTTCACATTTAAACTGTGGCATGTTGAAATAATCTAAGTTCCAATCTGCACATCTGAATTCATTTTGTAAAATATGGCAAACAGCTGCATTTCGATTGAAAGCTAAAACAACTGCAGGACATTAACCCATTGAGAAGATTACAGTAGGTTTTCAGTTCCATGTTAACTATATTTATTAGAGAAAATTGACTTGAGTGCTTCTGCTTTTAACCAACTTTTTTTTTTTTTAAATGTCTGGAAGAAAGGAAATAAAGCATCGGAATGATAAGACTTTGATGTGTAAAGAAGTTAATGTCTAAAGAAGTTAATTATCTAAATCATCAAACAAAATGTGGGCAGGGAAATAATTATTTTAAAGAGTCTAATGAGCTATCAGCTCATCATGTCAAGAAAAATGCTATTCACCTGTTTGATTTAAAAATTAAATAACTTGACTGTGAAAGGATGATCATGGCTATAATAAACTAGGATTGGGACCTTTTTCCTCTTCCCAATAAATAGTCTTGATGTAAAACATTTGCACTAAGGGACAACTGAAGAAAGCTGTGGTTTTACTACGAGTTTGCTTTCTGAAACGTCTCCTGTTGAGAGAGTTAAAAGCAGGGTGACTGGATTTGCAAAATGAAAAAGGGCCAGCAGTGTCTGGTCATCTGTCGAGTATAACGTTTTCTTCAGGATGCCTCTGTCAGTCTTCTGTTGGGCGAAAAACAACAAAAATCCAAACCTGTTGCCATCAATTTGATTCTGACTCATAGCAACCTCCGTTGGGTTTCCAAAGCTGTAAATCTTTACAGAAGTAGATTGCCTCATCTTTCTCCCATGGAGCAGCTGGTGGGTTTGAACCACTGACCTTCTGGTTAGCAACCAAATGTCTTACGCACTACACCACCAGAGCTCCTTATTGGGGCAGTAGGGGAAAGCCACTTTTTTTGTGGTCCTGGAGAAATCCAGGTTTTTTTTTTTTTTCTTTAAGCATGTTTTCTTGATTTTGCATGACTACAGAGAAAGGAAGTCCTTGGTTTTCTGTCTGTTTGCTGCCAGTCTTGGACTGGTGATTTGACTTTTTCTTTTTTTAACCTGAGTTTCAAATGATAATGTTTTTATTCCTACACTGTCTGTAGAATACAATACTTATTGCAAAAGTCTTTTTGAGAAAATGGACACATTTAGACTTAAAAAAAGTGATGACCTTCTTAGAATTAGGTTTTTATGTGTTTTTGAATTTTGGTTTTCAGACTCAGTTTGAGTGGGATTTTTTTTTCTTTTTTCTTACTTTGCTCTTGAACTTTTTCATGGTTTTGCCTGGCCATTAGGGCCCTCAGGCCACAGTCTGGGCTTATGTTGATAGCTGGTTGCTTCTGCCACAGAGGGATATTAGGATATTGCAGACCTAGTCACTCATCACTCAGGTAGTTAGTGTGCTGCTTGTTTTAGGTCTCTGTTCTGCTGCCTTCTCAAAAGTTTGTATAAGGCCTATATTCAGGCAGGGCTTTGAACTGGTTTATTGCAGTTCAACCCCCCTGCTGAGAATCCTTTTTTTTTTTTTTTCCACCCCAGATGTAGTGAATTAGGATCTACACTTAAACAAGAGTCTTAGGTGATTCTTATACGTATACATAAGCATCACCTGGGAATCTTGTTAAGATGTAGATTATGATTCAGTTTATCTGGGTGGAAATACAAAATCTCAGTTGGGGGTCCAATCAGAATGAACAGGGTTCAGAAGCCCTGTATCAGGCAGTGGTCCTTAGTAGTGGCCCAGCTTTCTCATATGGTGCCCAGCCCTTCCTTCTCATCCCTTGGTGAATCACCTTGGTTCAAGTTCCCTCTGTTCATTTGGCCTCTATTCCCCACAGTAGTAGTCAGATTAGAGGGGCATATGAGGAAGATAGCTATGTGGAGAATAAATGGAGATAGGAAGAGAGAGGGCCATAGCAGTAGGACAAGAGGAGAAGATGTGAGACTGTAAAGTAGAATTTACTTGGTCTCTTAAAAACTGTAGAGTGCAGAAGGAATCAAGGATAATGACAGAGACTTTATGCTAGGATGACTAGTAGCAGTAGGGTGTTTACACGCAGTCCATGGGTTACAAACGTACAATTTACACACAACCTTATGAACCAACCCCCAGAAAGCCTATTTTGATTTTAAAAATTTGAGGTATATAAATTATTCATAATAATGAAGGGGGTCTGCCTTATCCCAAGGAACTCTGGTGGTATAGTGCCTAAGGCATTTGACTACTAACCAGAAGGCTGGCAGTTCAAACCCACCAGCTGCACCTCAGAAAGAAGATTGGGCGAACTACTTCTGTAGAGATAACGCCTCAGAAACCCAAGGAGGGGTTGCTATGAGTCGAAATTGACTCGATGGCAGTGAGTTTTTTTTTTTGTTGTTGTTACTTTGTGCCATGCATCAAAATATTATTATTACTGTATTCTGTTAAAGATAGTTTTAATGTATCTGGAAACATTTCCTTAATTTTTTTATGCGTAGAAAAGTACACCATATATACTAAGACAAACATTTGACTGATTAACCGTACCTTACTGTTCTGATTTATGTACAAATTAGATTTAAAGATAGATTTAGGAACAGAATTCTGTAATCTGGAGACTGCCTGTAGTGAAAATTGAATTTATTTCATAAGGCAGCTACCTAATGTTGAACTGCTTTGAGGTCTTTTAGTGAAAATATTCAAGTTATTGAAACTTGTGTTGATTGTGAAATATAATAAATCTAAATTTATCATATGAAAACTTTTAGCCTATTAAAAAGGAGAATTTTTAATGTTTCTCTTTATAGTAATAGCTAACATTTATTGAGTGTTTACTGTGTGTCAAGTATTGTTCTGAAAACTTTATACATACTAGTTAATTTCCCTAAGAAGGTGAGATTATAATTCCCATTTTATAGATTAGAAAATTAAGGCACAGAAGTTAAGTAAATTGCTTAAGGTCCTAGTAAATAGAGGAGCTACTGACTACTGGGCAATGTGACCCCAGAAACAGCCCTTTTAATTAGTTTTCTGTACCTAAAAGTTCTCAGTTCAGCTTTATTTTATCATACGCTAGTTCTAAATTTGTTGCATTCTTCTCTAGAATCTATAAAGTATTTGTATTTTAATGAAAATTGTATTCTGCAAAGTTGACTCCCCCCAATAAAACCAAACCCACTGCCATCAAGTTGATTCTGACTCATAGACACCCCCTTAGAGTTTCCAAGCTTGTAAATCTTTACAGAAGCAGACTGCCTGATCTTTCTCCTGTGGAGTAGCTGGTGGGTTTGAACTGCCAAACTTTTGGTTAGCAGCGCAAGACCTTAACCACAGCACCACCAGAGCAAAGTTTACATAACCATATAAAATAACATTTATTGAGGACTTGCTGTGTAGTAGTTGTTCATGGCACTGCCACATGCATTAAATAAAATAGAATACAGTAGGATTGACATCTTGTTTTCACATTCTGCATCAGTTTAATTTTATTGGGAAATGTCAAATTTTAAATTGAATGAGTTCCTTATTCATAAGATTATAAAACATCACAGTGCTTACTTCTTACTTACTGATCAACTTTTTTTGTATATTAGGTTTTGGTTCAAATGGAAGGTAGACTCTCCTGTAGTTTTTCTAATGTGTTTCACAACAGTGGAACTTTCTTTAATTGGAATCTTACTTGGAGCCCTAGTGTATAAAATAGAAAAATCATAGTTGTTCTGGAAGAAATTGGTTGTATGTGTGTTTGGGGCCCAGTGGGACCTCTCTGAAGTATCTGCAGTGAAACTTAGGGCTCCCTAGAACACATTTGGGAGCTCTGGTGGCGTGGTGACTAAGGCATTTGGCTGCTAACTAGAATGCTGGTGGGTCAAACCCACCAGCCACTCCCTGGAAGGAAGGTTGGGCAATCTACGTCTGTAGTGATACTGCCTTGGAAACTCAAGGAGGGATCGCTATGAGTCAGATCCGACTCCATGGCAGTAGTTGTGTTTTTTGAGAATACATTTTGGAAACTACAGAGCATCATTAAAATATTTTAATGAGTTTTTTTTCCCCTCTATTGTTTATTGTAAAATAGGTACTGAAATGCTTGTCACTCAAATGAGTGTTTGGTATCCTACTTGACTAAGCAGTTTTTTTCTACCTTACTATTACATTTAAAAATAGAGCACTAAGTATGAATACATTTGTTTTACATAAGTAATCAGAAATTTAAATTTTTCTGTACTTTTTGATGTGGTTTATAATTTTTAAAAAATGTATTTATTTGTATTTAAAATACATTTTGTAAGCTTTTTCTCTTTTTTGCTTAGATGAATAATACTGCAGCTAGCCCAATGTCTACAGCTACTTCAAGTAGTGGAAGAAGTACAGGGAAGTCTATCAGCTTTGCAGTTGAATTACAGAGTATGATGTAAGTATGTTTCTGCATCTCACTTATTTCTATTTTAAATTTATTCTTGTTGAAAAAAGAATAGAAAAATAACAAGCTTTATAAAACTTAATTTGGAAGTAATTTGAAATAGTCTCTGATAACATTTTAAATGGCCCTGTGTATAAGAGGCAACATTGGTTAAAAGTGCTGCGATGGTACTGTATTTGATAAAAGTATGTATTGATTTATCTTTATGAAAGATGGAATGAATAGTTCCTTAACGCTTTTTGGACTGGTATCTGTCCAAATCTGTGTTACGGGATAATTTATCACCATTTTAGTTCTAGGTTTAACAAATATTGAAATTAATTACATTCTTTGATACTTGAAAAATTTTCACAGAGCAGTTCTCAGTTTTTCTCAAATGCCATAATCCTATGAGCCTAAGTTAGTTTTATTTTTGAAAACATTTGAAATCACTGTTTCAGACATTGAACTGGGGAAAAAAATAGAACCTTTAAAGACACATTTACTTTGTCTTTGAGAAATTGTATAGTCATTAAGATATCTTCCCTAAGACTCTGTTCTGCTTGATTTCTGTCTTCTTATATTGAGTGAGACTGCATATCTTGATTTGATGGAAGGTAGCAGATTTATTAGAACAGCTTCCTGCTGGTGCATACTTATTTTTCTTTATTGATTTAGGAGACAATTATCTGCAGAAGGAGGCTAACCCATTAGAGCTCCTCTTTTCCTATGGATACATTATTTATGACTTATCAGACCGTTTAAAAGAAAGTTTCTGTTGAAGGTTTAAGTGTCTTCCTTTGGTGGATGTCTTTTGATAGCCTTCATATGTTATGACTGGATATGTTGACAGCTACTATGTGATGTTTCAGAGGTGAAATGATCGTATACTTAATAGTTGCTTGGGAAACAACAGTGAAAACATTTAGGACATAGATTCCCAAATTTTTAATTTGGAAATTTTTCAAGCTCACTAAATTATAGAGAATAGTAAAATGAATTCTATATATATCCGTTATCTGGCTCTAACAGTAAGATTACATTTAACGTTTTTCCGTATCTACTTTTTTTTATATAAAATATTTCAAAGCAAAACCTAGACATATTTCAGATTTTGTGGCATTTTTAAATCAATGTTTATAAGTAGGTCAAAAAACAGGTGCTTTATAACGGGGGTCACAAACTGTGGCCATGAACCCATAGGCTCACAGCCTGTTTTTTAATTAGAGTTTTATTGGATTCCCGCCATACTTACTAATTTACCTGTTTTGCTTATGGCTGCTTTCATGCTATATCACAGAGTTGAGTATTTGTGAGAAAGGCCGTATGGCTCAATATTGTTATCTGGCCCTTTACAAAGTGAGTTTGATGACTCCTGATCTGTAGAAGCAGCTTTCTTTGAGAAGAAAGCTGTAGGGTGGTATTTCCTTTTGTCATTTATACTTATGAGAGGTTCTACTTAGTGATTTTGATGGACTGCAGGCCATTTAGGAAAACAGAAAAAAATAAAAGCTAAATTCAGCACTTTCTTATTAAATACTTTTGCAAACATCTTCCTAACCAATGTGTCTAAGCTGGATTCAGAATGCAGAAGTTATTTTTGGCTATAACTCTGGAAGAAATGTACATTTTCCTTCTATTTCAGACCTCATAGAGAGGCCACTTCTAATAGTTACATTCATCATTATAGTCTGAAGGTATTTTTTCTTCTTATGAATTGCTTCATAGAACAGAAATAGGGAGAGAACTGGGGAATTCCTTTTGAAGTTATCAATATTTTCTATTGGTATAAAGTTTGTGGGGTTTTGATTACATACAATTAGATATGCATTTGATCCTTGCGTATGTTGCTTATTCAAACAAGAAAGTGCAGACTTAAGACTCTTGTTTATGTTGCAGGAATTTTATCCCGTGAATCCCTGTTTTACTGCTGCTATTTCACAGTTCCAAGCCTGTTTGTATTGCTGCATTTCAGTCTTCTACTGCTACTGGTCTTCTACATCCATTCACCATTAAATGAGCTGTTTTCTCTTGGCTCCCTGCTCTCTAAATAAGTAACAATATTGTAGTGTCATTTGCAGGGAATGATTTCACTGGAAGGAATCTAGTTGTCAAGCGCAATGAAATGGTCGTGATCTTGCTATTAAACAGTTGAATTAGCAGTCAGTCTATTCTACTAGATAGAACTGAGACCTTGATAGAAGGTACCATATTTAAAATTTGGGTGGTAAATACCACCAGTGAAACATTAGGAAATGTTTCTACAGATTTTAAACTGATAGCAGCTATCATATAATTGAGCACATTTACTATATGCTTCTTAATACAGCCCTTTGAATAACATGTACTAGATGGATCCAGAGAGTTTTAGTTTTTAAGTTATTAAACACAAGCAATTTGTAATTAGGCAGTGAAATCTTTTCAGTCCACATTGAAGGTACTCTGATTGTGTAGAATTTGAATAAATGTATGTTTGAACCTTGCTGCACTAGACTATGGCTTTGTTGTATGTGTAAGATGGTATCATTGACTGCCAGTTAGTGTTAGGAAGTTACGAGTTATAGAAGAATATGTTCCTAGTTTTATTCTCATCTTAATCTGTCTTTAAAGAGACCTATTTTAGCGTTGCTTTGAGTCAAAATAGACTCGATGTTAGTGGTTTTGGGTCTTTAATATGTAAATATTTTAATTGTTAGTAGTTATTGAAGTGACATAGAATTTCTTTAAATGTTGGTTTTCTAGTATGCTTTAGTTATTCAGGAAACTGGGGAAAAGAGAAATTCCTAAAGTAAAAAGTACTGATATAGGTATGTTATAAATTCAAAGATGCTTTAATAATACCATTAATAATAGCAAATGCTTTTATATATCATACTCTGACAGGCACTCTGTGGAGTACTTTATATATCATTTCATTTAATCCTCAAAATGACCCTATGTGGTAGACACTGTCAATCCCTTTTAAAGATGAGTAAATTAAGGATCCCTTGTGGTACAACAGTTAAGAGCTTGGCTGCTAACCTAAAAGTTGGTGACTGGAACCTATCTAGCAGCTCTGCATCCATAAAGATTAAAAACCAAAAACCTGTTGCTATGTTGTGAAGATTAAAAACTGGAAACTTACTGCCATCAGGTTGGTTCTGACTCATAGTGACCCTATAGGACAGGGTAGAACTGCCCCATAGGGTTTCTAAGGCAGTGATCTTTCAATTTCAGTTTCTGAAATCCAACCACCAAATCGTTGTAACCAAGGACAAATCAGTAATCAAGAGAAAGTTTTTTTTTTTTTTTTTTTTTAAAGAAATCATAGACTTCTTAGTGAATGTTCATATTTGTGATATTTCAAAATTTTGGATATAAACTTGACCATATTGTGGTGGAATATTTAAGTCTACTCTAATTTTATATTTTATCATTAGTAAATAATAAACCAAAAAAAAAAAACCACCAAACTCACTGACAAAGAGTCGGATCCGACCCATAGCTACCCCTCCTTGGGTTTCCGAGGTGGTATCACTACGGAAGTAGATTGCCCATTCTTCTTCCTTCCAAGGAGTGGCTGATGGGTTTGAACCGCCAGCCTTTTGGTTAGTGGTCAAATGCCTTAGGCATTTAACTTCTAATATTTAAAGTATGCTAAAATATGTGAGTAAACTTATCGTTGTACTTTTGTGAAATTTAGCTGTTTTGAATAGTTTAAGATATGCTCTGGTTTTCAATAATAATGAGGAAAAATTTCAAATTACAATGTAAAACTGGTCGTAGTCTTTCCTGAAAGTGAGAGAATGTGTTAAAGCAGACTGAGTCTATCAGCCCTGGTGGTATTAAAATGTTTGGCTACCAACCAAACAGTTGACTATTCGAACCCATCATCCTCTCTGCAGGAAAAAGATGAGGCAGTCTTCTGTAAAGATTTACAGCCTCTAAAACCCTATAAGGCAGTTCTACTCTGTCCTAGAGAGTTGCTGTGAGTTGGAATTGGCTTCGTGG
>NW_006921621.1:12421066-12469477 GCF_000298275.1 Orycteropus afer afer
TTTTTTTTTTTTTTTTTTTTTTTTTAATGTAACTGAAAGTTGGTTGTACTTATTTTCTTTCAGAAATGAAATGAAATTTTTAAGTAGATCCAACTGAATTTAGTGCCTGTATTAAATAAATGTCTTTTTTAAAGAAAGGGTAAAATACAATTTTGAATTTGTATGTAAATAACACTATAAATTTTCTCCTGAAAAGAGAGTAACTAGGACTTCTATTCTAGGATAGAGTATATTATTACCAGGGGAGAAAAACCACCTTGCTCACTCTTAAAAACGAATTCTTGAAATTCGGGGAGATGGAGTCATTTGAGTCATTCTGTAACAAAAATCCTGTGGTAGCATAGTGCCTAAGGCATTTGACTGCTAACCAGAAGGCTGGCGGTTCAGACCCACCTGCCACTCCTCGGAAGGAAGGTTGGGCAATCTACTTCTGTAGTAATACCGCCTCAGAAACCTAAGAAAGGGTTACTATGAGTCGGGTGCGACTCAGTGGCACATAACAACAACAACATGAGGGAAAACAGGTAAAACTTCACAGATCTTTCATCCTAAAATTGTGGCGTAGTTAAAAAATATTACACTAAAAGATGGAAATACTTGTTTGGAACTAATGTGAGCCAGGCCCTAACTGATGTGTGGCTATTTATAGTCTTCATTGATGTTTACAGCATATGCTTTATGTGTAGTATTAATTTTTTAAAATCTGTAAACTTCTGAATTCTGAAATACATATTTCACATGGGATTGTGGGCTTGATTCTACTTCGTAGGATTAATATGCAGTAATTTAACAATGAATTAAAGCACATAGCATAGTTTCTTGCTCATGTTAACTTTAATCGTTTTAAAATAATTATCAACCTACAGATTAGAAAGTTTGTAAAAAGTACTTGAAGTGTAGGGGAAAATGATTATAATTTTATGGGAAGAATTCATAATTACAGAGAAAAAATGATTTGTCTACATTATAGCATTCTGTCCAGCAGACCTTTCTGCTGTGATGGCTATTTCTATTTCTGTTGTCTATATGATAGCTAGTAGCCACATGTAGCTATTGACTGTGGGAAATGAGCTAGGCAACTGAGGAACTGAATTTTAAATTTCATTTAATTTTAATTAATTTAAATTTAACTAACCACTAGTAGCAAGTGGCTACCATATTGGGCAGCAGAGGAGAAATATTCTACCTGCAACTTGTATTTTCTATGTATCTTTTCTGGGTTGATAATGTTACATTTTTATTGAAATTGGGATCAAAACATTTTTCATCTAACACAGATGTTTATCTTTCCTTTTTTTAATGGCCATTGTCTCACAGTTCCTTATAGTTTGGTGATGTTAATTTTTGGCAGGCCAGATTTGATTGGGAAGTTTAATATTTATGTTCATATTCAACTGTTTATACCAACCAGGGATCCCTCCATTTTACAGGAAGTATGAATAAGATTGAAGTGTATTCACTTTCTTAGAAATGTTCTTCTGTGAATATCCATTATATATTTAAACTTGGTCTTTCTAAAACTCCTGACAATAGCTCTGAATATATTGTATTATACTTACATGCCAACATGTGTATTTAATATGTAATATTGTGGGTTTTGTGTCCTCATTTTTGTGTAGCCTAACTTGCAAACTTTATGTTAGCTATAAAGTTAGTAATCTATACTGTTTTGTCAATTCATTATTTCTCTTTGTTATACTGAGATTTTCAGTGTTTTAGTTTTATATGTAGCAAGTTCAAAATCTTTATATAAAAAATACTGGGTTGAAGAGGATTCTTCATTACTGGAAATATATCGCAAAGTACTTATTAATTTAGGGTAGAGAATTAAAATTTGATATCTACAATTGTGTTGGTGGCTCCATACAATAAAATTCTTTTCATGTAGCATGCAAACAACTCCCCAAATTAAGAAGGTGTAATTTAAAAAAGGAAAAATAGATTCTTAATATAGAGGAGTCAATCTCTTTGGGGTTGAGTATTTGTTGATTCTAAAGGCCTGTGGGAGTTTTTATGTTTACCAGGGCACAGTTTTTGTTTTCTCTAGATATGAAACTAATAAGCACTTTTACATGACATCCTCGGAAGGAAGGTTGGGCAATCTACTTGTGTAGTAATACTGCCTCAGAAACCCAAGGAAGGGTTACTATGAGTCGGGTCCTACTCAATGGCACATAACAGCAACAACAACAACAACAACATGAGGGAAAACATGAGGGAATTGAATTATTCTGATATTTTTTAATATGTTATCATCTATGCTATCGTGTGTATTATGATACATCACACAATATATATGGTGGTATGAGTGTTTATACCAAGTTTCACAAAGTTATCTTTTTTTGGTCATAGACAATTTATTAAGCGAAATACCATGTACCCATTTAAAAAAAAGGCTACTGCAGTCTTTAGAAGATTTTCTAATTGGCACACACATTTTTTCATAGATTTCTCTATCTTAATCACATTAATATTTGCCATTGGTAGTAAAGTACTGATTATTAACCTTTTGTGGCTTTCTCCCTATTCTTGTAATTCACTAACTGGTAATGTGTATTTAAAAGGAATAACAATGTATTAGTAATATTTCTCTGCTGTATTATGGATTAAATTAAATTTTATGTGCAGATCTGGAAATCACTATTTATTATTCAACAAACAGACACATTCGTTCTTTGTGGAAATACTTCACAAACTGCCAAACTTGGAGTATAATCCATTTCTAACTCAAGCAGTGGTAGCATTTTTAAATTCTGCTTGTTCCAGTCTAAAATTTGAACTTAACAGTGTCCTCATATGCTCCAAAATCCTTTAGAAGGATGTGAACAGCAATAGTATTTGTTTTTATATACAGTAAAACTAATCTGGAATTATAAAACATAAATAATATTTTAATGGGCAAATTGAGGTGGTTGTTGTTGTAGTATGCCATAGAGTCGATTTCAACTCATAGTGACCCCTCCTTAAGGTTTCCGAGGCAGTATCACTATGGAAGTAGATTGCCCAATCTTCCTTCCAAGGAGTGGCTGGTGGGTTTGAACTGCCAGCCTTTTGGTTAGCAGTCAGATGCTTTAGGCACTACAATAATGCCACAAGTAAGTGCATGCTATAGTGAAGAGATTGTGGATTGGGAGCCAGGAGATCTTGGTTCACTTATGAATGAGGGGATTTCACGTGTAAGACAAAAATCAAACCACTCACCCTCACCCCTAGCAAAACGAAAACAACAGCCTGGAAATATAATGGGTTAAGGAATTGTTGTATCAACATTTTATTCAAAATGAAGTGTCTTTTATATTTTCTTACTACAGAAGTAGATGATGTTATTTTCTGAAAAGAAAAGACAAACTCAGAAAATACAGACAAATCATAAAGAACACCTTAAACTCACTGAGTCCAGTTACTTTTAATGCTTTGATATTTCTTTCCAGATCCTTTCCAAGGCATATAAAATTAAAAAAAAATACACCAAAAGCTCAAATTATAATTGTTGTTTTTAGATGCTGTTAGAGTCTGTTCTGACTGAATGGTCACCTTATGTGCAACAGAATGAAACATTTTCTGGTCCTGTACCGTCCTCACAATCATTGCCATGCTTGAGCCCATCGCTGCAGCCACAGTTTCAATCCACATTATTACTGTGTGTAACTTGAGTATTTTCTTAGTATATATAAGCCTTTTCTATATCAGTAAATATACTTCTAAGAGCTCTGGTGGCGCAGTGCCTGAGGCATTTTTCACTGGGGTCAAACACACCAGCCACTCCTCTGAAGGAAGGTTGGGCAATCTACTTCGTAGTGATACCGCCTCAGAAACCCAAGGTGGGGTTGCTATGAGTTGGTTCTGACTCGATGGTAGTTCAAATATACTTCTACGGCATTATCTTTGTAGCTGGAATTGTGTATTCCATTATAATGTCTTGAAGGATTCTTCTTAACTGGATTATTTCTAAATTTTCATGTTTTAGATAGCAGTGTAATGAACTTTCTGTATATGTGCATCTTGGAGCATGTGATTGGTTATTTTACTAGGATTAATTTCCAGCATTGGGATTCCTGGATTATATGGCATACTTATTTTTAGGTGTGTTTTTTTTTTTTTTTTCCTTTAGGAACTCTGGTAGCATAGTGGCTAAGGCATGTGACTGCTAACCAGAAGGCTGACGGTTCAAACCCATCAGCCACTTCTCGGAAGGAAGGTGGGGCAATCTACTTCCATAGTGATACTGCTTCGGAAACCCAAGAGGGGTCCCTATGATTGCAAGTTTGACTCAACGGCACATAACAACAGCATGCTTTTTTTTGTATTTTGCCTCCTCTCTTTAATATATTGCAAACATCTTTTAATGTTAGTAGACATTATTGTTTCACTGTATAAATAGCTATCATGTTATTAATATCCTGTTGCACCTTTAGGTTATTCTTTGTTTTTCCACTATTACTAAAAATGCTATAGTGAAATCTTGATACCTGTTACCATGTATTAATGTGTTAGAGGAGGAGTTTTTGAGTTTTAAGACTTCTTTGATACTGACTTCCAAATGTTTACTCCAGGAATGTTGAACTGATTTACATTTCCATCAAGCGTTGTGAGATCATCTCCCTCCCTCTCACCGTTTGACAAATCAATTTAACAGTAGAAACGTGGTGGTGATGGTTTAGTTTTTCTTTGACTACTGAACTTGAAAATATTTTGGCCATTTACATTTCTGCTTTTGTGTTAGTTCATGTTCTTAGTGCATTTTTTTTTTTTTTTAAATCAATCTCTTTTTTCCTTATTTTTCATAAGAGCTTTCAATATATTAAAGGCATTGATTCTTTGTCGATCATATTTGGCATTCTCCCCTCCATGCTTCCATTTTTTGATTTCCTTATAGTTTGTTTATAGTAATTTTTTTTTTTCCAAATGTCAGTCTTCGTTGTCATGTAATGTCTTTTTCTTTATGGCTTCACCTTTGAAAGAAAGTCCTGTCTTCATTTACTATGTACATTGTTTTATATTTTAATCTATTTTAGGCTTTTAGTTTCTACAGTGTTTAATCTTGTTGTATGGTGTGAGGGAGTGTTAAACAATTTAGCTAATAAATTAAAACAGTTTTATTTCAAATTGATTTGCCAGTGGTCTCACCACAAAAAATTTAAATAAGCCTTCCTTTCCCTCAGAATAAAATGGTACCTTTATCAAATAATGCATTATTTTTTTCTGCTTTGTTCCATTGAATTATCTATTCTTTTGCCAGTACTGCATTATTTTAGTTATTGTAGCTTCTTAATGTTTTAATATTTGGTATTTTCATTCACATCCATCCTCCTGACCCTTTAAAATATTTCTTGACTCTTCTTTTATTTTTGTTCTGCCAGATGAACTTTTAGGAATCATTTTATCAAGTTCCAAAACAAATTCTAAGTGCAAATTTTAAGCAGTTTCATTTTTCTTTCCTTTTTATGCTTTTTTTCTCTACACTCAGATTTCAAACATTGGTCTGTGCAAGTCATTTTACTTTTAAAGTTGATTAATGAAATAATTTTACATTTAGAAAGTTTATTTCAAACAACATTGGTTAGAAATACCAAAAACAGCTGACTAATGAGTAGGTTGGTTAACTAGTGTATGATTAGAGACTGAAGAACGTCTCAGTTTTCTTTAATATTTGTTTTTCTTGCTTGAATGTAGTTCTGCTGTGCCTGCAGTGTGTAAAATCCAGCCAAACTATCCCTCTAACTTTAGAAAAGGTGGACAAGGATGGCCAGAAACAAAAGACCACCTTAATTTTTTTTAAAAAATAGATATGTGAAATTGATTTCTAACTAAGTAAATTATATACCTGTGTATATATTAAAACAAACAAACAAATTCATTGCCCTTGAGTCTAATTTAATTCATAGTGACCCCTCCTTGGGTTTCTGAGGCAGTGTCTCTATGGAAGTAGATTGCCCAATCTTCCTTCTGAGGATATACATGTATACGTGCAGTATAATTCATAAAGAATAAATATATTTTATATAGTCTTCATTTTATAAGTAAATGAAACTCATCTTGTAAAGTTATCAAATGGGTCTAATTCTGACCACTTTAATGAAGGTGTTTTAATAATAGATTACGTAAATGTATGACTTCTTATAAACTGAATACCAGCTACAGTTTAGTCTTTTCTTGAACTGAAACTTCATTGTAAATATCAAGTGTTGCATTTTTCCTGTACTATACTGATGTCCTTAGGCACCACTGGGGCACAAAGTAGACTTTGCTTCTTTGATAAATAGGCCTACTTTGCTATGCTGTTTGAATCGATGTACTTATTTGTATAGTTTTCATCTTTTCTCCTGCCTTGGCACCTGCTAATATTGTTACTGTCATTGTACCAGACTCTGGCAGTGTTTTACCTCCTCTCTTCTTGAATGCTGCTTCCAGTCTACTGAAGATTAAACCCTAAAAGATGACTACCTAAGTTACGAAAATCTAACATACTTTCTCTTCTGGGAAACTCTCGTCATCTTTGGTGTGTAAATTTAATGATAACAATTTTGAGAGTTTAGTGCTTGCTTTTTGGTTCTGAAATTGTCAGATAGTTTCTCTTACCAAGACAGCATTGTGGATTTTAGTTTGGTTGCTGGGTTAAGTCAGTACACAAAATTCTATTTTTTTAAAAAAAGGTCTGATGTAACATTTATTTTCAGTTGTGCCTAATTACTATTTATATAATTTTAACAAGTAGGCAAGGCCACTAGGTGGGGGTGGCGGGGATGTGGGATAGGGAAGCTTGAGGAGTGTGTTGAAGGTTTTGTAGTGATAACTGTGGAGTCAGGGAGAGAAAGCTATTAAGGAATACTCATAGTATTGCCCAATGTTGTCAAGGGCTCATCTGATGTCAGTCAGCATTTACAAAGACTCTAACAGCTAAGTTGTGTAATTTTCTGTAACAGTGCTAAGCTGCTGGGGCATAAAGCTAGAAAGAAAGATGATTGAATTGATTAGGTATTTGAAGGAGAGAGATGTCAGAAGGATATTGAAGTTTGAGATGTTGGAAGTTCTGACTACTGAGCCTCGGCTGGTGGGAAGGCATGGAAGAGAAGAGTATAAAGGAGCTGATCAACTTGGAGAAATATGGGAGTGAGAGTAGGAATTGAGATCTCATTGAAATATAAAATTTACATAGTAGAGTGGTCATTAAGAGAGCTGGCAAAATAGATGTTAACAGGAGTTCTGCTAGCATAGTGCCTAAGGCACCTGACTGCTAACCAGAGGGCTGGTGGTTCAAACCCACCAGCCACTCCTTGGAAGGAAAATGGGGCAATCTACTTCCATAGTGATACTGCCTTGGAAACCCAAGGAGGGGTCACTATGAGTTGGGTCCGACTCGACGGCACATAACAACAGCAACAACAGAAAATACAAGTGTTTGAATAGTCCATTTTCCAGGATGTCTTTCTTGACCTATCCTTTCTGATTAGTTCCTTTTCTCTATTGTGGCATCTTGAACTAATCTAATGAAAAGTCTTTGTCTTACTGTATTGTAGTAATCTGTTTACTTTCACTTTTTTTTTTTTTTTTGGTAGTAAACTATGTTTATGCAGTTTGTGGTCTTTTGCACTAGAAACCTTTGACTCAGTGGTATACATGTTTACATGTAGTGGTAATACTTCCTTTAGTTAAATTTTTGGCTAAAATCATATTTTTTCCCTTTGACTTATAACACCTTTTGAAAATAATAATTGTGGTTTGAGTCACCTTCCAGTTTTACTTGAAATTAGTGTCTTTTTTAAATTGCTGTAATATATGTGTGTGTGTATATATATATTACACACATACAACACATTTGCCAATTCACAGTATACAATTTAGTGACACCAGTTACATTAATTATTTTGTGAAACCACCAACAATTAAAGTTTCTGAAACAAGATATTTCATTTAAAAGGGAATATAGGAGTTAATTTCCAAAAAAATAGAGAGCAGTGACAAGATGAATTGATTATGCAGCATGTGTGGATGGAATAGTATATTAAGCAGTCATTCTTTGGTTGCCTTTCTTAGATTTCTGACAGATGCCAGTACAAAAGTATTTTAGAGGTAATGCTGAAGTATTAGAATTTTAATGATGAAATATAAATATTACCAGATTAAATTGATGAGAACCACTGAAGCAACCTATGATTAAGAAAGAATAATGCAGTCACCTCAAACTTCAGTGTGCATTAGCATCCATCACCTGATGGCCTTGCTGAAACAGCTTGTTGGCCTCATCCAGGCTTGCTGACTCACTAATTCTGGGTTGATCCCAATCATTTGCATTTCTAACTAATTCTCAGGGGTGGCTGATGCTCCTAGTCCAGAGATCATACTTTGTGAATTACTGCTGTAACAGTTACTTAGCTTTGTCCCCTGGATTTATCCATAAACATCAGATTTAAATTAATCACAGTTGCAGCAGATAAGGATTTAAAGAAAACTCATCTGGTAAACTAAAAGCCAAGCAAAAAACAACCTTTTTTTTTTTTTTTCAATCCTTATTTTAGTGGGCTGATTAATAGGCAGAAAAAGTAGAGAATTACTGTGATTCGATCATTATGACTTTAAACATATAGAACCAGACTGATGCTCCCCCCCCCTTTTTTTTAAATCCCCCCTCCTAGTGCACTTGTCCTAAATTCATGTTTGGGTACCCATTCATATTATAGGAAGTAACATTTCTAATCAGGACTCTACTGATTATATACTTGACATATTTTCTAACAAGGAAAAATTGTAAAACTCTGTACCTCCCTTCGTTCATAATTTATGATGTACTGTGTACTGTATATACACTTAACAAAAATGAAAATTATAAATTGTGATAAGGACGAAGAAGCAAGAAGTAAGAGTATACTATAAAATAGTCTAGTGAGAGAACTTAATTTAGGGAGAGTCTCTTTAAGGAACTTCATTTGATTGAAACTTGAAGAAATTAGAAATTCTAGCCGTACAAAGTGTTGTAGGAAGAGGAAATGCTACCACCATCACTGACTGCACTGTGCACTGCGATCTTTCTTTATTTTAAGAGCTTGTTTTCCATTCAACATTACGTGTACATTTAGTTTCACTCCCCATTTACCATGTCCAACCCTAAGCCAGTCTACTCCCTTCCCTACCCTGTGCCCCTCCCCCTGTGCCCCTCATATTTATGCACTCGTGTTTGTCCTGCATTTCCTCAATTTGAATGTTGGTCCTCTGGTGTTCCATGGTCTATTACTCTAAGGGATGTTTTACCATAGAGTATGTGGGTGCATCATCCTGGGTTGAGTGGTCTGCGTGTACATCTTGTTAACTCTTGGGCTGAGAGCCAGCCCTGGGGTGCATTTTATTCCAGGCACAGAATGTATTCCAGGGCCATAGTATTGAGGGTCTCACCAGATTTCGTCTGACCAGTAATTCTGGTCATTACTGAATTTTTGGATTTTGTTCCACATTTTCCCTCCCACTCTATCCAGGATCTCCAGACTTGATCACTTCCTGAGTGGTTGGCATTGGTAGCCGGGCACCATCTAGTTCTTCTGATCTTGAGGGCCATTGTGTTCTAGGGCTGATTGCTTCCAAATGCCCTTGTTGTTTTCACTCTTCTTTGCTTCTGATGCTAGGAGACTGTTAGCTGCATCTTAGATGGCCGCTTGAAAGCTTTTAAGACCCCAGTTGCCACTCACCAATGTAGGATGTGGAACAAGGCTTTTATGTATTTTGTTGTGCCCGTTGAGTCTGGTGTCCCCCAGTACTGTGGTCCTGAGGTAGGTCTATTGGATCTCTCTCCCATAGTGTCTGGTTGTCTGTGAGGGATTACACTGTGTCTGTCTTCTGTTGTTTCTTAAGGGTTGCAGGTATTTTGTATCAGTGGTGTCTGTGCAAGATTAGTCTCAGCTGCATCTATCCTTGGTCTAGAGTATACTTCTGTTCATTGTCTCTACCCACCCCCCACATCATCTCGGTGTTTATGTGTTTATCTGTAGCCTGGTGTTAGGCATTAATGGCAATGCAGTATTGTGGACACATTGGTTGGTGTTAGCATCTGTCCTCTGTCTCTTATGTGTGTGCACTGTGATCTTCATGCATATTATTTAATTTAACAGCACCATTAGTTGGATGATATTATTCCCAAACTTTAGGTGAAGAAACTGTAGATTAGAGAAATTAAATAACTTTTCCAGTTATTAAGTGGTAAAGCTGGGATTTCATCCAATATTTCTGACTCCAGATCCAAATTTTTAACAACTGTGTTACATTAGGGTGATTTGAGAATGTTTTCTTAACTATTAAATAATATAAGTTACTTTTCTACTTTATTTTTTTCTTATTTCTATATCAAGGCCCTGTTTTCCATGTGAGAGCTGTGTATTAGATATAAGAAGGCCAGTCAGGGAGACAGACAGACACACATACATAAGTTTATGTTTGTTTATATAACTTTAAAATAACTTTTTATAATTGTAAAAGTGGAGTGTCTGGGTGACGCAAGTGGTTAAGCACTTGACTATTAACCAAATGTTGAAGTTTGAATCTGCCTGGAATTGCCTCAGAAGAAAGACCTGGCAGTCTACTTCTTCTGAAAGGTCATAGCTGTTGAAAACCCCACAGAGCACAGTTGTACTCTGACATGGCATCACCATGAGCTGGATTTAACCCAAGGGCAACTGCTTGGTTGGACTGTAAGAGGAACACATGTTTAGGGGAGAGATTTTGGAATCTCTAGTTCAAAAGAATGCAGTGTCATCACCCAGAGATAACCCTATTAGCATTTTATTGACTTACTATGTTTCAGTATTTAGGTGCTTATTTTTCTAAACTTGTAATCATACTGTGTATATAAAATTATTTACTGATAAACAGACACAACAGTGTACAGAGGAAATACACATCTGTTCTTAGAATACTGATTTTTTAATCATAGCGTTTCATAATGTATTGATTTTTAGCCTTCATATAGGTAGTGAGGAGGGGCAGATTTCATATTTTTCATAAAGTAAAATGAAAAGCATTCTGTTATAGTCATTTTTAGGAGTGAAATTTGGTAAATTATTCTTTAACCCTGTTGCTCTGAGAGAGTGAAGTTTTTATCAGAGATATTTATAATCTAATTTCTATTCTGTTTTTCTCACTTGAGGGACTATAAATAACTTTAAAAGAATAAGACCTAATCTTGATTTGCAGTTTATCATTACGTCAGGATATTTTGTGCTAATAATGTTAGTAATTTTTCTATGCTGTTACTTTTCATTGATTTTCTTCATTGCATGGAATTTTAAATTTTTTTGATTTTTAAAGGGAAAAATAAACCATTTGCATTTAGTCCTCTGGTTGAAAGGATAATCCCACAGGGTTATGTTTTCTTTTATTTGTATTTTTTTTCTCTCTGCTGTGGGCATAGGAGTCTCTGGGTGGTGCATATGTTAACATACTCAGCTGCTAACCCAAAGGCTGGAGGTTCGACTCTACTCAGACACACCTCAGAAGAAAGGCCTGGTGATCTACTTCTGAAATAACAGCCATTGAAAACACTTTGGACACACATGGGGTCACCATAAGTCTGAATTGACAGCATCTTATTTGATCCTTTTGGTATATTGTGCATACTTTTTTTGATTTTGTAGGCAAACTTCAGGAATATCAGAAGTGTATCAAAATACATGGAATGTAAACTTTGCTCTATTTTATGTATCTTAACCAATTTAAGGAAGTACTAGGGGTCAGCTTTTGTTTTTATCAAATTTAACATCTTGCTTTAAATGATATATACCTATTCCTTTTGGGTTCATTACGTGTCATAGTGATTTGTGTTGAGGTATTTCTTTTGTGAACTTCTGCCACCAAAAGCTTTTAAATACAATTGCAGAACTTTACATTTGTAATTTGAGAAACAAGGAAACACATCTGAAAAAGAAAATCAGAACACGATTCCATAAGTCCTACATAAATCAGTGAGGTTAAATTTATTTTAAAAGAACATGGTAATTGTTCACTGTAGTTCAATTTACTATAACTTTTATTTCTAAGCTGTTAAATGGAAATTGAGTTTAGATAGTAGCCTGATATCATATCGTTAGCCATTTAAGCCTTAATGTGATGTGTATAAATAATTATTTAGTTTCAGCTTCTTTCTTAGCTGATAAATACATATTTACTATGAGATATTTTTATTGAAGATGTCTCTAATTTTTAATTATAAGTACCACCTTTCTTCCTTTCCAGTCATAGAAATTTTTTTACAGTATTTTTTCCTTTTCTTCCATTTAGTATTTCTTTAGCATGCTTTTTGTTTCTGTGTCTATTATCATATACTTTTTTTAAAAAAATCTTTTTACTTTTTATTTAGGCAGCTGTTTGTGTTGATTGATTCATTTATTCAAGAAATGTTTGAGTCCCTTCTGTATGCCAGACATTTGGCTAGATGATGTGGGAAGAAAGGAGAAGAGAGGAAATGGGAATTCTTATATACCTAAGTTCACACATGCAGCAGTTTTATGTGTCTTATATCATGTGGTCATCACATGAGATAGGTTTTACCGTTTCCATTTTACAGACGAGGATTTAGGTTCAGAGAGATTAAGGATTTACATAGAGAATTGCATAGAGAATTTAGTTTGTAAATTTGTAAACTAGAGTTTGACCCCAGGAATATCTGATTTTGGGCAGTATTGCCTTCCTCTGTAGAAAACATAATTTATAAGTGGTAGAGCTAGAGTTTGACCTGACAGTATCTGATTTTATACAATGCTGCCATTCTGCATGGGAGACAGATAAAGTAGGTACACTTCTTATCTTCATGGAGTGTGCAGTTTAGTACAGCTCTCTGTTTTATGAACATGACTGAGGGGGCTGCTCATGAAAATCTAGCGACATTCTTAGCCCTCACTTCTTTTGACTAAGGAGGCGCCTTTAAAAATATGTTTCATGTATTGTGCTTTCTAATAGCATTTCATGTGAAAAATGGATTTTGCAGTTTTTTTTTTTTTAAGATGGAGAGTCAGCAGTCTAGTAGAATCATATGTTTATACATGCATACACATACACAATCTCATACACAGAAACTAAGAAAATGGCCCGTGGTAGATGGTGATAAGTATCTGAAGTGGTACTACCATGGGAATGTAGAGGAGATGAGAGGATTTGCGGTTTGGAAGATGAAAGCTTATGAAAATAATTTGAGCTTTGCCTTTAAAGATAGGCAATATTTGGAACTGTGCAAATCTGGGACATGGGGTGGTGGTAAGGGTAATTTGGGAACATTGCAATTAAAAGGATTAGTGCATACTAATTCAAAGACCTAGAAGCATATGGGGCCAGTAGTTTGTCTGGAGAGAAATGGGATTGTAGGTAATACGATATAATTCTTGATCTGTATGAGAATGGCAAGCTTTGAATATCATAGTAAGGAGTTTTCCATGGGCAATAGGAAACCTTTAAAAGATGTTTAGAAAGATAAAGGTAATGATGTTCATGTTGCTGTTTTTTAGTGCCATGGAGTCGGACCCGACTTATAGCGACCTGTACTTGGGTTTCCAAGGTGTTATCAATATAGAAGTAGATTGCCCAACCTTCGTTCCATGGAGTGGCTAGAGGGTTTAACTGCCAGCCTTCTAGTTAGCAGTCAAGTCAAGTGCCTTAGGCACTACCAGAGCTCCTAATGATGTTCATAGATACTGAAAATATAAACCCTCAGGCATGGGATATTAAAAAAACCTTTTAATAAAATCTTGTCTGCAAATTCCTATTTACTTGGGGTTCCTTGAGGACTTGAGTTGAGAAAGCCACACAAGGTTTCATTGGGAAAAAATGCCTTGTACTCTGTTGTGTGTGTCCTTAGGCTGATTGGGAGTATCATTGGAAATAATTTTCTATCCAGAATAGAATAGTTAAAATAGAAATGGAAGAATTTGAAAAAGCCTTAAGAGTATTACATAGTTTAGTACTGATGTGTGAAACTGAAGCCCAGAAAAGTTAAGTGCTTTGCTTACTTAAATTGTGATAACTCAGTAACAAACTCTTTGTTCACCTGACTTCCAGTTTAGTCCTTTTATAAGTTATACTATATCAGAAAAATGGGGGTGGGGTAGAGATCTTAAAGAAAACGAAATAAAGTTTAAAAAAATCAAGAATATTATACCGAGACTTCATTCTGTGACTGGAATTAATGTATGTACTTAACTTTAACTTTCTGTTTTCCTGGCTGTTATACTTTTTATTTTTGTTTCCTTTGTAGGACTACTTGTTAGCAGTTTGGGTGACCCATGCAAATAGATACTGGCCATGGGAACATTTTACAGTTCATTTGTTGCATATATCAGTTTGTTAGATTTTGATTCATTTAGGTTGAGCTATCTCTCAGGTCAAGAATGAGAACCCAACTTTGGAGAAGTTTTAACAGTTGAACCATTCTGCTATTAAAAATCATTTATACTTCAGACATTTTTACTGTCTCCCTTGGTTTAGCTCTGTGTCTTGACTTACTGCATTCTTTCTTTCTGAAATGGCCTTTTTCCATCCGCTAAGTATATTCTTTTTGTTTTTAACGAACTTTCCTTTTATATCCAAATTTTTTTTCTAGCCTTTTCAGCCAAGAGTAAAGTTTATACACAGTATCCAAAAAGTTGACATGCTTTTCTATGTTCTTAATTTTTAATGGGTTCTAAATTTGTTAAGCTTATTTTCTGTGGGGTCTTAATAGTTATTGGTGTGTCTATCATAAAGCATTAATTAAGGACTTGAGTATTGTATGCCACTATTTAGGTAATGTTCAAAGAGAAATCTACCAATGAGAGCTACCCACAGAAAGCTTAGAATCTAAGGTAATGTTCTTATGGACTTGAATGAACAGAAGGCTCAAGTAGGAGAATGGAAAGAATAAATGAGTGCATGAATGGACAGCTGAGGCAAATCTGTGTTAAGGGTGGGGTAAGTGTAAGTGTATATATGTTGTTGTTGTTATGCTGTTGAGTCGGACCTGACTCATAGCGACCCCTCCTTGGGTTTCCGAGGCAGTATCACTATGGAAGTAGATTGCCCAACCTTCCTTCCGAGGAGTGGCTGGTGGGTTTGAACCGCCAGCCTTCTGGTCAGCAGTCAAGTGCTTATATATAGGTAAGGGAATTTTAGACAAACGAAGCCGTTCCTGACTGTATAAGAAAAGAAAGTTCTGATTAAAGCAGTCTAAGAAATCCCTTCAGAAAAGATAAACTTCTAGGAAGCTGTGTGTGTCTATAGTATACTACTGACTCTAACAGGTTCTTTTCTTTGGCATCTCTATTTTTATCACCTTTTGTTTTTCTAAATAAGTAAGGAAAGTTAGAATATCTATTTGGCCTGGTAGTTTTGATATGTAGCAGTTATCTTCCATAATTTCTGTTTCTTCCTGTTGTCGTAGTCAGGACAAAAGACAAGAATAGGCACCTGAGATTGTAAAATACTTTATCAATAAACAAGTAGTATACAATATCAAAGAATCTTTGTAAAATGAAAGTCTATAGACCTGTGGTAGCATAGTGCCTAAGGCACTTGACTGCTAACCAGAAGGCTGGCGGTTCAAACCCACCAGCCATTCCTCGGAAGGAAGGTTGGGCAGTCTACTTCTGTAGTGATGCTGCTTTGGCAACCCAAGGAGGGGTCGCTATGAGTCGGGGCCGACTTGACGGCACATAACAACAATAACAACATAGACCTGTCGGCTTGAGGTTTCTGCTGGTTAAGATTCTAGAATGAGTTATTAAAAGGACAATCTGTAAGCACCTAGAAGGTGAGTATTAGAAGCAAAATGATTTTACTAAGTAGTAGTCATGCCTCACAAACTCCATTATGGTAGGGGTACCAGATAGTGTCTCAGGAATATGGGACAGAATAGTGTTTTTAAACTTCAGCAAGGCATTTGACAAGACTGTGATGAAGCCTCATTGACAACATGAAGAAAAATAGTAAAATAGACTACCAGTAGCTAGTTAAAGGAGCTCTGGTGTATAGTGGTTAAGGCATTTGGCTGCTAACCAGAAGGTTGGTGGTTCAAACCCACCAGCTGTTCTGTGGGAAGAAGATGAGGCAATATACTTCTGTGAAGATTTATAGTCTTAGAAATCCAATGGGGGTTACCATGAGTTGGGATTGACTTGATGGCAGTGGGTTAGGTTTGATTTTTTTCAGTAGTTAATACAATTGTGCTGCTTAATAATTTACAGAACATCTCAAATTATTGAAGATGTATTGTTTTATAGGAGAGAGTTATGAACCACAGAGTTGTCTCTTTCTTGTTCGATTCTTGAGGTTAAACTGAGGGATGGCTATGAAAGCTACTTGCAAGTTTGAAGAGTTGTCTTTTGGAAGTAGAATTAGGTTAGACTTTCTCTCAGGAGTCCCTGAGAATTAGGAATTAGATATAAACTCTAAGGGAATGGTTCTTCACTCAGAAAGAACCCTGGAACAGAAATGAAGTGGACAGCTTCAGGGAGTTGGTAATATATAAACAAGTTGGATATCCTCTTAGGATGTTATTTGGAGCAGATCTTCTCAAACTTTGTTTTTCTTGGGGATCTTGTTAAAGTGTTGATTCTGATTCTGGAGGTTTGGAGTGGGGCACAAATTTATCCATGTTTAACAAGGTTTCAGGGAGCTCTGGTAGCATAGTGGCTAAGGCACTTGACTGCTAACCAGAAGGCTGGCAGTTCAAACCCAGATGGAAGGAAGATGAGGCAATCTACTTCTGTAGTGATACTGCCTCGGAAACCCAAGGAGGGGTCGCTATGAGTCGGGTCGGACTCGACGGCACATAACAACAACAACAACAACAACAACAACAACAAGCTTTCAGGTGGTGCTGATGCTGTTGGTCTGTGGACCACATGGAGTAATCCAATGTAGACTCTTAAGATGACTTGAAGATTGGAAAGTTGATTATACTTGATAACTGTAATGATTTTTTCTGACATCATGTAGGCATGTTACACGTATTATCTTATTTAATTTTTCCAGCAGACTTTCAAGGTAGGTGGTGATATTTTTACACATAAGAAAAGTGAAACACATGGAGCTTTAGTAACTTGCTCAAGGTTATACAATAACTGGTGTAAATATACTTAAGGGACATCAAAACTCTTGCTATCTCTTACCATGTTTCTGAGAGACTCTCTGGTGTTTTTGAAAATAGTCTTCCCACTGAAAAATTGTTTCTAATTGGAGGAATTTGCTTTCTTTCTTAACTACTTAAATATAGAAAAATTGTTTCTTGTATCAGATTTGTTGTATGGGTTCAGGAAAAATAGGCTGTTTAAACATTAGAGTATACCATTAACTATATTTTAAATACTATAATATATATTCATTTTTTTTAGTTAAAAAATATTGGCAAGTATAAAAACCAAAATATCTTTTGTATTTCTGTCTAAACATAGTAATTATTACCATTTTGTGTTTTTCCTATATAATATACACCTTGGTATAATTTTAAAAATTGAAATTATATCACATATAATTTGATATCCAGTTTTATCCCCATGAAACATAGCTGTAGTAATGTCAAAGACAGAACTCTTTTCACTTAAACCCATTCTCATTTTCCTCATCATCATTGGCAATATCACCATTCTTTTTTAGGCTGCAATCTTATTTTCTGTCTGTCCCAATAACTCTGCTGCCAAATTCTTCTGGTTTCTTTGCAGTATCTTGGTTGACGGCTCTGAGTGCAGATATAACTCTCTGTCTCATCTCACAATCTAAGTGGCTTCTGATGGAACAAGTGTGAACACTTGAGTTTAAACTAAAAGCAGTGATTCATCTTACCCTATCGGCCTTTATTTCTAACCACATCTTTTTCTAAATTCTTGCCTCCTCTGCCAGAGAGGGTACCAGAATCAGAGACTTGTAATTATATCACAACCACTGAAGACTCATAACTATCTCCTGTTTGGTAGTGATTTTTGTAGATTTTCTCCATTTCATTGCTTACCCCATGGTGCTCCTTACTCCAGAAATAGTTTTTCTCTATTAACAAGACAAACTCACTTTCAACCTTTTTGTCTGGATCTGTTCAATTAAAACTAACATGAAAATTTATAGATTGTTTCCTTTTCTAAAAGGTAGGCATCTATGATTTTTTACTTGCATATATGTTTGTTTGGTTTTAATAGGTTACTTTAACTTAGACTTGTTAACCTTGTTGGTATGCTTATAAAAACATTATGTATCAAGTTAAATGTAGATGCAAAATGATTGGACAAGTCTATTGACATTTGTAGATGTGCAGACAGCTTTCTTTTTTTCAGTTCTTTGCTCTCAAGTAGTGTCTCATTGTTTGTCTGCCTTTACCTGTGGCTTCTGGTCAGGGCATCTTCTTCAGTGTGTCCTTCTAGACTGAGAATAGAAGCCCTCAGCTTTATTCCTATCCTCTGCTGGTGGCAGGGGTTGGGGGGCAGGGAGCAGCTAGAGCTCTTTTGTGGTTTCTCTGAGAATTTTTATGTTCAGTAGTAATAGAGAAATGGTTGTGGAGAAAATTGGGGTGACTATACATGTCAGAGATACACTCCCTAAATCTTGTATATTATCTTTTCGGTAGATGAATAAAAAGGTATCCTTGTTAGTAGGTCTTTGGGGATATCAAAAATTGAAGTGAACTAGAATTCAAGAATTTATAATTAGAAATTGACTTGGTTACTTGGCATAGGTGTGGGGGTATAGGCTTTTTTCTAGGTGGGACAGTGAGATCGTGGTATAGGGAATGTTTCTGACAAGTATACGAATCAGGATTTGACTCTGAATCTGTGACACCAAAGCCCATAATTGTACCCACTAATGCTTTAGTTTTATGTGTTAGGAGGAGGATTATAGATTCTTTCAGAAGAGTTTAATTTTTAACTCCTAAAATTGAGGTATATTTCTGTCATTTAAAAAGTATATTGTATGATGTAGACATTGAATAAGATTATAATGATTGGTTACGAATTACCTAGTTTCTTGGAACTTTTATTTTCTAGTCAAACCTTACCAAAATCTTATCCTTTCATATACTCTTAAATTTTTTTCTTTCTGAATCTTTTAGACTCTTGCTGAAGAGTTATTTAAAGATACCCTTTGGGATAATTTGGAGAGTCAAAGATTTTTCTCCCTTTTGTATTTTTGTCAGTTTCATAACTTTGTTGTTGTTGTTATGTGCCGTCGAGTCGGACCTGACTCATAGCGACCCCTCCTTGGGTTTCTGAGGCAGTATCACTACGGAAGTAGATTGCCCCCCATCTTCCTTCCAAGGAGTGACTGGTGGGCTTGAACCACCAGCCTTCTGGTTAGCAGTCCAGTGCCTTAGGCACTATGCTACCAGAGCTCCCTTAATAACTTTAGGGTAATTGTATTTCTGAGAACTAACACAGATGAAATTGAGGACTAGAAAGTATCTTCACTAAGGTTGTATATAACACTTGTAATTATTGACAGTTAGATGACTTGGGCTTGAATTGCCCATTCTTCAACTCTTTGACTTTGAGCAGGTTTCATTACCTCAGTTTTTTCACTTCTAAATAATTTTAATACATATATAAGGGGATTGTGAGGCTTAAAGGAGAAATGTTTAAAGGGTTTAGCGTAGCACTTGGCACAATAAACACTCAAATGTTAGTAGATTTTCTTTCTGTGATTTTAGCTAAAAAAAAATAAAAACACACAATGCACTTAAATGTGTGCTAAATGTTAGAAGTAAAATAGCAAGTTCATTTCATCATATGATCATCAAACATACTAAGTTTCTGGCACATGCTAAATCCTGGCATAAGAAGCCTGTGTTAGGCCTTGGAGATAAAAAGGTGAATACCGAATGGTCCTTAATTCTAGAAAATTATTCTGGTAGGCAGAGACACTTTATTCTTTGTATAACAAGAACAACAAAGAAAAGCTAACATACATACAAAGTATAGTTTCAACTAAGGCTGTATTAATAAAATTTATGGGACTAAGTTAGGCATATTGATTTTTTTTCTTCCCTAACATGTTAAGAAGAACATAATAAAATTCATTTGAAGTTTAAATTATTCTTTTTTTTTTTTTTGAAATAGTTTCATTATATACTTAGAACAGCTATTTGACCCTAATGGGGAAAAAAAATTAATTTTTTGTCTGTCTTCATTTTATTGAATTGTCTATGCTTCTGATTTTGTTTTCTTTATTAATATTAGTTGTTGGACATATTGCCATTCACTAATATATCTACTACAAGAAAGGGAAGGAAGGAAAGGAATTGAAATTTTAATGTTTTATTTTTTATCAATAAGCTTTACAGATGTTTAGTGGGGAGACAAACTGGAAATTATTTTGTTCACTCATCTTTTGCTTCTTTTTTCAGTTTATTAGAAGTTGACTATCTAATGATTCCTAAACTTTGCTGATTCACCTGAGTTTTGTTTAAAAAACCCCAAAGCTTTCACCCAAACCCATTCCCTAGATGAATCTATTGATTAACCAGGTTTAGACTCCATTAGACTATATAACAAGTCCTGTTTAGCCCTGTGAACTTTTTTATTGAAAGTACTCAACCTCAATGCTTTTTTTTCCCCTTAAATCCCAGTGGTAAAGTGATAAAGTCGCTTAGTTTATGGCAAGTATGAGTCACTTTTAAATAAAATTTGTAAACTGTTTGTACTAGCTACTTATCAGAATATAAAATGAGCATTTTTTTTTTCCCATGTTCATTTACTTTAAGTACCAGTGGTTCTTTTTTTTGCCCCCTTAAATATAAATCAGATCACTGTTAAACATTTAATATTATTTCTTTTAGTTTCTCATGGTCTAATATTGCCATATTTCTGTGTTTCACAATACCCTGCTTGGTATATGTCTCATTAAGTGGTTTATGCTAAAGTGGTATAAATGGTTTATAACAATATGCAAAGTGCCCAGGCTACAAAATGTCAGGAGGCGCTCACTTTCAGATTTTGTGCCTTAGGTACCTCACTTCCCTCACCCTATTCCTGGATCTGTTCTAGAGAGTAGGCTGTGTTTAAATTATTTTGATTTTAGTTTAGTATAATCTCATGCATGCTTGAATGTTTTATAAAAATATATGATGACAACATGAAAATTACACAGCCGAATCTAAATTTATTTATCACCTAGGATAAAAATAAGTTAACTGTTAGAAAAATGTAGCAGTATATTTTATTTTCGTATATTCAGTAATTGTTATACCTTCAGAAATTCCAGTAGAATTTCATCTCACACTGAAATATGCTTAGTTGTTTTACCTGCTAGCAGCTACCTAAAAGCAATGTTCTTGTACCTATTGTAAGTTTTCTTAACTTGAAATATAGTACATTCAGCTCCTAATTTAAACTTATGGATGATAATTAAAGTAATAAGTAGTGATTCCAGGTTTACTACTCTTCTGCTAATAACTTCAGTGTTCTCTGAGATTTGCCTATGATTTTTCTTTTTTGAGGTCTGCATCTGGAAATGCTCAAAAGTTGCTTACCTTTTTAAGAGAACAGTCTGTAATGAAAGTATAACTTCTTTAGGGGTGAGGTTAGAATTAACTAATGATGAACCATAATGTAAGGAAGCATAATACTATGAATTACTATTTGGCAAGCATAACTAATGCAGGCATTAGCTGCTGAAGCCATTTATAAAGTACCATTTGCAGAAAGCTAGGGAGATAGGCTACACAGAACTTTCTGTGTAAGCACAGAATGTAAATTAGAGTACAACCTAGTTTATTCAATAAAGACTAAATTCTGTAAGTTTAAGTTTGATATGTTTGTAGGTTCCATGATTAATGTGTAACTGGAGTATGAAAGGAGTATTTAGAATCCTTTAAAATTTGTAGGTGTGACATTATCAAGTCAGGCGTTTTATTTCTTAAAGTTAGAATTTATTTAAATGCATTTTTTTTTTCAAAATAAATTTTCATTTCTCCTTATAGTGGGGCCAAAGTAATTTTTCCCAGAGAGAATAACTTAGTATTCAGTTGATAGTGTTTAAAATAAGCAAAAAATAAAACCATAACAACTAAGGGTGGAGAGGTGTCTAGATTTGTTTTTAGCTTTATTTTTTATGGCTTCTCAAAAGTGTATCATATTATAAATATATTCAAAATGTTTTGCTCTGAGGATATGTAGCATTCCTATAAAGGTTAAATCAATAAAAATGATTTGGACACATTCCTAAGCATGGCTAGAACAGGTCGTCCGTTGTTTCAGGTACCCTTGAATTTCTGGAGCAGGTCATTATGGCGTAGCAAAAGAACTTACTCAAAGTTGCTTTCTATGTGTAGATGCATCAGCTTAAAAAAAGTAGACTTCTGGCCTTCTAGAAATGAGTATTTTTAAAGTAGTCCTGTATGTATTGATTTAATGATTTTATACTCAGTTAAAGTTTTGAACCTATTTTTTCCTTTTCTCGGAATGCTGAAGATAGACCATAATTGATAAGGAACAGGTACGTACAGGAAAAAACTGCAAAGGAGAAACCTTTCCAGCCAATTTAAAATAAAATAGTAGTCTTATGATTAAGAAAAGTACTGTGCATTATAATTGTAAAATTAGAAATTACGTGTGATTGTTTTCAGTCTTACCAGTTTAGGAGAAAATTCTGTAGTTACCGGGATGTTATTTTCTTGATTTGAGGAGTGCAAAAGGCAAGCTTCAATTTGAGAGTTTATTTTAAAAAGCGTACACACACACACGCACACACACGTATGTATATATGCTCAAAGGTAGCTTCTCAGTATGTTGTTGCTAGATAGAGTTTAATTTTATGCATGTTTGCTGTTGTTTATTTCACATGTTTTAAGTGTGTAAGTTTTAAGTCATGTGTAAATTTTCAACTCACATTGTATTCACAGCTACTTTTCTAGACATATCTGTTTGTCAGCTTGTAAGAATGAGTAGGTGATTTTTCTTAAAGGTTCCATTGAACAGCATTGACGATATTAGACATTTTTGTGTCATGGAATCCCAGTGAATTGACCATATATTTCGCTGGATAAGATTTAAACTAAAGTCAAAGTTTTATGAGTTACATATATTAATGTAATTTTATCGGAAAATCTCTCTTTTGTACATTTAATATGTCATTACTTTCTAAAGAAGTACTTTATTAAAATAGTTGTTTGTTGGAGCACATAATTTTATTTCATGTCCAAGAAAATGGTTTGAACATGTCTCAGTAAAATTTTTTTATTTATATAAACATATACAGAGTGGTTTAACCATTTAGCAATGAAATAATTTAGCAATTTAAGTCAACTATTAAAATACTGAAGCTGTTTTTTAAGTGTATCTTGATGTATTTTGATTTAACAGTACGTTTTTTAAAAAAACTATATGAAACTAGAAATAAGACTAATAAGTGGCATATGGTTCTAAATTTTCTTTCTGGGTACTTGTGAATGATAACTAAAAAACATCTCTTCCTATGTTTTCTCCAGTCATATTGGCAGACTAAAATATTCTGTAATATATGCTTATGCATATTATAAGGGAATATATTGTTAAATCTTTACCACTGAAGCAAGAATAAAATTATTCTGACAATGCTGATTGCCCTATGTAACTTAGATAACTTTTTTAAACTAGGTGAATACTAGTGGTAAAATGTTTTGAAAATATTATAGATTTTGCTCCTAAATTATAAAGAGAGGGACTGTGTATATGTATGCTTGCTTTTAATAGCTGGGGGAATATAAAGAATTCTTTCTGAACACTGGAGTTGATAGCAATATGAAAAAGGAGTTTTCTACTATGGAGAGAAGGTAGAATTAAAGATTAAAAGTTGAGTTACATTGTTTTATGCTTACATTGCTTAACAAATATACTGTATTACATTGTCTTTGTATATTGTATCTGCTTCATTGGTTATCTTCTTAAATTGTTCATTTTTGTATTGAACCTTATATTTGTAAGAGACATTAGAAATTTCTCTGCATTTTGTTAAAAGCTGAATTACTCATAACCTTTACATATTTTCATGAGAGGTAACAATTAACCACTCTAGATTACTTTTTTGTACCCAGTTATGTTATCTAAGGGTGCTAGTTTCTTAATGGAAGTTTTTTTTCATAGATGTCATCTCATGATGTTGTAACATATTTGAATTGGGTGTTTAGCTACTTAGCATGAAATGCTTATATACTTTCATACCTAGTGGTTTTATGGGAAACAGTGATTGATTTAATGGAGATCATTAGCATAAAAAAGTTTTTTTTCTGTGATACCATACATAATGTTGCAGCTAACTACAGGTTACTAGTATATAAAATAAAATGAGAATTCACTTTCCTTCAGAAAATAACTTTGCTTTTTATTTTTTTAAAACTGAGCTGTAATTACAAGAAAATATAACAAAGTTATTACTGATTAAAGGAATCTGCATCCTGAACCTTTTGGATACTTATGCATCTGTTTTCTAGGATCAGGTTACAGTGGAGCAATAAAAGCAATGGATTGAACTGTTGATTTTAAAATATAACACCTTATTACATAGTAAAATAGAATAAATCTAATGATCCTTTTCTGAATTCACCTTGTTTAGAGTGTTTTAAATAATTTTTAATTATTTGGCAGAAATAATACCTTTTCACTTAAAGTTTATCCTGGGAGTATAAAGTCTTTTAAATTGGGAAGTTCAGTAAAGAAATTTAAAGATAAAATTATTACTATGGAAACTAAATAATAAAAAATTAATAATCAAAATACTTAATTGAGATTTTGAATATATGGAAAATATATCTGTTTAGCTGCACACTAGAGTTCTTTCAAATAATATGCATAAATAGGGATCTGTTGATAGATTAATTACATTAATAATTTCTCTTGTAAACTGTAATAATTTTTCTAATGTCAGTTTTTAATTACCATTATTTAAGCTTGTAACTGGAAAATAATGTCTTTGACTTTTACTAAGAGAGTATTTGATTATTTTAATCTTGAATTTCCTAGTGGATGCCTAACCTCTGTTATTGGTTTTATAAATTGACATTTCTCTGTTAGTGTTCATACAAAATAATTGATTATCCTTTACAAAAGAGCTATAAGCAATATCTCACTTAATTTATATTTTTTTCCTGGTTTGCAATCAGTATCCTTGCAATCAAGTTTTGTAGACACTGGTGTGTATGTATATACTCATACACACATGCATGTGTATATGCTATGTATAAAAAATTTTAAGTTTCACTGATAGTCAAGAGAACTTTAAATTGAATATATGTGGCAAGTGTTTTGTTCCTGTTTAAAAAATGTGTTTGTGTCCATATAAAGTTCTGTGAAATGCCTTACCACCTATTCTAGTTCTCCCAAAGATTGTACGTGTGTGTGTGTGTATGTTTGTATTTAAAACCTTACTGATGATTGTTGTTACGATTTGGCTAGTTTTTTTCCTTTTATTTTCTTTTACCAAACCACAAAATGAGTTTAGTTGTAAGATATCTGACCGTAAGGAATACATAAATATTGGTTTGTCACTTATGGTTCATAACAATTTTTGGGGCACCTATAAATGTGCATTTAAGTTCTTGAATTTTGAACTTAGTCTTTTATGTAAATATATTTTTATAGTTGATGGTGTGATAATTCCAGCAGAGACCATTGATTTAAAAATACCTAAACTAACTAAAATGTCAAATAAAATTAATTTGGTTTTTGTGGTTAAAAAAAAATCATTTGCCTTGCATAGGCTGTTTAGTTAAAAATGTCACTAATCATGTATAATTTCTTAAGGGATGGCAATATGAATAGTATAGATAACAGTTTTAATTGTCAAAATAATCATACATTTCTAACATCAATATAATTATAAAATATTTTAAACATTACTGAAGACTGCATTCACTTAATATGTCTGTGTGTTGCAGAATTTCCTGTTTTGTGCACTATTGATTTTAAAGAGGAAAATTTTAAAATCCAGGTAAACTAATATTTATCATCTCTTTATAAGAACCCAAATCACACTTTGTATGATTTTACTCCTTGGCTATGTATGGATTGGATGCTGAATTGATGACTATTACAAGAACATAGAGCATTTATAGGAGATGTGTGATTTTTTTTTTCCCACTGCAAATACTAAATTTTTATGTAGCAACTATCCTTTAGAAGATCTTTTTAATTCTATAGCTCATCTTATTTGGGGATTGTTTATTTTATCGTATTAAATAACGGAAGTTCTGTTTGTTAGAAGAAAGCATATTTATTTTTTAAAAAATACATTAGATTTAAGCTGCTGTTCAACAGTAACAAAAAATTTGCAACATTTTATATGGTGTTGTTTATATCCATCCAACACTACTCCAAACCTTGAAACTTATGTCCTTAGTAAATGGTATACACTGAAAGCAAACCCATCGCTGTTAAGTCCATTCCTACTCTAGTGACCCTAAAGAACAGAGAATTACCTCATAGGATTGCCAAGGTTGTAATCTTTACAGAAGCAGGCTGCCACATCTTTCTGCCGCTGGTGGCTGATGGATTCGAACTGCTGACCTTTCTGTTAGCAGCTGAGTGCTTTAACCATTGTGCCATCAAGGCGCATGTAAATAGTATAAAGAGGAGGAAATTCCTAAGAATTTGAGAAGATGCTGCATACAATATAATAAAAGAGCATTTACTCTAAATTTCAATACAGATCTTAAAATAGTTATGTGGAAATGTATGGTCTGTTTTATGTGTGTTTGCTGTTGAATGGACAAAAGCTTGTGGTCAACTGTAGTTAACATAGTAAGGAAACTCCCTTTGAATAAGGTATAGAATTTCCCTGTTATTTTTTTAACTGAACACATTAATCAAAATACATATGAAATAATCCTAGGTCCACTGAATTCCATAATCTTTTTGAAATGTCAATAGTTGTATTAAGGTATATATTTTCATTATGTGAGACTTCCTTTTCTACAAATTTGTGTTAAAATATAAAACATTTTGGAGATCGTGAATAATTTCCATATATTTTAGACAATCAACTTGGAATATTTTCATCTTTAGAAAGTACTAAGTATTGGAGTTTATTGTTGCTCTTATTATTGGAGTTTATTGTTACCCTTATGTGTTTATTTAATGACAAGTTTTTTGGGGGTAGAATTTTATCTTTAGCGGAAGTTACAGAGTTTGTTAGTATAGGAGAGGGGAAAAAAGTGCATTAAAGTTACCTATGGGTTATCTCTGCGTAAATTAACACTGGTTTTGCTAGTACTCACTGAATATTAAGTCTTGCATGGTACGTGACTGGAACAAATACTTCTGCTTTGTCACATTTACAGTTTTAGTATTTGCAGGAAAGGGGTATTTCTTTCCCCCTCATATTGAGTTGATATTTGTCCATTTAGCCATACGTATAATATTTTTAAAAGGACACAGTAGAGGTGGATTGTTCCATTGAAGACTTTATGTAAAATTTCTCTGAAGATTTTTGCTAAGGTATAGCATTTGCAATCATAATGCTTTTGAGAAGCTTTTGTATGACTTGACTATTAGAATTGTCACATCTTAGTATCTTAGAACAAAAGTTATGGCAAGTTGGTATTTGTATGCTTTGGGGAGGTCTTTGAGATGTTACCCAGTTTTGCCATCAGTTTTCCAAGTGTGCATGGGTGCATCATTAATCATAGGAAATGCAAAAATAAATAATCCAGTCCCATTGGATTTTTTAATATGAATACTTACCTTTTCCTCTTTTTTTTTTTTGTATATACAGTTGAGGTATTTAGGTAACCCCTAACCTTTTGCTTCAACAAAGAAGTACAGTATAAAAATATTACCACAGTTTTCATGTGAGCAGCTCTTGGGGGGGGTGCTCGAGATGAATATTGGTTGGAAAAAAATAGTGATACAGAATGTCTTAACTCAGGCCCAATACAGTACTTGAGGACCACCAGTATATAAAATTGAAAGCACATGAGTTTTGAAGCAGTAGAAAAGGTTTGTAATTGATTAGCGCTGCTTGAAAGTATTGAAGTACAGTGAGTTTTGATTTGTGAATGGTTCTATTCAATAAAGATTAATTCTGTGTGTTTGATAAAATCTTAGTGCCTTCAATGAGTTAGCTTTTTCCCCCCTCTGCAGTTTATTTAACCATCAAATATTTCAGTGTTCTTTTAACAAACTGGAACATTTCTATCTTACTGAATTTAGCTGCAGCATGACTGATTTAAACAAGTCAGACTATCAGTGATTAGCTTGAAGGGTATAATTGAATAGATTAATTTTTGTTCTTTTAAAAGAGCTAAAATATATCTTAATGCAATCATGTATATTTCATGCCTTCCTTGTGATTTAAAGACTTTCATGCCTTTCTTGTGATTTAAAGCTATCAGGAGATTCACACAGACTAATAAGATTTTATTCTCCCTTATGGTGTCTTTTATATTTTAAAATATTTTTAAAATTTAGAAGTGAAATCTTTAATAATTTTTCTTACAAAAATTGGCTTATTATATAAGTTAAAATAACTTATATACTACAAGATTTTGGGAATTATGTTGACATTTTTAGCCTTTAATATATGTTGGAGTGGCCTTCTCATTATGTTCCTGACTTTTATTTCTTCTCCCTGGATTTGGGAATCTAGCACTCTTATTTTAGAAGCACATTGGGACATTTTGGCATTACTAAATTTTGACAGTATAGAGTTACTATTAAGATGGACCACAACTATTATTTTGGAAATCAGTGTTCACATGTGGTTTTCACACTTGATATGATTGGTTACAAAGATTTTGTGTAGACATTTAATTGGTTAGATGATACAGTTTCATAAGTAAGTTCTTAATGGTAGAACTCTATGAGTCACATCTATCATTTTCTACAGGTTAATTTGTGATAAATGACAGATTTTGAGTAGTGCAGATTTTGAAAATTCTTGATTAATTCAAGGTAAATGATATCCTGGAGGAGCAAGGAAACTGAGATTGTCTCTCTCTCTCTCTCTCACCCACTCCCTGTACCGCCACACTTGCACACACTACATACTACATACTTCATTATATTTGAGGAGATGCAATTAGTCAATGTATGCTTTGTCCCTAACCTAGGAAAAGCCTAAACTATCTTTTTAACTATTTCACAAAATTAGGGCCCATACATTTGACATTTCGTTGGTGATGGTTATAATCATCATATAAGAATTTAAAACCTTGAAGTGTGAAGTTTTAGGCTTCAAATAGATTACAGAATAGGGAAATGTTTGCATTGTGGTGATAACTTATACATCATGTCTGTTACCCACTTGTAATTAGTTTGGTGTAGTGGGTTCATGTTAAGTTCTCTATCCAGGCTCTAAGACACTATAGTGGCAGAAGGGGGAGTGAAATCCACTTTTCAGAAGAAAAGATTCTTTGTAATGTTTAATAAAAAATATGACATGCAATTGAAGATGAGCTTTTCTACTTAGTTTGCTTATATGTCCTGTTTAGAAACTTGGTCATATTTCAGAAATCTTAATGTAAAAATGGTTATTAAGAATGTCAGGAAAATCAAAGATACCCAATATGATAAAAGAAGAGCATTTTAACTTACTCATTGTGTCAGTATTAACAGGTTTACTCCTAGTGCCGAAGTATTCCCTGAAACTTGTGGTTTTCCCAATAGGGTTTGAAAAGTTTATTTTTTAAACAGAGTAATAATGCTAAAGAGTAACCTAACAACTTGATATGACTGTTTCAGGTTATCTCTCTATGCAACAATAATTTTAACCATTTTTTTTCTCTTTCATCTCTTAGACAATAAGAACAAAATTCCTATGTATAAGCTGTAATTATAATATGGGATATAGTAATCTAGTTGTATTTATATTCTGCTACCTTTATGCAGAAGGTTTTAGATTAATGCTTAAACCCCACTATTATATTTAGAAAAATAATCTGTGATCATTGTCTTCGTCTTTACTGAGGAGGTCTACTTACAGCTGTTGAGGGAGTCACTACAGCCATTTTACGTGGGTTTTTTTTTTTTTTTTGAAAATACAAAGTACACTTCCTTACTCTTTAAGGGAAACCTTTTTTCCCCCCTGTTCATGTTTAATTATTTCTCTTTGACCTAAACTAAGACTGATCCTCCACTAGTAGCCAGTTAAAATGTGTGAAGTAGGAGGAGTAAAGGAAACTCCAATCATTAGTTGTAAGTTATAAAGCAATGTTTATATCGGTATACACAGCAAAAAGATTTACTTTAAAGGACAAAAGAAAAATTAAAAAACTTGCCTTATAGTTGGAATATGTTGGACATCATAAAGAAAATCTTGTAAGTGTTTAGATTTTTACTCTAATGCCATGGTAGCTGATGAATGTTAAAGTAGTTCACATATCTATATCAACACTAAGTTGAAATTAAATATTAAAGGACTATATTATGAATGTTTTCTTTTAAAGTCCGGCTTGATATAATAGGTATGGCTCTTTTAAATCATGCAGTGTATCCTTAGGGAGGTTTATTTGTCATGACACTAAATGGTATTCATTTTGGTGGGTCCAAGAATGTGATTAGACAAATCTTGGACGTTTCAGTGTTGGCTATCTGTTTATAACAAGTTCTACATATGGACAGTAGTGTCTAGATGTAAAAATAAAATTATATAGAAAATACAGTTGCATGTAAGTTTTTAAAGACTTATGTGAACTTTTAAAATATTCTAGGCAACAGTAAAGATCTTTTAAAAATGGTAATAGACTTATAATTTTATTTTAGTTGAATATATGATTCAATATTATAAAGTTGTTTAGAAACAGACTTGTATGGTTATCTTATAAAGCATTTTAAAATTATAAATAGATTTGTTTTCGTTGAGCTACTTCAAATGCTAACTGTACTGTAGGTTTATTTCTGTTTTGAGTGGTAGAGCATAATGTTGGGATAATTCTGTGGTCTGCTATTTTGTAAAATTGCTTCCTTTTTGAAGTTTGCTCAAATATTGGGAGCCGTTGGAGTCAATAATTAATAACACTTTGATTAACTTAGTGTCTAATTTATTCCAGTGAGGGTTAAAGAGAATATTAAGCTGTTTCTTCTTACTATTTTAACATTCTCATTCCTATAACACTAGAATAAACATTTTGATAAATGGAAAATAATTTATTTTTGTATATTTCAAGTCATTGCTCTGAGAATTAGACAAGTGGCAGATGCCCAGTGCAAATATGTACAGCAGTTTCATCTTTCAATATTTTAGTGCAACAAATACAGCATTATTAAGATCTTTAATACACTGTTATCTTGAAGAGCTAGCAATTTATCGAAGACACATACCTTTATGTTTAACAGGTTCATCTCTTACAGTATTTTAAAATATGGTAACACTTACCCCAAAAGAAGTTTTGCTGACATGGTGTCACTGTGCTGAAGAGGCTGTTTGATGCCATAGTCCCTCCTTTTTTTTTTTCAGATAGAACTTGTACCCTCTGTTGTAAATACTGCTTGCAGCCTTAAACTGAAAATACAAACCATACCCAAACCTTGTTTTAGTTTTACAGTATGCCTGGAGTACATAGACTTTCTATTTATTTTTTTCTGTCAAGAAATTATGTAGCTGGTAACATGTGAAAAGCAGGGAAACAAAACAAAAAGAGAATGAGCAAATATTTGAAGGACCTACTATTACTGCATAGACTGTGGTTAGAGAGCACTCACTGACTGTGTTGGTCTCGGTGGCTGGTAGTGACCTGCGGAGATTAACCATTTAAAAACCAGAGACTTCTTGCTGTCCTCCTGGAGAAAGTTTGCACCGCACTTGTGGTTCTGTGGTTGTTTGTGAGGCGAATGAAGCATTCACACAATCCAAAAAAGCAAAAGCTTTAAAACTCCTTTTTTGCAAGCACTATTACTGGAGAGACAGAATCATGTGGTTTGTGACCTCACAGTACTCAAAGTAAAGTGGGCTTGCCTACCACTGTGGCTTTTTTCCCTTTGCTCTTGCTCTCTTTCTCTCTCTCTCTCTGACAAAAGGCTTGTGGTAAGGCCCTTCCTGGCATCCAGAAGGATATAGCTTTTTAATTTTTGTGACTCATGAGGCTTTGGATAGAACACAAATGCTGAAGGAGCCCAAACTCCTGTAAGGTTAAGCATTTGTAGAAGAGCAGAACTCTATTCTTTCCTTCCTACCCCACCATCCCACCCTCCTCCTTTTTTTTTTTTTTTGCCTCCTCCTCTTAGTTCACTATTGTGTCTGTGGAAAAGTGAGCAAAATTGGCTCAAGTGGCTGTGTGAAATTCTGAACAACAGTGATGATTTACAATAATTTACATCTTTGAATTGTATCACATTCTGGGGTCTGCTTCATATTTGCTGGGTGGCTGGATTCCTTCTGTTTTTCTTTTTCTTAAACTTGTGAATCTGTAACTCATTGTTAAAAAAAAAAAAAGTTTACCTTTCTGAAGGTCTGGTTGCAAACTGCTTGCTGGGCTGGACCGTAATTGGCTGTCATGAAAGTGTTAGTCTAGAGATTCCTTTACAAATATTAAATCATGTCTGTCTAGTTTATGATTATGGATATTAGATGGCAGCCTCTACAATAAAGATTAAATGTAGTATCATGTATATTTTTATGTCACGACTAGTTTGAGGGTCTTATAAAAATGAATGGCAAGAATTGTAACATAGTTTATTGAATGAATCTTAGTTTTCTTTATGCTTATCATATAATTTTTATCTTTTAAGAAATGTATTCATTTTATGTGATTTTTTTCATTTATTTGTCCATTAACTTTAACAAAGCCTTTGATAGCAAATCTTATACATATATAAAGTAAAATCCTTATGTTGTAACTTAGATTGTTCAATATTAGACTTTATAGGCTCAGGATGGAGTGGGTTAACAGAAGCTGTATTTTGTGTTTATAATGGAAGCTTTGAAATAAATTACAAAATGCTGTGTGTAGTGAGGAATAATGCACACAGACAGAGTATGTTAGTCGTCTCGATTTGCTAATTCTGATTCAGAAGAAAATTGGAAACATCTTTGGGAAACTATCTCCTTTTTTTGCCCCTTTGGACATGTATGTATAGAACTCATTTTCTTATTAGGATGATTGTATATCATAGGCAGTGAAATTTATATTTATGAATAGGGCTTCCTGTTTTCATCAGTTGGGAGCGATGGGATATTTTTCAACAAAAATTATAAAACTGAACCGACCAATTTTCTCGGCATTTTTTACCATTTATCCACGCCACTCTGAATTTGCATGTGTTCAGTTGTTAGACTTCTTCCTAGTGTGATAGTAACTAGGAATGGCATGAAGTAAATGACTTGGAGTGTGGGCGGAGACAGTGAATTATAAAACATTTTTTGGGCGGTGTATAATGGGGTAAGGGCTGGGGAAATACTCTGGAAGGTGTTAGAGCTGAAATATGTCTGTGTATGGTATTCCTAGTGCAGCTCATTATCTTCTACTGGTTTATATTAAATAACTGTACAAATACAGTCATCAATTTCTTCACCCCCCCACCAAGTTTGATTTGCCTAAAACATACTGGGGAGGACATAGGAATGATTGTACTCTTATTCAAATGTCCAGGGCTTTTCCGTACATTTTAATGTTTTATTTTAAGCACATTGTTCATGCTTACATTGTACATAAACAGGTTTTATATTGAAAAATAAAAAATTTCATTCAACACACACTCATTGGTATAAAAGGGACAAAAGAAATTATTCAGTTAAATAAGGTACTAGTATGATCTTTATACTTAATTAGTATCTAAAGTAAATAAACAAAGGATTTTGTTCATATAATTTATGGAAGTTTAACTGTAACTCTTTTGGGTGTATAATAGCAGCAGATTGAGTCAACTGAAAAATTTGGGTAGCTGCTGTAGTTTGGTAAGTAAATGTTTTTCTTCTTTCAGGATGCATTTTTTTTGTTTCTGCATCAGGGTCTCTGACATTCAGACAACCTCAGCTTTTTGCTGAATGTTCTTTACTTAATTTTTTTTTTGTCTTATGTATACTTTGGTCTCTGAAGTAGACATTACATGAATTGGAATAATTTTTAACATCTATGTATATTCTAATTGCTTATTCTCTTATTGCAGGTTACCTTCCTGCATATAATCTTTGGGTCAGGATCATCACTCTTTCTTTATTGGATAAGAGTTGAGGAGATGTTGTTTGATGTGTTTTTTCCTTTTTGTCTTGTGTGAGACTGATCACATTCTGGCAAGAGGAAGGTACTGAAATTGTGTCCTTTAAAGTTATCCACATTTATATGGAATATATCTTTTTTCTTTTTTTTGAGCAAATGTTATTTTGTAGTAAAACTTTTAAAACAACACTGATAACTGGCACACATTTGATAATTGACTGTTTCATTCAAAATAGCTTAGTACATGTGATGAAGAGAGATTGATTCAGAAAAGTAAATATGCAAATAAAGCTCTTGCTTATAGATTTATATCATGTTTATAATCACAGATGAAAACCACATAGCTTTTTTTGTTTGCTTGTTTATTTAAGACCTGCAAAAATTTATCCTGCTGGAGATATGTTAATATCTGCTATGTTTGAGTAAGTAGCAAGTATAGGTCTCTTATAGAGGTGGTCTGCTAGGTAAATTATGTTCTTTAATCTCATGGAAATGAAATACAGCTTTGAACTTGAAGTCAATTGCAAAAAGTCAAGAAATTAGTATTTTGCTTTTCCATATCTTGTATTTAATAAAATTTGTAAGAAATGGTTGAATTTTTTAAGATACCAACATGTTTTACTAGTAATATAACAGTATAAACAGAATTTTAAATGCTACATACATCTTGGTCGTTACCATTTTTTTTTCCTGAACTGATGATAGTATTTTAATACACTACCTTTACTTTATCAATACTCTTGTTTCTGTGCTTTTTTTTAATTCATAGGATGTTGTAATAGAGTTCTGTTTGTCACCAGTCTATTTTTTCTTTTAATTGAAAACAATAGGAGCAAAAGCTTTGATGTGGGAATTGTATAAACTGTAGAAGTCCTAGTTTGCCCTAAAATACTGTCACTGATTATGAGGTTTTGGGAAAAGACTTTCTTAATTTATTGTTTCAACTTTTGGAAAATTGTTTGTGACTTTTTTTTTTTTTTTAATCTGATATATAGCTGCTCAAACTTACATAGCATCTGTTGGGCCTTATATTGATGAGTTGAAAAATTTTTATATTAGTAAAATATGTATAGTTGCATTAATATTTTAAATTACGGTTTTGAGGGATTAACCCCATTTCCTTATTTTAAGGATATAAATACAACTGCATGCACATGTATGTAATGGGGTCTGTGTTTAGGGTAATATTTCATAGTACTTTTTATAATGAGAATTTTTTTCTCACTTTGTTTTTATTTATTTATAAAAACGCAAAGCACCACTAACTCCTTGATTGTTTGAACAACTTGACTTGGGTAGTATGAGCAGGTATTTGTATAAATTAAATGTGAGATAATGTGAAAACTGTCTGTCAAAAGAGAAAATCTTAAACGAAGTTTCTCACTCTCTTTGTACCCATCACTGTACTTCAGCTTTTCTTCTTCTTTTTTTGGTTTCTCTTTGTTTGACATTTTTATAAAGTCTCAAAGTAGATTCTTAAAATTCTAGTAGGGGATAATCCTTCCTAACAAATACCTAGCATGTTAGATGCTCATAACATTTATTGCAAATCATCATTGTATTCTGATATATTGTACCTCATTTGCTAGGCATCTGTACTCATTGTATTGGCATCTGACTGCAGACATTTTCTTTCTTTAAATTATTTTCACTTGTTCCTTGAACCCTTCCTTCATTTTACTTTACTTTAACACATTGTTTCATGTGTCATTAACACTTTAATTATGAAGATTAGTTTTCTTTCTTTTTTTCTTTTAATGTACTTTGAAGCATAGAGTGATCTGTACTTGTTTAATGTAGCTATGTAAGTAATTTATGTTTCTTATAATTATTGGAACAATTCATCTTCTAATGCTGTCATTTCCGTAAGTAGAAAAAAAAGGCGAGAACTTGCAGAAAATATGGGAAACATGCTCATATGACAGCTGAGGATGTGGCTAGGCTGAAGCAGGAAACTACTACCCACAATGCAATGTTACATACACTACCACTTAATAAAATTTATATCAAACATGCTACTGACAAAACCAAAGAAAAATAATATCCTAACTATGCTAGTTAACGTACTAAATACATCTAGGGAAAAGTGAAACTAATTTTTGTAGAACTTTTATACTTAAAGAATATAGTAAATGAAACTGTGGCATCCTAGTGCATTGGAGCTCAGCTGAAACTTTGCCTTAGCGTTTGTACTATGGGGCTTGGTTGTAAGGGACACTTAAAACCATGAACATTTTTGGGCAGTAACTCCTGGAATAGGCACAAAAGGACATCATTCTCCTTTTCAGTTGCATTATTTCAGTATTAAATGGGATTAGAGGAGATTGTCATCTAATAGGAAAAATATATTAAATTTTGAGATACTCATTGTGGTTATGTAAACTTTTTACACAGCCAGGTGTATTTCTTTATATTTTAAATTGTCTTTTATTGCCAGGTTTGGGGAAAAGGAGGCTTGAATTGTCCTCTGAGACCTATTTCTTTTCAAAGTAATTGATTTTTTTGCTCTTTTTGTTTATGTTAACTCACCTACAGCTTGTCCAATCTCTCTATGTGCTTTACGTGTAAGGAGGTTAGTCTAAAGCAAAAATGTGAACTGCTTTTGTAAAGTGGTAGAAAAAGATACTAGGACATCTTAAGAAACATCAGGTTTCAGTATATTTAGGGTTTCTAAGTCTTAATTTACTATGCTCTTAATGGTCACACTTTGGTAATTTTGTTGAATTTATACCTTAGTAATTTAGATGAAATGATAGTTTTTGGGATTTAAATAAGAGAATATAATAGAGTTTATGAATTGATAAATAATGCATAGAAAGTTATCAAAGGAAGAAGAGAAAAGACTGAATTTAGTATTGCTTGTGAAAGATCCCCTCTGAGTTTTCCAGTACATAAATTATCTGTGTTTTGTTTCAAAACTGCCATGGTATTTGCCGTCGCATACTTAAACATGAAAATCATTGTGTGTCTCTATCTTTCTTCAGGATGATTTGCTTAATTGTTTGAAATATGTTCTTCTTTCGTTAGAGACTGCTTATCAATAACAGCTGTAGCACTGTGGCTTTTCTCCATGGGCTCATGGTGGTCTGTGGAACAACGTGCTTCAACTTTGACAGGTGAGACAGAGGCTCTCCAGTGCCACTGCTTTTGGATGAATCTAGCTGTGGTCGGAGAAAGTGCATCTTGCCAGAATATATGGGTGAGACCACACACAGCCTTTAAAATAGTTATTGTAGGCTTATTTTTAGGAAATACATGTCTTGACAGTTCTTTTATTTGCATGCCAGTTTCACTGCTGTGTATAGATTTTTCATTGGTTTCAGTAAAGGCAATTGCAGATTTAGTTCTCTATTTGTTAAGCCTGTGTATACTTTATACTGGAAAATATTTCTAGTTCAGCCATAATTAACAATAAAGAATATATATTGGAAGTGAAGCACTAGAATACTGATCTTTTTGTTTTTATAAATTTGACAGTATTCCCATTGGAAATCTTAATTTCCCTGACAGTTTAGTAGTGAAAAATTGCTCCCATTTGAAGTTTCAGATTAAAGAAGTTAGAAGAAAATGTTCTAAATGTTCAAATACTTCAGTTGCATTAATATTAAGAAAAAGATTGTGGTTCTTATTCAAAGGTATGTATTTTTATAATATTGCTATAATAAAGCATTGTTCAAAACGTAAGTTTTAATTTAGTAAAAGCTTGTAAGCGTCGAAACAAATTGCCTAAGAGGTAAATTCTTACTGTATAGGCAAAGTATACAAGGTATCCAGTCTTTTTATGAGATGATTAAAACTTTATTCAACTTAGTAAACTATAAAATTGGACTATACATTTAAAAAAATATTTTCAGACTTCTAAAATTGGCTTTTTTTAGTGACTAGTGGAGAACACTCTTTAGAATTTCATAAAATGTTATTTTTTTTTAATACAGTGATAATGTTTGGATAATTATTTATAATTCTGATTAAGGTGTTCAGATGAGGATATTAAAGTTCTTGAGTTGTGGTCGGCAGTTAGTCACAAGACTTCATTTGGCAATTAGTGAATATTGCTTAGTTATGTATTTATCATAAATTGCAACCAGTTAAGAATATGATTTCATAGTAGTTTCATAGTGAAAATAGAATCTACATATAATTTTAAATTTAAATTTCCCCCCTACTATTAATCACAGTACTTTTCTATTGCTGAATGGTTTTGGCAGGAGTGTGCTGGGGAAATTGTGTTCCTATAGCTTTTCCAGGGAACAGATTTATGGAAAGAAGAGCGAACACAGTACATACAAATAGATTGTTTAAAGAAAGATTTGGTTTTTTACCTCTCAAGAAACTGGCCATTTATATGAACATTGACGGATGCTAGATTGAATAAAAAACTACAAAAGTCATTTTTAGGATATTTGCAGAAATTTGAATATTGACTATATATTGATGATACTGTGAAATATTTGTTAAATTAACCAGTAACCAGTTACTGTTTATTCTGACTCATGGTGACTCCCCGTGTGTGAGAGTAGAACTGTGTTCTATAGGTTTTCAATGACAGATTTTTCGTAGGTATATCGCTAGGCCTTTCCTCTGTGGTAGCTGTGGTTGGGCTCGAATCTCTAACCTTTTGGTTAGTAGTCAAGCATGTTAACAGTTTGTACCTCCCAGGGACTTCTTTAGTCTAGTATTGGTATTATGCTTGTATAGGAAAATATCCTTAATTCTAAAAAGGAGGAGTATGATAAATTATCTAGGGACGATTTGTCCTGAAGTCAGTTAACATCATTTCAAATGATTTGCAAGGAAAAAAAAGGTCCGTAGATAAAACAAATGTGTCAAAGTGTTAAGAATAGTTGAATGTAGGTGAAGAATGTACAGGTGTTCATTTTACTAATCTTTCAAATTAAATTCTTTTGAAAGGTGAAGCTTCTCTTTGGATTGACATCAAAACAGTAGTTGGAAAAATTTTATTTCATGTATAAATAATTCTTAAAAATGATTGAATATGAATATCTTGGCCTTTATATAGAAATTTTATGTTTTAGTTTATTGCTTTATTTTTAAAATTCAGATAGTCATGGTAGAACATAACTAATTCTCACAAATTTATGCATGACATTTATAAATAGGAGGTAATAAAATATTGAAAATACCGATTTTAAAAATTTCAAGTTTATATTATAGTAACTTGACTAGATCAGTAAGGGTAGAGAGTTTTAGAGGATTCAGCTTCCAAAGTATATAAAAGTATCTTAAAATTTTTTATTCACATTAACTGAATACTTTTAACTTAAAATTGTATGCTTTCAAGAAGTATTGTAATGAGCAGAAGCCAGCATCTGTTTAAGCAAAACTATTAATTCTGAGTTTGTGTTAAATTAGTTATTACCCAAGTGTACCAGAGGTTGGTATACTTTTCTTGCAAAGGACCAGATAGTAAATATTTTCAGATTGCAGGCCATTCATTGGTTTTCCATTTTAACTACTCAACTCTGCCATTGTATTCTGAAAGCAGCCACAGACAATAAGTAAGTGAATGGGTGTGGTTGTGTTACAGTAAAATGTTATTTGAAAAAAACAGACAGCTGGCCTGCCATAGTTTACAGAACTTTGTGGCCCAGTGGGTATCCTCTTTTATAGAATAGGGAACAGTGCTTTGAAATATTGATCAAATTTCTTATTTATGTATTATAGTGGAATTCTTTTCTTAAACTATTTACAAAATCATTTTTATAGTTTATTATATGAAAAATTTACCTGTACTGCTTCTATTGAGGAGGGCAGCTTTATCTTGATCATGTATTATGTTGTGTATAGTTTTATAAAGTACTCCAGAATCCTTTGAAAAGAAGGTAAGAATCCAAATAATCTTGATTATAATCAGTCTTCAAATTATCATAAATCTCAATATTTAAGGTAGTAGTTAATTATTACTGATAAGATACTAAGATTTCTATACTTCTCATCCACAGATATATCTCCTCTTTTGGAATAGTTGAGTATTGAATCCAGAGAAATCTTAGTGATTATGATTGTTTTTTACCTCATTTTCATCTGTATTTAAATTTCATTTTGAGTAGAAAATGAATGAATGATTTTTGTTATTACTTAATCTCCAGAAACATTCATTGTATCTACCATTGAACATAATATTCAAAATAGTTTTCTGAGAATTCCTGTATATTTTGTAGAATTTGAATATTACTTATTTGTTGGTGGTGATGACTAAAAAAGCTAAACAGAACAAATAAACATCTTCGTGTGTTTTCATTGCTAAAGAGCAAATGGACTATGATATGATTTTAAACAAAAGCTTATACTTCTTAATATTACACACTTTATTTTACCTGTGATCATTTTTTAAGCTATTCCAGTTATTAGAAACATAACTAAATATCAGATAGTTAAAATATTTAATAAATTTCATGTAATTTAGTCATGAAGAAAAAATCTTGTGTTTGTTCTTCTATGCTGTAAACTCTGGTCATTGCCTGTTTGCCTGCATTTATGAAAAACATGATTGTTTTTACATCTTCTCCCCATATTTAATTATAAAATAGACACAAACTGTTGTAAATAGTAAGAAGGATGACCTTTCTGTGTGGGAGAAACAGGGAAAAACTAGTACACAGAAACTTTAAAAAAAAAAAATCCATCCTGCATCACTGAGTGTGAGGGTAGGTTGTTGCCCTGTCTGTCTTAATAGATTTTAATAGGTATCACTGTGTTGTAGCAATTTAATAAACTTTAATAAACTAGTAGACAGAAGGAACTTGTTAATCATACTTTGAAAATGAAATATTTAATATTTACATAACGTCCCTGGGTAGTGCAAACAGTTTGCCCTCAACTATTAACCTAAAAATTGGTGGTTTGAACCCACTCCTCAGTACTGTAGAAAATGACCAGGAAGATTTTTATCCAGTATTAATAAATTGAAAACATTTTTGGCATTCAAATTTTCAATGTTCACCTAGAAGGAAAGTTAACTTCTGAGGAATAAAACTTTGCTTAATAAAGTCTTAAATATAATTTTATAAGGTGCTCTGGTGGTACAGTGGTTGAAAGCTAACCATTTGGCTGTTACCCAGAAGGTCAATGGTTCAAATCCACCAGCCACTCCTTGGGAGAAAGATGAGGCAGTTCGCTTTTGTGAAGATTTACAGCCTTGGAAACCCTATGGGGCAGTTCTCTGTCCTGTAGGGTCACTGTAAGTCGGAATTAACTCTATGACAGTAAGCTTGTCATTTTTAGTTATACATCCAATATTTAAAAAGAACCAAGAATCCTGAAGATTGCATATTTCTGAAAGAATTTATGGACTATTCAGTATAATTGGTATATATTGCTGTATTACTATATAGTTATCATTTACTGCATGCAATATTTCTGAAGTTGTTACAAAAAGTGTCAAAAAGAACCTTTTTAAACAATTTAATATATAGCAGTGTCTTTTGAAATATAGAACTCAAAAGTCCATAATCATTCATTCATTTATTCCATAAGCATTTGTGGAGCACCTACTGTGGACTGGGCTCTTTGTAGTAATAGGACTTCAGAGTTGAACCAGGCATAGGCCACAGATTATATGAATCTGTACAGAAGAAGCTGCAAGCACACAAGTAAGTAAATAAATAATAATAAAAAAAAGTCAAACCCATAGCCATTTAATAGATTCTGACTCCTAGAGACTCCCATAGCATTTCCAAGGCTCTTAATCTTTATAGAAGTAGATTGCTTCATCTTGCTCCTGCAGAGTGGCTGGTGGTTTCAACCACCACTCTTCCAGTTAGCAGCCAAAAGCCTTTCCCATTGTGCCACTAGAGCTCCTTAAATTACTAATACTGTGTGGTAAGTACTATGACGAAAGTATGAATATGATATTTGAGAAGAGTACCTTCAGACTTGAAGGTACAGTGAATGTTACTCTGGATTAATGAAACTTAGTGAATTTGAAAGACTATGAGTAATTGACCCAGGACTGGAAGAAGAGCAGAGAGAGGGAATTGCAGAGAAGTGAACATAAGTACAGAGACAGCACTCAAAAACAAGCTGCATTTTGAGAATCACGGTCATTTTGAAGATAGTTGATACAAAGTCTGGAGAAGAGTGTAGAGAAGTAGATGTTGTTGTTATGTGCTGTAGAGTCAGCCCTGACTCATAGCGACCCCTCCTTGGGTTTCCAAGGCAGTATCACTACGGAAGTAGGATTGCTCAACCTTCCTTCCGAGGAGTGGCTGGTGGGTTTGAACCGCCAGCCTTCTGGTTAGCAGTCAAGTGCCTTAGCCACTATGCTACCAGAGAAGTAGATAGGAACTAGCAATCATGAAGGACCTGACTTTCTTGTTAAAACAAAATTCAGTCTACTTAGTAGTTTAAACTAAGTGGAACTGTTACTGCGCACCCATTCGTCAGTTATGGTATTGTGGTGGCTTGTGTATTGCTATGACTCTGGAAGCTATGCCACTGATATTTCAGACACTGATATTTCAGGGTCATCCATGGTCGACAGGTTTCATTGGAGCTTCCAGACTGAGACAGGCTAAGAGGAAGGGTCTAGTGATGTACTTTGGAAAATAAGCCAAAACTTAGAGTCAGTTTTGAAGGAAGTTGAGCCGGAATGTTCCTTAGAAGCAATGATGGCAAGAATCTCTTACTTAATTCAAACACATCATTGGGAAACAACAATTGCTATACAAGGATATGATGCTTGATAGAAGGTTAGGGACAATGAGGGAAATCCTCCATGGGATAGATTGACACAATAACTACAAAAATGGGCTCAAACATACCAGCAGTTATGAAGATGGAACAGGACCAGGCAATATTTCATTTTTTTTTATAAGAGGTGATTTGAATTTTTTATATACTGTGACTCAGAGCTGACCCCATAGCTAAGAACAACAGGTGACATGATGTGATGTAGTTTAGGATGATTTATTTGACAGCCAAAGGCTGGGCAGTCTACTTCTGTAAAGATTTACCACCTTGGAAACCCGATGGGGGTGGCTATGAGTTGGAATCGACTTGATGGCAGTGAGTTTGGTTTTTGGGTTTTATTCGATAGCCATGTGGATAATGTATTAGAGGGGACCAGAGCTTTCTAGTGTAAAGTATTATGACCTGTGTTGAAGGCCTGGGTGAACTAAAATAGTAGAGATAAGTGGAACTCTGGAAACAGTTAATGGAAGTCAGCAGTTTATGTAGCATGCACTTCTGTTTATAAAACATGAATTGACAAAGCGCATTTTGTTAAACATTACTAGAATGGACTCATCTAACTGATTTTAAGGAGCTCTGGTGGTATAGTGCCTAAGGCATTTGATTGCTAACCAGAAGGCTGGTAGTTCAAACCCACTAACCACTCCTTGGAAGGAAGGTTGGGCAATCTACTTCCGTAGTGGTACTGCCTCGGAAACCTGAAGAGGGGTCTCTGTGAGTCGGATCCAACTTGACGGCAATGAGTGAGTTAACTGAATTTAGGTGAAGGGATTTGTGAAAGCTTTTGTTACATACTGAAAAATTCAAAGCACAACAGACTACGTACATTTTTCTATCTGTAATAGCACTGATAAAGTCATGAAGTGCAGTTGATAGTGTAAATAATAAATATGGCAGTTATATTGGAGCTAGTATGACAAGACTGTGATACTCTGGCCTTTAGGATTATTTGTAAGCACAGGTAAGATGAAATGAGTTCAGTAATGTAAAAGCTGTTGGTTTATATTATAGCTAATAATGCTTATTTCAGATAATGCAGGTAGCCTAGTATTTAGATTTAGAAGTATCTAAGAACCATAGTTGTCAACACTAGTTTCCAGACATTATGCTTCATGATAAATAATGCTTTCATATTTCTTTTATTTCCTTAAAAAGCAAGCAAGAAAGCAAACAAACAGAAAAACATGAAGATTTTTTTAAAAAAAGTCTACCCATCAGTGATTGCCATTGAAACCTACGTTCATAATCTGCAGTAGATGAAAGCAATGGATTTAGTAAAAATGGAGTTGGTGCTCCCTGTTCTTCATTTAACCAAACAAAAACCAAACTCACTGCCATCAAATTGTATCTGACTCACAGCGACACCTCCTCAGGTTTACAAGGCAGTATCACTGTGGAAGTAGATTGCCCAATCTTCCTTCTGTGGAGTGCCTGGTGGGTTTGAAATGCCATCCTTCTGGTTAGCAGTCAAATGCCTTAGGTACTATACCACCAGAGGGTATCTGTAATCAGTCATTGCCAAAAGCAAAGGTTTGAGTCTGTTGATTTCTTCTGCTGTTTGTGTTATTTGAGGGCACAAGTTGATTTTAAAGCTTGGTATGTTATAGATGTTAGTTTTGTATCTTCATAATTAAAATAAAATTTCCCACTATCCTGAGTTGTTTTTCAAAATTGTTGTTGTTGTGTGCCGTTGAGTTGGACCTGACTTGACTCACAGCGACCCCTCCTTGGGTTTCTGAGGCAGTGTCACTATGGAAGTAGATTGCCCTATATTCCTTCTGAGGAGTGGCTGGTGGGTTTGAACTGCCAGCCTTCTGGTTAGCAGTCAAGTGCCTTAGGCACTATGCTACCAGAGCTCTTTTGTTGGGAGGGATGGTACAGTGTAGTACATTACCTGGTATGGCTTTTCTAGCCACAAGTCTCTTAAACTCTGAGGTAGAATTTGCCGTGAGCAACTGAGGAACTCTTGATTGATAAAGTTATCCACCTGGGGTATTTCTCTTGAGAGTGGCACAAAGCAATGTTCTGGGAAGTTTGCTCTTTCTCAGGTGCTTAGAATTCTGATGTTATGATTAGTTAGTTTGGCCACTCAGGCAGGCTAGAAAGGAGCCCTCCTAGAGACAGAAGGAGTGTCTGACTGCTGGCTGAGAAATATGTGCTGCTTAGAGAAACATGCTCCTGAGAGACATGCATTGCTGAGATGGAGACACAGAGAGACATACATTGCTGAGAAGGAGACACCGAAAGACATGCATTGCTGAGAGAGAGACACCAAGAGACTTGCACTGCTGGGAGAGAGACTGAAAGATGAGAGATGGCAGGCTGAGAGAGACTGAGCATTGTCCCTGAACTTGAATTGTAGCCTGGTGCTTCCTTAATAAACCCCATAATCTGTGAGTTCTTTGTGGCCACTGGAATGAATTATTGAACCCAGCAGAAAGGTGGTGGGTGCTGCAGGAGGAACAGTTGGTGTCAGGGTTGATGAAAGGGCTGGAGGGAGGCAGCATGTGTGGCCTCACAGGAGTAGGCCTTGGGCTATTGATGGAGATTCTGTCTTCCTCTTGTGGGGTCAGAGGAGATCAGAAGATGTGGCCTCCTTGCCTCTTTGGCAGATTGGTGCAGAGAAGTCAAATGATCTGTAACATTTTCCTATAGAAAGCAGTATTAAATGTCTGTAAATCTATTCTAAGTGAAAAGTAATTAATATATATCAGTATTTATGCATTTAAGTAGATGAAAATAATATACATTTATAAAGAACCCATTTATAGGAGTGATTCTAATCTTTCATAGACTTCTGATCAGTGGTGCACTGGTCGTCACCTACTATCTACCAAAATATTTAAGCAGAGTTACAATATATAGTCAAATCCACATGAAGAAATTTCATTGAAAAATATGAAGTTCAGAATATAGGCTATACTTTCAGTTTTCTTCTGAGCTATATAGGAGCTCTGGTGGCGTAGTGCCTAACGCATTTGACTGCCACTCCTTGGAAGGAAGGTTGGGCATTCTACTTCCGTAGTGGTAGTGCCTTGGAAACCCAAGGAGGGGTTGCTATGAGTTGGATCCGACTCCACGGCAGTGAGTTGAGTTGTTTGAGTTGATACTGAAACAAAGTACACTTTAATTCAGACTTTTCAAACTTGTTCTTGGTGCTGAATAGCAGTAATATAAAGATTGATAAACCCAGCTGAACTTGGCTTTTCCCTATGTGGCAATTTAAAGAGGAAATAAAACTGTAAATATAATTGCAGTTTAAGAGCTATCAGTAGGGTTTTGAGGGTGACAAATAATAGAGAACAACCACCTCTCCCAGGTGATGGGTCATGAGCTAGGAATTTACTGGAGAAGGGAACTGAAGGCAAAGGTTCTTTCAGGCATAGCTGAAGAGGGTAATCAGGCCTTGACCCTCTCTGCACCAAAACAAAACAAAACAACCTACCAGGCAGACAAACACTCAAAACCACAAAAATGAGAAAAATAAAACAACAAAAGGGTAACAAAACAAAGGGGGGGGGTGTCACCATTATGCTTTAATAGGTGAAAATCTATGCAAAATTAGGATGGAAAAGAGCCTTCAGTTAAAAGGTCAGGAGATAAAAGGTGAGGAGGATGATTTTCAAGTTCTGTTTGTACTTGCTCTGTGATCCCAGAGAAGTCACTCAATTTTCTTAAGCCTCAGTTTCTTCCTTACAGTAAATGCTGTTGGTTTCCCACACAGATGCTTTTTACCTGAATGGTGTACCTACGTTTCCTTTACCTGTAGAATTGGTGATTAACAGCTGTCAGTTGTAACCTCCTCCACCAAGCCACCTTGCCTAGAAATGTCCCTTATGCTCCCAGCTCCCCTAGGGCATAGGTGGTTAACCTATAGCCAGTTACTGAATGATGTGGGTATAAAGGACTGGTCTTTTCTCAAGACAATTTGCTGATGACATTCAGACCCTGGAGCTCACTGTGGATCAGGCTGACATTGGATAGTCTTCAGCAGAAGCCACAACTTTGTTACTGTATTCTCTTCCTTGAACTTTTCGTTTAAGAGAACCTCTTCCATCACTTGCAAAGGAATTCTCATCTTAGGCTTTGCTTCTCAGAAACCTGATGTGAGACACTTCTTTCAAGTTTTACACTTTTGATAAAATGCACAATTTACCACCTTAACCATTTTAAAGTGTATAATTCAGTGGCAATAAATACATTTATGATGTTGTATAACTATCACCACTATCTAGTTCCAGAAATTCATCCCCTCAAAAGGAAACCTCATCTCCTTTAAGCAGTCACTCCCCATTCCTCCTCCCCTCCAGCTCCTGGCACCACTTATCTTTGTCTCTCTGGATTTGTGTATTCTGGATATTTCACATGAATGCAATCATACAATATGTGGCCATTTGTTTCTAATTTCTTTTACTTAATGCTTTCAAGGTTCTTCCAGGTTGTAGCACATATCAGTACTTCACTCCTTTTTATGGCTGAATAATACTCTATTGTGTATATATATCACACCAGTTTAGTGGACATTTGGTTGTTACCACCTGCCTTAGTTATCTAGTGCTGCTATAACAAATATGACAAATGAACTTCTTTACCAGAAATCTGTTTTCTCACAGTTTAGAAGGTCTGAATTCAAGGTGTCAGCTCTGGAGGAAGATCTGTCCTTGTCTCTTAGCTTCTGCTCCTGGGTGATCTTCATGTGGCTTATTATCTCTGCATCTCTCTCTCTCTCTCTTTTTTTAACCTTAAAACAAGCATTTATTCTTTCTTATGATTTTGTGGATTAGTTAAGCAGTCCTTCTGGTCTGGGCCAGAGAATGTAGGATGGCTTCATTCACATGTTCTGGAAGCTCAACTAGGAAAACCAGGATGGCTGAAGTCTCTTTCCAGTTGATCTCTTGTTCTCCAGAAGGCTGCCCCCGGCTTTTTCATACTGTGGTGGAATAGTTCCCAGCAATAAGCTCAAGTGTTTTTCAAATGCCTGTTTCCCCCTCACATTTGCTGGTGTCTCATTGACAGAAGCAATCCACAGACCATAGCCCAAATTCCAGAAGTGGAGATATAGACTACCTTTCGATAAAAGGAGCAATAAAGTCGTATTCCAAAAAAGACATGTAGATAGGGATGGGAAGGATTGGTGGCCATTTTGCAAAAATATAGCATAGATAACAAGGTTTATTGAGAGAAGTCTTGTTCACATTCTTGTCCTTTACTCTGTGCCATTTTTATTAGTTCCTTGGTCTTTTTCAGTGCTTTTTTTTTTTTCTGAATAAACAAATGCATAACATATATACATATATACACTCCCCTAACAAATTCTTACAAGCAACCTATTTTTTTTTTTCTATAGGTACTCTCCATTCAAGAGCATTGTTCAGAATCTTTTCTGATAACCATTATTCTCTTTTCTTCCTTTATTTATTTTTTTATTGTGATTTGGGTGAAAATTTACAGAGCAAATTCATTTTCCATACAGCAGTTCACATATACTTTGTCTCATGATATTGACCACAATTTACCACAATGCAACAGCTCCCCTCCCACTTCCTCCTGATAGTTACCTCTTCCCTGTGTCTATTCCTCCATGCACTCCTGCCCCGTGAGCTGTCTCCCTGTGCATAAGCAGCCATTCTTTCTCCCATGATTATTCTCTC
>NW_006921621.1:12470727-12471197 GCF_000298275.1 Orycteropus afer afer
TTGTCCTTTTGTGATTGACTTATTTCACTCAGCATAATGTCCTCCAAGTTCATCCACGTTATGTGGTGTTTTGCAGATTCTCCATTATTCTTTAGCGTTGCATAGTACTCAATTGTGTGTACATACCATAGTTTGGTTATCCATTTGTCAGTTGGTGGACACCTAGGTTATTTCCATCTTTTGGCTATTATAAATAGTGCTGCGATGAACATGAGTGTGCATATGTCTGTTCTTGTCATGGCTTTCACTTCTTTAGGATATAAACCTAGTAATGGAATGGCTGGGTCAAATCGTATTTCTAATTCCAGCCTTTGAAGGAATCGCCATACTGCTTGCTTTCCACAGTGGTTGTACCATTTTACAGTCCCACCAGCAGTGTATGAGAGCCCCAATCTCTCCACATCCTCACCAGCATTTGTTATTTTGTCTCGTTGAACTTTGCTACTAGTGCTGGAGCAAGATGGTATCTC
>NW_006921621.1:12473234-12474206 GCF_000298275.1 Orycteropus afer afer
CTCCCACTATGATTGTGGAGTCATCTGTTTGGCTTTTCAACTCTTTCAAAGTCTGATTTATGTATTTTGGGGCTCTTTCATTGGGTCCATAGATATTTATTATGCTTATGTCTTCATGTTCAATTGATCCTTTAATCATCTTGTAATGTCCTTCCTTGTCTTGTATGGTGGTTTTTGTCTTAAAGTCAATTTGATTAGAAATTAGTATTGCCACTCCTGCTCTCTTACAGTTGGCATTTGCTTGATATATCTTTTTCCAACCTTTGATTTTTAATCTTTTAAAGATTAGAAAGATAAGACTTTTGTCTTTATCTCTAAGTTGTGTATCTTGTAGGCAGCATATTGATGGGTTTTGTTTTTTTATCCAGTCTGCAACTCTCCATCTCTTGAGTGGTGCATTTAATCCATTAACATTCAGTGTAATTATTAACAAGTATGAATTGGGTGCTGTCTTTTTGATACGTGTTTTTTCATGATGTCCCTGGTTTCTTTGTTCCATGTTATTTTCTGTGCTGAGCTCATTATGTTTATCAATTGTATTATCATTTCCTTTGTTGCTGTTGTTTTAGTATTTGCTGAATATTTGTGCTTGTCCTCTTTTTTATTTTGATATGAAGGTTTATCATTTTTCTTTGAAGTTAGCGTGTGATTTTTAATTTTCTCCCCGAGTTTAAAACAGTCCATTCTATCTTGCAGCTCTCTTAACTTCCTCATCATTTAGAAGTTCGATAATTACACAGTCTTTTCCCTCTTTTTTGTTTGTAGTTGTCCTCACTTGCCAGTTATGTCTCTAGTTCCCTGTTTACAATCTCGTAAGCTCATTTTACTTTGGATATGTCCATAGCTGTGGTTTCTCTGTTACATCATCTTGTGTATTAATGGTCAGTTGTTATTTGCTATTTTTGGTTCTCTGTTTAAGGAATCCCTTTAGCATCTCTTGTAAGGTTGGTCTGGTTTTAACAAATTCCCTTA
>NW_006921621.1:12475000-12477437 GCF_000298275.1 Orycteropus afer afer
TTTGAAGATACCTAAATATAATTGTTTTGAATTCCTTATCAGAGAGTTCCAATGCTGCTTCTTCCTCAGGGATGTGTTCTGGGTCTGTATCCTGCTCCCTTGTTTCTACCCCTTTATGTTGTGTCTTTGTGTGGACTGTGATGGTCTCTTGTCTCCAAGACATCGTGGCATTGTTGCATTTAGATCTCTGTTAACTGTTTGTGAAGAGCAGCCAAGGGTCATTCAGGGTCTTCTTGGTGGTTTTTTATCATTGGCCCATTTATGGAGGAGGAGGTGGTGGCTCTTGCTCATTAAGTGAAGTTTGAAGCGGTGTGGATGTAGTTGTGTCTTATAGGGACTGTTGCTGTCTCCCCCTCAGACAAAAATTACAAATGAATAACCATCAGAAAACTAAAAGCACATGTGCAAAAGATACACCATGTAATCATACAGGAACAGTAACCAAAAATAGAAAAAAGGGAGAAAGAAGAAGATGAAACAAGAAAACCTGCAGTATCTGGGGATAGGGCACAAAGAGAAAAAAGTTAGAGAAGGAGAATAATGTGGAAAAAAATGGGAAAAATAAAAAAGGAAAAACAAGGAATAGGAATTAGGATAACCATGAAAAGAAAAAAAAAAAAAAAAAAAAAATTGCAACCAGGAACAGGGAAAAGAGAAAAAGGTTAAAACTAAGACCTGGGAGGGGAAGAATAAAGAATAATAGTAAAAATGATAAAAGTATTAATAATAATAATAGTTTTAAAATAGACAAAAACAAGTAAACTAAAAACCAGAAGAAAGAAAGAAAAAGAAAAAAAGAAAAAAAATAAATTGGGGAGAGTAGGGCAGGGTACCCAGACTCTGTCAGAGCACACAGACTGGGATGGAGTTCCTGTGGGCCCAGAACGTGGTCTGGAGTGGGGGATGGCTGCTCCTCTGTTCACCAAGTGTGTGTGTGCTATAAGGGTAACGGGAAATGTCGCACCTTTTCAGTTGTCTAGGTCCGGAGTGTCCTTGGTGTTACTGGCAAGCAGAACCTATTCTTAAGCTCCTGGAATCTGGGAGATGGCTGTCTCTTTAAATATCTGAATTGGTCAAGCCGCTTGTAAACATTCAAAATGGCAGCATCCTCTGGACAGGCAAAAGTCCACAGCTCAGCCTGCCCTCTTCTTCGCTGCTTCTCCTTTTATTCACCAGCCACCAGAGCAGTCTTCCGTGCAGTCCCTGGTAAGCAGGGTTGATTTTTAGGTTAATTCTTAGATCCTACCAGACTCAGCACTCTCCAAGCTGTCTGTGCCGTCAGGATCGCTGAGGATTGCTGCCAGACCGCAGCTCCATATGTCTCCTTTTTTTGGTATTTTCATGAAAATTTTTCTGCTCATTGGGATTTAGTCCATTTCTGTATCCTTCCTTTCAAGACTCAGGGGTCAAGGATTATCTTCTGTGTGTGTTAATTGGTTCCCCTTTTCTTTGTTGAGGAGGGTCTGTGCAGTCTTTCTCCCTAGTCCGCCATCTTACTGGAACTCCCATCTCTGTATCTCTTGCTTGTTTAATCTCTCTTCTTTCTCAAAATGAATTAACTCAAGATATGTACTACATTAATCCATTCTCATAATGAAGACAACTCACTTACGAATCAGATTATAGTCACAGGCATAGAGGTTAGGATTTACAATACATATTTTTGTTGGACACAATTTAATCCATAACACAACTTTTTGCTATTGTGAATAGTGCTGCTGTGAACGTTTATATACAAGTTTTTGTTTGAATACCTGTTTTCAGTTCTTTTGGCTACATACCTAGGAGTGGAATTGCTGGGACATACAGTAATTCTATGTTGAACTTATGAGGAACTGCCAAACTGTTTTCCCTAGTGACTACACCATTTTATAATCTCAAAACGGTGTATAAAGGTTCCATTTTCTGTACATCTTTGCCAACACTTGTTATTTTCTGATACTTTGATTATGACTCTCCAAAAAGATGTAGACATTTCTCTTTAGAATTGAACTAACATTCATCTGAATATTATTGTGATTATCAAATAACTTGGAAGATATAACATCTGGCATGTTACAAAGAACTCCACCGATGCAGTTACTTTTTGTGTTGTTATGTATGGTTTGAACTGAAATTGGGTTTGAATTTTAGGTATGTTTCTTCTTTTTGTAAGACTCACGTAGCAACAAAATTATGAAATCAGTTATGTTATAACATGGGGGAAGCTAATAGAACTCTACACTGTTAAGCTTTGGTCATCATTTTTTATATTTAAAATACTATATTCATGATATGAAACAGTTTCAGTATAAGACAGATGAAACTTACTTTCAGTGCCTGTGTTATCAATTAAAGGTCAACTTTTGTCGGAACCTTCCATATGTATTAGTATATTATTATTATATATAACATTGTATTATATATAATTATTGTTGTTGTTGTTGTTGTTAAGTGC
>NW_006921621.1:12479302-12487984 GCF_000298275.1 Orycteropus afer afer
AATCCTACTTCCGTAGTGATACTGCCTCGGAAACCCAAGGAGGGGTCGCTATGAGTCGGGGCCGACTCGACGGCACATAACAACAAGAACAACAATTAAAAAAAATTATAAAATATTGGACAATATAAAGAATGTAAAAATCACTCTTAATTCTTTTTCCTAGAGATAGATAAACATTGTAAAATAAGTGTTTTCTGTATTTTGCATGTACATAGATAAATAATTAAAAGAAAAATTTAGTTAACATAATTTGTGCTTTCTAAATATAGTTAAAATTACTATAGCATAATTTTTAGTGACTGTATTGTATTTCTTCTTGTGGATACAGCATTTTTGTATGGACTTGTATTTCTTTATTTTTATGTAACATATTTTTGGATCTGAATTTAAAGGCTTTTTTTTTTTTGGATCTTCAAATATTTTAAGATTTATTTTGTTTCAGGGGCCACCTGTTCTATATGTCACATTTTTCTTTTTTATTAAAATAATCATAAGTTTAATATGTTTAATTCATCTAATTCTCCAAAATATTTGTGTTTACTTTGATGCTTTTTATATGTTGCACTTCCTTTGGTTTTATGTCTTTCTGCCAGGGATAATCACAATCCACAGGATTAAAATGTGTCATCAATTTTACTTTCTGGTAAAAAAGAAATTAAAATTTTTTAATACAAAAGCAAACAGGCATATATTGTGAGGTGAAGTTAATAGGAAATTTAAAAGATTTCAAAGAATTTTGATGAATGCTAAGGGATACTTTGGTGGACAGGTTTGAGAAGTACTGGTTTCATTTGCCATATGTAATATTGACAAATTTCATCATTCAGTTCATAGAGTAATGATCATTTTTGTAACCTTCAGTCATTTTTCATTCTCATTTGAGCAGACTCAATGGCTATATGTTTTCCAATGTATTGTTTTGGACTTGGAGGTTATTTGTCATTAAGACTTGGATGACATTTTAATAAATACGCTTCACATAAGTTAGACACATCTTTGAAAATTTTGTGATTTTTGTAAATTTTTGTTTTTTTATTATGTTACAGGTGGATCAAGGCACAGATGTCTGGGAATTAACTGAAACATCTTCCATTCTCCTCTTGATTTTCTATTAAAATTTTAAAATTTTTCAGGTTTTCTCTTTAATTTTAGAACAGATACATTCACGTTATTGAAATACAGAAAACAAAATGTCTTAATGCCAGCATCATTCTTCTAGTCATCAGGTTTATAGTTCTATTCTTTGACTCATTTATATTAGACAGTTTCTGTCACTTCTTGGCTTCCTTCTATCTTTTCTTTCCATCTTAGTTTATACTCCAACTTTATCACTCCTTGACTTATGAATTATGACCTGACTTCCTTAATGCTTCTAAATTTGTCCACTGTAGTACTTTATTTTTTTCCTACTACACTAATCTTTCTGAACCTCATATACCTTCTTTTAAGTTAAATGGTTATTTTAAATACTTGACATTATTTCCCAAACTTATTCCTTGGTGCCTTTCTTCTGTCTCTTTGCTCCTGCTAATTATTCTGCCTGCAATAGCCTCGTTGTCTCCAATTTCTGAAGCCTTGGTCATCCGTCAAGTTATCAAGTCCTACCTTTTCATAAAATTTTCTTGTTTAGCCTTATGGGAAGAGATGAACTTCAGAGTGAAAACAGCATGAGCTGGGAGAAAGGTGCCAGCTTTGGAACTTGTCGTAACTGCATCCAGCCCTGGCTCTGCAAATAACACTGTAACCTGAAGCAAGTTACTCTACCTCTATGATCTCTATTTCTTCACGTCTAAAGTGGATATAATAATCTTTGAAATGAGTATTGTGAGCATTAAGTGGTATGAGTTTTCTAAAATACCTTATGCAAGGTAGCTAGTAAGCAGTTTATGTTAAAGAGTTCATTCAATAAATATATATTGGATGTCTGCTTTGTGCTGGGTTTTCTCTAGGCTATGGAGTGGATAAATGTTTTAAGTTTTAACATTTTACCATTATTAATTTTGGGGAGAGAAGAATATCAAAGCGAGGGAAAGCAAGACTTGTGTATTTTTCATAACAAGTAAGAGCAAAGGACCCTATATTTGATTGTCATGAGGGTCTGTTCTTTCTAAATATAATTCTGCAACTTAAGAGGCTATGTGAAAAATGTCGTAGAACATATCTTTAGAGTCTGTTGAATCTGGGGCAGGTTTGGAATGCTGTTATCTTGAGTAAACTTTCGTGTCTTCATCTATGAGATGGAGTTGAATGTACTTTTCTTGTAGGAGTTTTGTAAGGATTAGATCAGATAATACAAGTAAAGAAATTAGCACAGTGCTACCTATTATTGCTGCTATTAATAATAATAATAATAGTAATAAGTACCATTGATTAATACATTGATATAATACTGATATTAATTATGTGAATGTATTATTCGTATACTAGTCATTTATCCTGAATCATCCTCATCATCAATGGTAGCAATAGTAAAGTCTTGAAACTTATGTGACAGATGGTGTTCTAAGAGTTTCACATGTATTAAGTTACTAAGGCTTCACAATAACCCTACAAAATAGGTAGTATTATTTTCCCATTAAGAAATAAGAAAGTGGAAGCACGAAATGGCTAAGTAATTCACCCATAGTTTCTCTTAGTAATGACAGCAAAAGCAGCTGCCACTGCCACCTATCTCTCTCAGTACCTGAATGACATCTTGGTGGTTTTTGATCTCAGAAAAGTTTTGACCATTTTGTTTTCAATGCATATCTTGTTGCACAGGGACATAGGCAGTGGGAGAGAACCGCAGTCAATTTCCTTGGCTCTTAAAATTGATGAGATGTCGCATGCCTTATTACCTGCTGTTACAGGGCCTGGAGAAATACTACTTTGTGGAATTGATTTTAGATTGTTTAAAGGGCATATAGAGAGATCATCTCATTATGGTTCAGATTAATTTGTAGGAGAATGGATAATATTTTCAGAACTCTTTATCCTACCTTGTAATACCAGTTATATTGGAGGAAAGACACGATAGCTTTGAAATCTGAAGGGGCTGATGTGATTCTTCCTTTTATCATGAAATAGCTCTCTGACTTTGTGTAAGCTGCATAACTTCTGAGAACCATCTTAAATTGTTAAAAGGAGTGATGATACAGCTTGAAAGATTATTGTGAGGCTAAAATGAGATAAAGTTTAATTCCATATAGCATAATGCTTGGCTTATTGTAAATGTGGAATTTATGTATTATTTCACTTAATCATCTCTTATGAGCAAAGTTCTGTTTTCATCTCCATTTTGCAAATAAGGAAGCAGAAGCCCAGAGAAGGCTACCTGAATTGACCATTTATTAAAGATCTTTCTGGTTCTCACTACTAACTAGAATTATAATAATGTTACATATGTTTAAAGTAATTCAAAAATTTTTAAGTGATAACATGAAAATTTTAACAGAGCAGATAGTGGTATATTGTTAGAATTTAGTAACAGTTTATTTTCAAGTTCCCTTTTATATATAGTAAATGATTCTGGATTTTCATTTATGAAAATTTTAAAAAAGATTTCCTTTGAAATCTAAGTAATAAAAGATTGATTTGAAGAATGTATTAAGCAAATGGGAATGTAGTATAATGCCAGTATGGAAAATTATTGAAGATGAAATATGAAAAATTTTAGGAAGAACAAAAGTTTTGAGTTTCAGTTACGTATAAAGTTAACAGAAAGTGCCACTCATCCATTTCTGATGCTGAGAGTAAAGAGAGATCCTCCTGTGGACTCTATAGTGAGGATACTATAGTATATATCACTTGTATCATAAATAAAACATGTATTTAGAGGACTGTATCTCATACTGTCCTTTAATATTGGCTGACTGGGTCTTACTAGTGTACAGTTTGGTTGAGAGGTAGGTGAGAAGGTGGGTTGACCGACAGAAGATAAACAAAACATTGTATGCTTTCTGATGGCTTGTCTTTACGAATATCCTTAAGTATTCTCTAAGTTATTACAAGGTATCTGTGGATCCACAAACACTATTCAGAGACTATTGAATGGAGACTCAAAATTTCTTGCCAGAGATGCATACTGCTGTGTCCATAATATATAAATATTTTCATGATTAATAAAGTACAAATACATTTTAAAACATTACTGAATTCGTAGTAGTTTTCATATGTATTCATCAATGTAGCATAGCTATTATGTTTAAATATGTGATTTTCTTATACTAAAAAAAAAAAAAAACAATGTTACTTAAATTGGCTATAAACCATTTATTGAATTGGTAAACTGTATGTCAAATAGTGTCCCCTCTCTGTCTCTGTCTTTTTAAAAATATACTTTATTTTTTTTAGAGCACTTTTAGATTTATAGAAAAACAGCAGAAAATACAGAGTTCCCCCTCTTCTTTACATTTCATTTCTTCTACTTCTACCTTGCATTGTTGTGGTACATTTGTTACAATTGATAAACCAATATTGATGCATTATTATTAATTGAAGTCCTTATAGTTTACATTAGGGTTCACTTTTTTTAAAACAAATGCTTAATGTCATATGTTCTCTGTTGTAGTATCATTCAGGATGGTTTCACTGTCCTAAACACACCCTGCACTACGCCTAACCTCCTGGCAGCCACTGATCTGCTCAGTGTCTCTCTAGTTTTGTTTTCTCTAGAATGTTATATAGCTAGAACGATAAAAATGTTACTTTTTTTTAGGCTGGCTTCTTACACTTAGCAATATGCATTTAAAGTTCCTCCATGTCTTCAGGGTTTGATGACTCATTTCTTTTTATTGCTGAGTGATAATCTATTATATGGACATATCACAGTTTGTCCACTCACCTATGAAAGAGCATCTTGGTTGCTTTCATTTTTTGGTAGTTATGAATAATGTTTCTATAAATAATTATGTGGAGGGTTTTATGTGATCATACATTTTCAGCTCATTTGGGAAAATATCTAGGAGTGTGACTGACAGATTGAATAGTAAGCCTATGCTTAGCTTTATAGGAAACTGCCAGACTGTCTCCCAAAGTGGCTGTGCCATTTTGCACTCTCATCAGCAGTGATTGTGAGTTTCTGTTTTTCCACATCCCTTCAGTGTTTGGTGGTGTAATTTTAGCCATTCTAATAGGTGTTGTGATAACTGGAGCTGTGTGTCAACTTGGCTGGACCCCAGTTCTGTGTGGTCGTTACCCTGATGGGATCGGATGACTGTGTTCTTAGTGGCCAATCTGTTTTAGGGGAGTTTCCCTAGGGGTGTGGCCTGCTTCCAGGATATCCAGGGACATCCTAGGAAGAGAGACATTCTTCTGTGGATTGGGATTCCGTTGTGCTGCCTACAACTGTCTGTGAATGAGCAGTCTACCGTTCAGCCTGGAGATCTTGGATTCATCATTCATGGAGTCAACAGCTGGTGTACTGCCTGCCAGCCTTGAGCTTCTTGGCCTCTGTGGTTGTGGGAGCCAGGAAAAACCTCCAGCTTGACGTTTGATCCAGAGACTTTGGACTTGCCGGCTTCTGTACATTTGTGGGCCATTTTCCTAAGATAAATTTCTCTCTCTCTGAGCTTTGCTGGTTTTTGTTTATCTAGAGAACCCAGTCTAACACATTTGGTACCTGGAGTGGTTCTAGAGAGACAAAATTATAAGGATGGGCTTCCTAGATTGGTTCTCCAGTTAGATTAATCTTAATGATACTAGTGACCCTGCATCTGCTAATAAAGAGGGCCCTACTAATCCGTGGTGTGAGGTGGCAAAATTAATATGCTAAATAGCATCACCAATAGATCAAGTACTTGTGAGAAGTGATGCTCTGGGTGATCGGATATTTGATACTTTTCTGAAATTTTGTCAGAATGAGGAGTATAAGGAAGCTGGTTGGTTGGTCCTACTTACACTAGATAAACTGATGAAAGAGCGAGATGAGCTCAGAGCTGCTGAGTCTTGGCTTAATCTCTGCATAAAAGACCTCAGTGCTTCCAGCTGTGCTCTGAAAGAAAGCCTTATATCTTCTAGTAAGAGAGCTGATATTGCTGAAAACCAAACCCAGAGTCTTATTGTAAGTGTAGCTGAATTACAACGCCAACTAAATTGCCAATCCAGTACAATGTCTGACATTAAAGTGAGAGCATTGATTGGAAAAAAATGGGATCCTGAAACCTGGAATGGGGACATATGGACAGATAATCAGAAAGCTCAGGATATGGAGCCTGTAAATTCTGTTGAATCCCTCCCATCTGAATGGATTACTGTAAAACCACTATCCCCTCCTCCTCCGTTTGATGGGACTAGCCAAACCAGTCCTGCTGGGTCACTGAGGCAGAGGCCATGGAAGACATTCCTGAATGCTCTCAGGAACTGCCTCAAGCACCCATTGTTGCTGTGAGACCCATAACTAAAGTAAAGTCCAAGCAAGCCCCAAAAGGTGAAATAGAAAGTGTGACTGAGGAGGTGATATGCTATACCCAAAAAGACCTACTTGATTTTGGTAACATGTGCAGACAGAAACCTGGAAAATATGTATGGAAATGGCTACTGAGGGTGTGGGATAGTGGTGCAAGGAATGTAAGATTGGATCAGCCTGAGTTTATTGATTTAGGCCCACTAAGTATGGATTCTTCATTCAGTGTCTCAGCTCAAGAGGTTAGGAAAGGATCTAATAGTTTATTTGGTTGGCTTACTGAGGCATGGATTATGCGGTGGCCTACCTTAAGTCAAGTTGAAGTACCAGACCTGCCTTGGTATAATGTAGAAGAAGGTATCCAGAGGCTTAGGGAAACTGGCCTGTTAGAATAGATTTATCACATTAGACTCCTAGTGCCAGAAATGGAGAGTCCAGAAGACACACCTTTCACCAGTACTGTGAGGAATAAATTTGTGAAGGGAGCTCCAGCATCCTTGAAGACTGCTGTGATTGCTATTTTATGTAAACCTGATTTGACAGTGGGAACTGCCATAATTGAACTAAGACACTTAACTATGATGGGGCTGATTGGACCCCATGGTAGTAGGGGCTAAGTGGCAGCAGTTAATCAACAAAGGCAAGGTGGGCGTGGTTACCATAATGGACAATAGAGTCAGAACACTAATCAGAATAGTCTTGACTCATGCGGAATTATGGCATTGGCTACTTGCTCCTGGCATTCCTAGCAGTGAAATACATGGCAAGGCTACTAAATATTTATTTGGTCTGTATAGACAGAAAAATTCTAGGTCATGTGAACAGCAACCTAGATTGAATCACCAGAATAGAGTCACGACCTCTCAGTCAATTTCCAGACTTGAGTCAGTTTATAGACCCACAACCTCTTGAATGAAGGGAAGACCAGGTCCCTTTGAGGAAGGACCCCACTACATTGCCAAAAATCTATAATGTCAGTCTTTCTCCTAGCCTTCCCCAAAGGGATCTGAGGCCTTTTACGAGAGTGACTGTTCACTGGGGAAAAGGAAATAATCAGATTTTCTGGGGATTACTGGACACTGGCTCTGAATTGACTCTAATTCTAGGAAACCCAAGTGTCATTGTGGCTCACCAGTCAGAGTGGGGTCATATGGAGGTCAAGTTATTGATGGAGTCTTAGCTAAGGTGCGTCTCACAGTGGGTCTAGTGGGTCCCTGAACCCATCCTGTAGTGATTTCCCCAGTGCCCGAATGCATAATTGGAATAGATATACTCAGCAATTGGCAGAATTCCTACATGGCTCCCTGACATGTGGAGTAAGGGCTATTATTGTAGGAATAGCCAAGTGGAAGCCATTAGAACTGCTGCTACCTACAAAAATAGTAAACCAAAAGCAGTACCACATCCCTGGAGGGGTTGCAGAGATTACTGTCACCATCAAGAACTTGAAGCGTGCAGGGGTGGTCATTCCCACCACATCCCCAATTAATTACCTATTTGGCCCTTGCAAAAAACAGATGGATCTTGGAGAATGACAGTGGATTATCGTAAACTTAATCAGGTGGTGACTCCAGTTGCAGCTGCTGTTCCTGATGTGGTTTCATTGCTTGAGAAAATTAGTACATCTCCTGGCACTTGGTATGCAGCTATTGATCTGGCCAATGCCTTTTTCTCAATACCAATTTCAAAACACCATCAGAGGCAGTTTGCCTTCAGCTGGCAAGGCCAACATTATACTTTCACAGTCCTTCCTCAGGAGTATACCAACTCCCTGGCACTATGTCATAATTTAGTCCGTAGGGATCTTGATCGCCTTTCCCTTCCATAAGACATCACACTGGTCCATTATATTGATGACATTATGCTGATTGGACCTAGTAAGGAAGAAGTATCGATGACTCTACACTTATTGGTGAGACATATGCATGGTAGAAGTTGGGAAATTAACCCAACAAAAATTCAGGCACCTTCCACCTCAGTGAAATTTCTAGGGGTCCAATGGTGTGGGGCATGTCGAGATATTCCTCCTAAAGTGAAGGATAAGTTATTGTATCTGGCTCCCCCCACAACTAAAAAGGAGGCACAACGTCTGGTGGGTCTCTTTGGAGTTTGTTGTCAGCATATCTCTCATTTGGGCATGTTGCTGTGGCTTGCTTATCAAGGGACTCAGAAAGCTGCTAGTTTTGAGTGGGGCCCAGAACAACAGAAGGCTCTGCAACAAGTTCAGGCTGCCATGCAGGCTGCTCTGCCACTTGGGCCATATGATCCGGCTGATCCAATGGTGCTTGAAGTGTCTCTAG
>NW_006921621.1:12488384-12489951 GCF_000298275.1 Orycteropus afer afer
TATGGCCTTATGGGGAGTTCCTTGGGATCAGTTGACTGAGGAAGAGAAAACTCATGCCTGGTTTACAGATGGTTCTGTGTGATATGCAGGCACCACTCGAAAGTGGACAGCAGTTGTACTGCAGCCCCTTTCTGGAACTTCCTTGAAGGACAGTGGTGAAGGGAAATCCTCGCAATGGGCAGAACTTTGAGCCATGCTGTTCACTTTGCATGCAATAAGAAATGGCCAGATGTGCGATTATATACGGATTCATTGGCTGTGGCTAACGGCTTAGCTGGATGGTCTGGGGCTTGGAAGGAGCATGATTGGAAGATTGGTGATAAGGATGTATGGGGAAGAGGTATGTAGATAGATCTCTCTGAATGGGTCAAAGGAGTAAAGATATTTGTGTCTCACATTAATGCCCACCAAAAGGTGACCTCGGCAGAGGAGGACTTTAACAATCAGGTGGATAGGGTGCCATGTTCATTGGAAACCAGCCATCCTTTTTCCCCAGTTACTCCTGTTAATTGCTCAATGGGCTCATGAACAAAGTGGCCATGGTGGCAGGGATGGAGGTTGTGCATGGGCTCAGCAACATGGACTCCTGCTTACCAAGTCTGATTTGGCTACCACCACTGGTGAGTGCTCAGTCTGCCAACAGCAGAGACCAACACTGAGTCCGCAATATGGAACCATTCCTCGGGGTGACCAGCCAGCAACGTGGTGGCAGGTTGATTACATTGGGCCACTTCCATCATGGAAAGGACAGCATTTTGTTCTTACTGGAATAGATACTTATTCTGGATATGGATTCACCTTCCCTGCACACAGTGCTTCTGCTAAAACTACCATCCGTGGACTTACAGAATGCCTTATCCTCCGTCATGGTATCCCACACAGCATTGCTTCGGATCAAGGGACTCATTTCACAGCACATGAAGTACGGCAATGGGCTTATGCTTGTGGAATTCACTGGTCTTACCATGTTCTCCATCATCCTGAAGCAGCTGGCTTGATAGAATGATGGAATGGCTTCTTAAAAACACAAATACAGCGCCAGCTAGGTTGCAATACCTTGAAGGGTTGGGGCAGTGTTCTCCAGGAGGCTGTATATGTTCTAAACCAGTATCCAATATATGGTTCTGTTTCTCCAGTAGCCAGGATTCATGGGTCCAGGAACCAAGGGGTGGAAACGGGAGTGATACCACTCACTATTACCCTAGTGACCCACTCAAAAAAGTTTTGCTTCCTGTCTTTGCTACCCTATGCTTTGCGGGTCTGGAGATCTTAGTCCCAAAGGGAGGAACACTCTCACCTGGAGACACAATACTGATTGCGCTGAACTGGAAATTAAGAGTGCTACCCAGCCATTTTGGCTTCCTCATGCCTCTGGATCAACAGACAAAGATATTACTGTACTATCTAGTGTGATAGATCCTGATTACCAAGGGGAAATTGGGTTGGCTTTACATAATGGAGGTAAAGAATATGTCTGGAATACAGGAGATTTTTTAGGACATCTCTTAGTACAACCATACTCTGTGATTAAAGTCAATGGAAAATTACAGCAACCCAATTCTGATAT
>NW_006921621.1:12491052-12495027 GCF_000298275.1 Orycteropus afer afer
AAGTATAGCAGGGATTGTGGAGCTGGCACGGGATCAGGCAGTGTTTCGTTCTCATGTGCATGGGGTCGCTATGAGTTGGAAACAACTTGACGGCACCTAACAACAACAACAGAGAACCCAGTCTGACACAGGTGTATAGTGGTACCTTGTTTTGATTTGCTGTTCCCTAGTGCCATGAACATTTTTTCATATGCCATCATATTTCTTTAAGGAGCAACAGTAGCACAGTGCCTGAGGCAACTGACTGATAATCAGAAGGCTGGTGGTTCAAACCCACCAAACTCCATGGAAGAAAGACTGGGCAATCCACTTCCATAAAGATTTACCACCTCAGAGATCCAGTGGGCATCACTATGAGTTGAAATTGACTCGGTGGCAGTGGGTTTGGGTTTTTGGTTTTTTATATCTTCTTTGGTGAAGTTTCTGTTGAGATTTTTTGCCCACGGTCAATCTTTTCTTAATAAATATTGTTACTTTCATTTCTCAGTGGTAATCTTTGAAAGGTACATAGATTGTAGCCCCTCTGGGTTGCCGGTCAAACACTAATGTATGCTTTGAGGTTAAGCTAGAATTAGTTTAATGTCATTGTAAAAGTTAAGGAGCTGAAGTTAGACGTGTGAGATAAAGGCGGGTGAGTTTAGGAATTGCCTAATGGCAGTACCAGGATTCTTTTTAGAAAATAATCTTAGGAAATTCTAATAGGAATTTAGTGCTTGAGGCCCCATAATTTCATATAATAGTAGTGTAGCCATAGTCATGTTAACCTGGAAACTTTTTAGAAAAAGATGTAAAACTTAGCAGCCTCCCCAGCGGACATGGGGCAGAGGAACCGGGAGGGGCCCAGGAGAGGAAGGGTGTCTGCCATTGGAAAAAAAAGAAAATTTAAGTAAGCACTATGCAGCAGATCTCTTTAAAAAAAAGTTGCAAGATCCACAATTAACTGTTGTTGTTTTGTGCCATTGAGTTGGATCTGACTCATAGCGATCCCCCCCTGGGTTTCTGAAATGGTATCACTTCGGAAGTAGATTGCCCAACCTGCCTTCCAAGGAGTGGCTGGTGGGTTTGAACTGCCAGTCTTCTAGTTAGTAGTCAAGTGCCTTAGGCACTATGTTACCAGAGCTTCTTCCACAAGTAACTAAGTGTGGTAATTTGCCCCACGTAATAATTAGGATAAATCAGTTAAAGTCGGAAAGGTAAAATTTATTTTTGGAAATTAAAAGTTGGTTTAAATTGACGAATGCTGATACACACAATTTTTTAAAGATCTTCAAAACTAAAACGTAATCTGATAAAAATTGCTTAATTTGAAGTGCATTTCCTCAGCTAATTAGCTACTACTCTTTTTAAAAAAAAAACAAACAAAAAAACACAGATAATATAGATCCAGTTACACTGAAGTTTAGTTTTTGCATTGTTTTATTTTCTTTAACCATTTTTACTTACAGTTTGAATTTTATGAACATGGGGGGGATGTTAAAGACTTAACTGTTTTACAAGATTAAAAACATTTAGGAATGTTTAACCATTCAGCATAACCGTTACTATAAAACATGTTCCATTTTTTGTTGTTGTTGTTATGTGCCGTGGAGTCAGACCCGACTCATAGTGACCCCTCCTTGGGTTTCCGAGGCACTATCACTACAGAAGTAGATTGCCCCATCTTCCTTCCGAGGAGTGGCTGGTGGGTTTGAACTGCCAACCTTCTGGTTAGCAGTTAAGCGCCTTAGGCACTACGCTACCAGAGCTCCTTGTTACATTTTTAAAGGGGATAAAATAAATTTGGTGAAACATAAATTAATGTTAATAATTCCACAGCTGCCACCCTGGGCCAAGTCACCAGAACCTCTGCAGTTGGTCTGGAACCTTTGTCATTTCAAGGTGATTAGGCAATAACATTCTTCTCCCACATTCAGGATCCATTGAAAAGTAAGAGGAGATAAGTAAATGATTATCAAAATGTCTTTTTTTTTTTTTTTCTTTAACTGATGAGCTGATTGGAGAATACAGCTCTTTATCTCTAGGCAGAAGTTTATTGCTCACATACTTGGCCTTTCTTTGTTCTTTTTCTTGGTATTGTTAGGTGCTGTCCAGTCAGTTCTGACTCATAGTGACTCTTGTACAAGAGGATGAAACTCCTCCTGGTCCTGCACTATCCTCACAATTGTTGCTGTGTTTGAGCCCATTGTTGCAGCCACTGTGTCAGTCCATCTTGTTGAGGTTCTTCCTCTTTTTCGCTGACCCTCTATTGTACCAAGCGTGATGTCCTCCTCCAGGAACTGGTTCCTTCTGATGTTGTTAGTTGTCGTTAGGTGCTGTTGAGTTGTCTCTGACTCATAGGGACCTCATGCACAGCAGAATGAAACACTGCCCAGTCCTGCACTAGCTCCACAATCTCTGCTATAATTGAGCCCATCGCTGCAGCCACTGTGTCAGTCCATGTTGTGGAGCACCTTCCCCTCCTTCATTGACCCTCCACCTTACCAAGCATGACATCATTCTCCAGGGAATGATCCCTTCTGACAACATGAGCAAAGTAGGTGAGACGAAGTCTGGCCATTCTCGCCTCCAAGGAGCATTCTGGCTGCACTTCCTCCAAGTCAGATTTGTTAGATCTTTTAGTAGTCCATTGCACTTTCAGCATTCTTTGCCAGTAGCATAACTCAAAAGCATCGACTCTTCTTCGGTCTTCCTCATTCATAGTCCAGCTCTCACATGCATACGAGGCGATTGAAAATACCATGGCTTGTGTCAGGCACACCTTAATCCTCAGGGAGACATCTTTGCTCTTCAGTGCTTGAAAGAGGTCTTTTGCAGTCGATTTTCCCAGTGCTATATGTGATTTGATGTCCTGACTGCTTCTTCCATTGGCATCGATTGTAGAACCAAGCAATGTGAAGTCTTTGACAACTTCAATCTTTTCTCCATTTATTGTGATGCTGCTTATAGGTCCAGTCATGAGGATTTTTTTCTTTATATTGAGATGTAATCCCTACTACAGACTGTATTCTTCACTCTTCATCAGTAAAGTGCTGTAAGTCATCACTTTCAGCAAGCGAAGTTGTGTGGTCGGTGTATCACAGATTATTAATGATTCTTCCTCAATCCTGATGGCTCATTCTTCTTCATATAGTTCAGCCTCTCAGATTATTGCCTAAGGCACTTGACTGCTAACCAGAAGGTTGGCGGTTCAGACCCACCAGCTACTCCTCAGAAGGAAGATTGGACAATCTACTTCTGTAGTGATGCCACCTCGGAAACTCAAGGAGGGGTTGCTGTGAGTTGAAGATGACTCGATAGCACATAACAATGACAACAGATTGAATAAGTATGGTGAAAGGATACAACCCTGACACACTCCCTTCTTGATTTTAAACCACGCAGGGTCCCGTTGTTCTGTTTGAATAACAGCTCCTGGTCTGTATGTACAGGTTTCTCATGAGTACAGTTAAGTGTTCTGGAATTCCCATTCTTGTCAATGTTACCCATAGTTTCTTATGATCTACATAGTCAAATGCTTTTGCTTAGTCAACAAAACACAAGTAAACATCTTTCTGGTATTCTTTGCTTTTAGCCAAGATCCATCTGACATCAACAATGATATCCCTCATTCCACATCCTTTTCTGAATCCAGTTTACATTTCTGGAAGTTCTCTGTCAATATACTGCTATAACTGTTTTTGAATTATCTTCAGTAAGATTTTACTTGGAGGGATCGGGTCTCCAGGAGCTAGGTAAGCACGGGTGGGCTTGTGCTTACTCACTGATCTGCACTGAACACTTTCCCTTGTTACTCTCCCGAGAGGGACTGGGTCTCCGGGAACAAGGTAAGCACGGGCGGGCTTGTGCTTAGTAACTGGGAGCGAGGTAAGCACAGGTGGGCTTGTGCTTACTCACTGATCTGCACTGAACACTTTCCCTTGTTACCCTCCCGAGAGGGACCGGGTCTCCGGGAGCAAGGTAAGCACGGGCATAGCA
>NW_006921621.1:12500867-12511995 GCF_000298275.1 Orycteropus afer afer
AAATTGAATTTGCCTATGAGCAGTTGATGGTCTGTTCCACAATCAGCTCCTGGCCTGGTTTTGGCTGAAGATATTGAGCTTTTCCACTGCCTCTTTCCACATTGCGTCTTTGGATTATTAATGGATGTTTGCAGCTGTTTCTCCTCAATTTGAGTTGTGCCACATCAGCAGATGGAGGTCCTGAGAGCTTTTCTTTATATCATTAAGGTTGGTTCTACTCTGAGGAGGCAGCTCTTTCCCCATCGTGTTTTGAATGCCTTCTGACCTAAGGGGCTCATCTTCCTGCACTGTATCGGACAGTGTTTCTGGGCTATTCATAAAGTTGCCTAGTGATGTATCAGAGCGTGTTTCTGTGCTATTCATAAGGTTTTCCTTGGCCAGTTCTTTCAGAAGTGGGTGGCCTATTCCTTCTTCCTAGTCTGTCTCAGTCTGTAAGCTGCATTGAAACCTGTACACCATGTGCAACCCTGCTGGTGTTTGAAGCACTGCTGGCACAGCCTCAAGTCTCACAGCAACATACAAGTCACCACAGTAAGACAAACTGACAGACAAGTTTGTTTCCCTTAGCTGTTCAAAACCTCTCCACTGGATCCCATGGCTCTGTCTTGTCCCTGGCTTTTCACCCTTGTTCTGGTTACCTAGTGCTGCTCTGCCAGGGATGTACCACAAATGTGATGGCCTCAACAAACAGGAGTTTTATCCTTTCATAGTTTGGAGGCCCCAAGCTTGAACTCAGAGTGCCCCACTCTAGGGGCTGGGTGAAAGCCCCCCAGCCCTGGGTCTCATCTCTGCCTCCCGCAGAGCTATCCTTCTGATAGCATGTCTAAAATACACAAGATGATGTCTGGCCATCCTTGTTTCTAAGGAGCAAGTTCTGTCTCTACTTCTTCAAAGATGGATTTCTTTGCTCTTCTGGTAGTCCATGATATATTCAACATTGTTTGCCATACCATAATCTAAAGTTATCAATTCTTTTTCAGTCTTCCTTGTTCATTGTCTAGCTTCTATGTGCAGATGAAACAATTGAAAATACCATTTATATCTTCATTTACATTTATTCTAATAGGATGAAAGGGTGGGTCGGGAGTGTAGTAGAAGATGAGGTCAGAGACATCCTAGGAGTCTTAAGATGTAGGGTCTTGGTAGGTCATTGCAAGGACTTGCTTTTACTCAGTAAAATGGGGAGCTGTTTCAGGGTTTTAAGCAAAGGAGTAACATAACCTGACTTGAGTTTTAAAATGATCATTCACTGCCATTTGAAGATACACTTTAGGGGCCCAAGAGTAGAGGAGGGAGATCAGCTAGGAGGTAGTTATAGTCATCAATGTGAGAGATGGCTTGTGTCAGAATAATATAATAAAGGCAGTGAATGTAAGAGAGATTAGATTCTGGATATGTTTAAAAGGTAGAGTCAAAAGCATGTGCTGAGTGAGTGGTTGTGGGCTTGGAGGAGAGGAAAAGAGGAGTCAAAGATGATTACAAGATTGTTGAACTTAACAACTGAAAGGATAGTAATTGGGATCAGCTGTAATGGAGTGCAAGTGGAAAAGTTTGGGTGATTGATTAGGTGTAGAATTTTGGTTATATAAGGTTTGTGGTATTTAGTAATATCCAAGCTGAAAAATGTAGTCGGCAGTTGGGTGTAAGGTTGGAGAGAGCTCTTGGATGGAGATAATAACTATCACTGTTTAAGCTTTTTTGTATATCTTTGTGTGGTTAAGTGCTCAGCTGCTAACTGAAAGGTTGGTGATTTGAGCCACCAGCCTTTCCATAGTAGAAAGATGGGGTAATGTGCTTCAGTAAAGATTACAGCCTTGGAAACCCCATGGGGCAGTTTTGTGTACTGTAGGGTTTCTATGAGTCAGAGTCAACAACGATGGCAGCATGTTTGGTATATATTTTTTTTGTGTATACACATATAGTAGTTAAATGCTTAACTTGCTTGTGTTCATTGAATATCATAAACATTTTACAATGTCAGTAAATACTTTATACAGTGTAATGCTTAATGGTTACGTGGTATTCCATTGGGCTGCTGTATCATTAATCACTTATTTTTGGTCAAGAGCTATTAGACATTTAAAAGTCATTTAAGGAGCCCTGGTGGAGCAGTGGTTAAGTGATTGGTTGCTAACCAGAAGTTCGGAGTTCAAACTACCAGCCGCTGCATTTGAAAAAGATGTCACAGACTGCTTCTGTAAGATTTACAGCCTTGGAAAAACCATTGGGCAGTTCTACAGCTCTGGTAGCATAGTGGCTAAGACACTTGCCTGCTAACCAGACGGCTGGCGGTTCAAACCCACCAGCCACTCCTCGGAAGGAAGGTTGGGCAATCCTACTTCCGTAGTGATAACTGCCTCGGAAACCCAAGGAGGGGTCGCTATGAGTCGGGGCCGACTCGACGGCACATAACAACAACAACAACAACTGTGTCCTGTAGGGTCACTGTGTTGGAATCAGTTTGACAGCAATGGGTTTAAGGATCCCTGGTGACATGGTGGTTGAGCATTCATCTGCTAACCAGAAGGTTGGTGATTCTCTAGCCATTTGCTGGAGAAAGATGTACCAGTCTGCTTCTATGAAGATTTACAGCCTTGGATACTGTATGGGGCAGGTCTACCATATCCAGGGTTACTGTGAGTCAAAATTGACTAAGTGGCAGTGGGTAAAGATCCTGTTAAAACTTTCATATAACACAAGTGGTGGTAAATGCTAAAGATCAGAACTCCAAGAGAATTTTAATAAGTGACATTTTTTTCCCCATTGTACTTGGGATCTGAAAGTTTTAAATCTTATGAATTACTTGAATTTTCTTTTCAAGAAGGATCACTCAAATAGTCATCTGTCTTTTGAAATAAGGCAGCTAAAAATTCTACATTTTACCTGTTCCATCAATTAAGTGATTTTTATATTGCTTAAATAAGATCAAAATAAGCCTTTTATTTGTGTTTGTGTTTGCTGTCTTATGAATGATTTACAGTGCTCCTATATATGTCTGCTTGTTGTCTAAGATTCTCACAGTCAAGTGTTTCTTAACTGATTGTTCTGTCATTCTTTATAATCATCTTTATTAAACAAGTCACAGACTTGCCATTGTACTCTACTCAATGTACTTCTTGCTCATAAATTGCCATGCTTTGAAGAAATAATTCAGTTCCTTTCAAATGACATTTAAACTGAGATCAACATTTTGTTGTTAGAAAAAGTAACAGCTGTGACTTTGTAAGCTATTGTTAGTGGCTTTGGATGCTAGTTGGTTAGCTAGTTGTCATAAAGAGGTCATTTTCCGAAAGAAGATGAAGTCATTTGCCATCTTGTTTTAGTCATAGTGGGCTTTTTCTTTGACCAGACATTTCCAAATTACACATTCCCACCTATTTATTTTCATAGTTGCTAGTACTTTCACAGAATAAGATAATGATGGGATTTTTGAAAGGCAATAGTATATACTTTACGTGTTCAATATGTGATTTGTATTTTGTATCATAGGAAAATACTTACACTAACCTGAATTATTATTTATTTATAGTTCCTGATGGGAAGGTTGGGCAATCTACTTCTGTAGTGATACTGCCTTGGAAACCCAAGGAAGGGTTTCTGCGAGTCAGGTCTGACTTGATGGCACATAACAACAACAATGGGAAAGCCAGTAGTATGCAGAATTCTATGTATATAAATCTCAGCACACATATAGTATGAAATTATGCTAAGAATTGTGTTCTCCTAGGTCCCTGAGGGTCATGATCTAATCAGAGTCATGCAATCCCTGCATGCTTGAATGCTTATTGTTTTGTTATTCTTCTTTCTGGTCTCTTTCCTTCATTTCCACTTGTGATGGAAAGATGATAGGTAGAAGAGTTAAGAAATAACTATCCCACTTCTTGTCATCTATTTTCACTGGCAGCCGAAATTCTCTTTTCTTTTGGATTGTGTCCCATATCAATCTATACATTCATTTTAACCTCAAGATTCTAAACATATAAGAAGGACTCATGCTGGACATGTAGGAGCTCTGGTTATACAGTGGTTAAGGACTTCGCTGGTAACTCTAGGGTTGGCGTTTTGGATCCACCAGCTGCTATGTGGAAGAAAGATATGAGTCTGCTTCTGTTAAGATTTACAGCTTTGGAAGCCCTACAGGGAAAATCTACCCTCTCATATTTTGTGGCTATGAGTGGGAATCGTCTGGATGGCAATGGTTAATGCTAGATACTTGAACTCTGATCCAAGCCTCTTTTCTTTGTAAAGAAAACATAATTAGTAAAATATTGTTAGATGAGAATATAAAAATAGGTTTATATAATTTCAAAAGCTACCTCTACAGAAAACTATTTACAGGAGGTAGTAGGATTGATCTAAAAGTAATAATTAAAATAATTTGAGATCAGGATAGGATAAACTACAGAATACTATAATATATTCAGTTGCATTTAAGAATTTAATATAAGGATTACAAAACAAGAATAAATACTACATTACAGTGGATTAAAGAGTTCAATTTGAAAATAAAATTACAGGAAAAACTTAAAGAAAATGGAAATATGTTCAGAGGTATTACAATTAAAAAATAATTTGTGATGACAAAGATCCTAATGTTCAGAGTGGTAAATAGCTAAGCATCTTGTATCAGTTATCTATTACAATAGTAGTGCTGTATCACAAACAACAGCAAAACCTCAATAACAATAAATGTTACTGCTCATGTATCTGGGATAGTTAGCTAGGCAACTTTGCTGATCTAGAGTGACCTTGGCTGGAATAACTAGGTGACTTGGTTTTATTCTGTTTCTTTCATCACTCACCGGGGTAACCCAGGTATATTCTCATGATAACGACAGAGGTATAATAGCCAAAAATTCAGTGTATTTTGAAGCCTAATGTTATAGCTGGTGAATAGTTACTTCCACTCTGCTGTTGGCCAAAGTAAATCACAAGATCATCGGAGGTTCCAGGGGTGAGAAACAGTGTCTGTTTAGTGAGAAGAATTGCAGAGTCACATGGGAAGGGGTGACGAATTTGGGCCATCATTGCATTCTACCTTACATGCTCCAAAATAAACAAACAAAAATCAAATGAATAATTACCATTTCAGTGCATACTTCTTATTTTTTTTTAAAATGGGATTTTATCTGTAGATAAAAATCAGGTGTATGTTTATACACTGGCAATGGATAATCTGAAAATGAAGTTAAGAAAAACAATACCAGTTACAGTAGCAGCAAAAGAATGTATCAGATATTGTTGTTGTTGTTATTTGCCATCAAGTCAGACCCAACTCATAGCGACCCCTCCTTGGGTTTCTGAGGCATTATCACTATGGAAGTAGATTGCCCAACCTTCCTTCCGAGGAGTGGCTGGTGGGTTTGAACTGCCAGCCTTCTGGTTAGTAGTCAAGTGCCTTAGGCACTATGCTACCAGAGCTCCTTGTATCAGATATTAGTTAGGAATAAATTTAACCAAACAACTGCAAGACTTGTTCATAGAAAATTACAAAAATTGTTTAAAGATATTAAACAGAAGTAAATGGAAAGATAGTCTATGTTTTTCATCACAAGGTGCTGGGACAACTGTATATCTCCATGCAAAAGAAAGACCTCTTTCTAACATCATGCACAAAATTTAACTCAAAATGGGTCATAAACTAAATGTAAGGGCTAAAACAATAAAATTTTTAGAAGGAAATATAGGTGTAAATGTTCATGACCTTAGGTTAGGCAAAGTATTCCTAGCGATGACACTGAAAGCACTAGTTAACAAAAGGGAAATAGGTAAATCAGACTTCCTCAAGATAAAAAGAAAAAGGTGTTTCAAAGGATAGCATAAAAAAGTGTAACAAGCCCACAGAAAGGGAAAATTTTTTCAAAATCATATATATTTGAAAGTACTTGTATGTAGAATAGAAAGACCTGTTATAATTCAATGACCAAAAGACAGACAACACAATTATGGGATGGTCAAAGGACTTGAATAAACATTTCTTCAAATAAGATTTACAAATGTCCAATAGAGAAATAAAATGCACAAATTTTGTTAGCCATGAGGGGAATGTAAAAATGCCCTAAGATGTCAATAATCAAAAAGATAGATAATGAAAAATGTTGATTATAATGTGGAGAAACTGGAACTCTAATGCATTGCTGATGAGAATGTAAAATGGTGCAGTTGCTTTGGAAGACTGCATGCAGATGTTCATACTAGTGTTTTGCGTAACATAAAAACTGGAAACAGCTCAATGTCATCAGCTATTGAATGGATAAGGAAAAGGTGAAACATCCATACAGTGGAATGTTATTCATCAAGAAAAGAATGAAGAATGGATATATGTTCAAACATGGATGAACCTTGAAAAAAATAGGTGAAAGAAGCCAATCACAAGAGACCACATATTAAAGGATTTCATTTATGTGAAATGTCTAGAACAGGCAAATCCTTAGACAGTGAATTGTTGTTGTTGTTGTTATGTGCTGTTGAGTTGGCCCCAACTCATAGAGACCCCTCCTTGGGTTTCCCAGGCAGTATCACTACGGAAGTAGGATTGCCCAACCTTCCTTCCGAGGAGTAGCTGGTGGGTTTGAACTGCCAGCCTTCTGGTTAGCAGTCAAGCGCCTTAGGCACTATGCTACCAGAGCTCCCAGACAGTGAATTAGTAATTGCTTAAGGTAGTGCTACTCCATCTTACAGGGTCACTATGAGTCAGAATTGACTTGACGTTTTTTTTTTTTTTTTTTTTTTAAACGTGTTTAGGGCTTGGAGTTGGGGAGCATTAGGATAAGGGAAGATGAGTGTTTCTTTTGGGAGTGATAAAAGCATTCTGAAGTTTAGAGTGTGGTGATGACTGCACCACTCTATGAACATATTAAAAATCATTGAATGCTGCATTTTAAATAGATGAGTTATATCTCAATTAGCTGTTTAAAACAAAGCAAAACAGAACAATTCTTTCAGTGCCTATCAGGAGTGGGAGACAAATGTATAAAGTAAATGACTAAATTGATAATGTGATGTTGTTGTTGTTGTTGTTATGTGCCGTGGAGTCGGACCGACTCATAGCGACCCCTCCTTGGGTTTCCGAGGCGATGTCACTACGGAAGTCGATTGCCCAACCTTCCTTCCAAGGAGTGGCTGGTGGGTTTGAACCGCCAGCCTTCTGGTTTGCAGTCAAGTGCCTTAGGCACTATGTTACCAGAGCTCCTGAAAGAGATGGCCCGGCTATGTGGCAGGCTCGAACCGACAGCATTGTGTGTGGCAGGTGACTGCCTGAGGCCAACCCCTAGGGCCTATGATGTGATAAACACAAGAAATTTAAGATATGACCATGACTGAAGTTTTATTAATTGTTTACCTGGCCATCTGTAGACAGTCTGTCTTTGCCAGCCTTACAGATGTGAGAGGAGAATAATGCTTTTAGAGACTCCATTTCAAGTATGAAGAGAAGTACCTGCATAATGCTGTGCGCCTAACCCAAGCCATAGTATTTTCATTTGCCTCATATGCATGTGAGAGCTGGACAATGAATAAGGAAGACTGAGAAGAGTTGATGCTTTTGAGTTGTGGTGTTGGTGAAGAATGCTGAAAGTACCATGGACTGCAAAAAGAACTAACAGATCTTCCCTGGAAGAAGTGCAGCTCGAATACTCCATGGAAGTGAGAAGGGCCAGACTTCGTCTCACCTACTTTGCTCATGTAGTCAGAAGGGACCATTCCCTGGAGAAGGATATCATGCTTGGTAAAGTGGTGGGTCAGTAAAGAAGAGGAAGGCCCTAAATGAGATGGTTGACACATTGGTTGTGGCAGTGGGCTCATGTATAACAAAGATTGTAAGGCTAGCACAGGACTGGACAGTGTTTCGTTCTGTTGTACATAGGGTCTCTGTGAGTCAGAGCTGACTTGACACCTAACGGCAACAACAACAAATAGTATTAGTTTAGAGATACACCTACTCCTCACTTATTGACTGTCTTGTTATTAGATATTTTGCATTTACAACAGTAATAAAAATCTGTCTGACCATTTTACACATTAACAATATATGTCTTGCAGTGATGAATGCCTAAGTGTAAGCCTAGGTAAGAGTAATGCTGAGTGTGATGGTTAAAGTTACATGTCAGCTTGGCTGGGCCATGCTTCTCAGTGGTTTGGCAGTTATGCAGTGATGTAATTTGGCAATTATGTAATAATGTAGTCACCCTCAATTTTATGATCTGATGTGGTCATCCATTTTCATATAACGCCAATTTTTGCCTAATGAACCGGTCTTTGGAACCTAACCATGTTGATAAATGAGGAGTACATTTATTTTCCCATTTAAATTTCATGAATCTTTTAAAAATTTTCACATGCATCTGACTTCACTGTCTTCATCCATACTATAGTTGTTTTCTTTTTCTTTCTTTCTTCTTTTTTTTTTTTTTGAGACGTTAAACACAATTTTCCAGTGTAGGTGATCTTTATTTCTTCTTAATTAGGCTGAGGTACAGCATCATTTTAATGAAATCATTAGGAATTTTATCTTAAACTTTTAGTAACCATTTGTTATTTATGATACCATATTCACTTTTAAGTATTTTGTCATCTTTTTAAATTGTTTTTTAAATTTTAAATGTGTCTTCACAGTGGCATCTATCATTTGGAATTGTAAAGTAATTCTTTGAGTAATTATAAAACCTGTATTGAATTTCTTTGCTGTTGCTGCTTTTTTTTTAAATTTTTTAAATCTTGATTTTTAAAGTAATGTTTGTAAGCTTCTGAAATTAATATTAATTGAGGTCAATTCAGGCTAGATTACATTTCCCAAATTTTACTTTTTTATTCAAAATGAAATGGGAGAGTGCTCTGTAACATGAGAACTTTTGTTAGGCTTTTAATGTTTTTGAAAAATGTTTTTGTGGAAAAGAAGATTGACTTATATTTAGGTAAAAGACAAATTCACTTTTAATCACCTTTTTGATAAATTTTAATATATCTTCATTTTTCTCAAATATTCCTTATTTTAATTCTTTTAGTGTGGTATCTCTTTTTATCATATTTTAAAAATTAATTGGTCAAACAGTATTCTTGCATACATAATGTATTTGAACCTCTATTCAAAGAAATGATATAATTTTCACTGGAGTGCTGTGGGGACCGCACAAATACTATGTGGTATTTCATGGCCATGTAACACCATTAGTATTTTCCCTGAAAATTTATGCCAAAGCCAAGAGGTAAATACCCTAATTTGATGTGCCTTGTATATTTAAGGGTTTTTCAAAAGTACTGTTTACTGTATTTAGGAGCTCTGGTGGTGTAGTGCCTAAGGCACTTGACTGCTAACCAGAAGGCTGGTGGTTCAAACCTACCAGCTACTCCTCGGGAGGAAGATTGGGCAATCTACTTCTGTAGTGATACCGCCTCAGAAACCCAAGGAGGGTTTGTTATGAGTCAGATCTGATTCGATGGCAGTGAGTTTAGTATTTACTGTATGTGGTAGTTAAGTTTGTGTGTTCACTTGGTTAGCCTTGGTTGAGTGGCTGGGCATCTGGATGTAGTATTCCCCTTGATGAGACTGGTAATCAACTCCATGGTGGAATCTACTGTGTGCAGCTGAGTAGCTGCCCTAGGGATGTGGTCTACTTCCTGTATATAAGGAGAAGCCTTGGGGAATGGTCTCCAGCATATGGCATGCTTGGACCCTGCATGTAGCCGTGTTGTTGTTCAGCAGCTTGCCATGCTCTGCTGACCTTGGGACTTACAACGGACTTGAATTAATGGCCTGCCATGTGGTTTGGTAACATCAGGACTGTGCCTTTTTACTTGTCAACCTTGGGCTTGTTAGCCTCAGCAGTCAGTAGCTGCCTGAGTGAAGAAATGTCTCTAGCTTCAGTGGGCCAGGAGCAAGAGGCAGAGCTGAAGCCCAAGGTCAAGGGGCTTTCACACAGCTCCTAGAGCCAGGCACTTTGAACTTGGACTTCTAGCTTCCCAAACTATAAGAGAATAAACTTCTGTTTGTTCCATCTTATTTGTGGTAGATTCATGTCAGAATGGTGCTAGGTAACCAAAACACTGTATTTAAGTTTATTGTCATTGTTACTCAATATTCAGTACCTTTTTGCTTACCACTAAGTTGTGATTGGTAAGGAGACCTTTGTCTAAGGAGGTATAAAAGTTAAAATTAAAAAATTAAGATCTAGTTCTGTTGGGATCACTCTAGGATCACTCTAGATATTATCATAGTAGCCAGAAAAAATTAGTAAATTACTCTGTTTGACAGAAAAAAATTCAGTCTAAATATTCATCCCTGAAAAACTTGGGAAGAAAAAAATCAAAACACACACAAGTTTTTTTTCTGTAATATCACAAAATTTAAAGTGGATGTGCAGAGAAACAGATAAGGTTTTATTAAAATTTAGGGTTATTTGGAATAATGTTGTTAGGTGCAGTCAAGTTGCTCTGACTCATAGTGACCCCATGCACAGCAGAATGAAACACAGCCTGATCCCGTGCCAGCATCATGATCCTTGCTATACTTGAGCCCATTGTTGCAGCCACCATATCAGTCCATCTCGTCGAAGGCCTTCCCCTCTTTCGTCGACCCTCCACCTTACCAAGCATGACATCCTTCTACAGAGAATAGTCTCCTCTGAAACATGACCAAAGAAGGTGAGACGAAGTCTGGCCATCCTTGCTTCCAAGGAGCACCTTGGGTGCACTTCTTCCAGGACAGATCTGTTAGTTCTTTTGGCAGTCCGTGGTACCTTCAGCATTCTTCGCCAGCACCACAACTCAAAAGCATCCACTCTTCTTTGGTCTTCCTTACTTGTTGTCCAGCTCTCACATGCATATGAGGCGATTGGAAATATCATGACCTATGTCAGGCGCACCTTAGTCCTCAAGGAGACATCCTTGCTCCTCAGCACTTGAAAGAGTTCCTTTGCAGCTGAACTACCCAGTGCTACACGTCATCTAATGTCCTGACTGGTGCTTCCATTGGCCTCGATTATAGAACCAAGCAACGTGAATTCTTTGACAACCTCAATCTTTTCTCCATTTATCGTGATGCTGCTTATTGGTCCAGTTGTGAGGATTTTTGTCTTCTTTATGTTGAGATGTAATCCATACTGCAGACTGTGTTCCTCAATCTTCATCAGTA
>NW_006921621.1:12513890-12523321 GCF_000298275.1 Orycteropus afer afer
TAATGGGTCTTCCTTGTAGGCATATGGATATTATCCTATCACTGACAGCATTGTACTTCAGGACAGATCTTGAAACATCCTTTGTGATGATGAATGCTACTCCATTCCTCTTTCAACTGTCGTTCCCGGCATAGTAGATCATATGCTTGTCTGATTCAGAATGGCCAAAACCAGTCCATTTAAGCCCACTAATGCTTAGGATATCAATCTTTATGTGTTACCTTTCCTTTTTGACAACTTCCAATTTTCCTAGATTCATACTTCGTACATTCCATGTTCCGATTATTAACAGATATTTGCAGCTGTTTCTCCTCAATTTGAGTGGTGCCACGTCACCAAATGGAGGTCTTGAAAGCTTTACCTTATCCATATGAGTAAGGCTGATTTTACTCTGATAATGCAGCTCTTGCCCAGTCCTACTTTGAGAACTTTCTAAGCTAAGTGACTCATCTTCCCCCTCTGTACTGGATAATGTTTCTGGACTATTCATAAAGTTGTGGAGTAATGTGTCAGACAGTGTTTCTCTGCTATTCATAAGGTTTCCTTGGCTAATTCTTTGAGAAGTGGATGACCTCCTCCTTCTTCATAGTCTGTAAGCCAGGCTGAGATCTGTGCAACAGGTGCACCTGACTGGGTTTGAAACACCAGTGGCACAGCCTCAGGACTCACAGCAACATGTCACCACTGTAGGACAAACCGACAGATAAGTTTGTCTCCCTTAGCTGTTGGAAACCCCTCCAACCGCCCTTACCTGGATCCCTGCAGCTAACTCCTTGATCTGTTCCAGTCCCCTTTGCCTTTTCTGTCCTTTCCCTGCTTCCCACCTCACTGCTTGTGGTGGGGGGTGGCCTGGGTTCCTTTTCCTCACCTGGCTCCCTGCGGTTGAATCCTCGATCTGTTCCTATACCCTTTGCCATTTCTGTTCTCTCCCTGCCTTCCCTCCTAGCTCCTTGTGGGGTTCCCTCTCTTCACCTGGGTCCCTGCGGCTGACTCCTCGATCTGTTCTGGTCCCCTTTACCTTTTTTATTTTTGCCCTTTCCCTTCCTGCCTTGCTGCCTGTTCTTAGGTCCCTTTTTGTGTCCTCTCCCTGCTTCCTGCCTTGCTGCCTGCTCTTAGGTCCCTGGAATCCAAATGAAAACATGGAATAACATAAAAACATGGGATAACATGAAAATGTGGAATAACATACTGTATTTTTATGTGAATAACATGCATGTTATACAGTGTTTTGCCAACCTCACAAATCCCCTTATATGTTAGTTTCCTGTGCATGTTATACGTGCATGCTGTTTCTGTGGGCATTTAATGAAAGTGAGAAATACGGTAATAATGTTACATGTCTTAATTTGAACTCTTTTCCATTGTACATCTTTTATTAACTTTGAATAGAATTGTGTTAATGAGAGTAATCAAAATTCTTTTGAGGAAATATTTTGGTCCTGATATAATTGTATGTATTTTGAGGAAAACTTTTGTAATAGTTAGAGCTGTTTTCTTCTCAGCCAAACACTTCATAAGGGACATTTCAATTCAAATTAACTTAATTCAGAAATTCAAAGTTTTACTTTTGTTACATAAGTATATTCTGTTGTATTGTTCTGACATATTTGATCTTCTCTTATTTGTAATTAGTTTCTCCTCAATGCCACCCCCCTTTTTTTCAAAAAACAAAACAAAACAAACAAAAACAAAACAAACAAAACTGATTCCTCTGTTTTCTGAATTTTTCCCTCCTTATTTCTCCTTCCTTTCCTCCCTCCGTTCCTTTCCCTTCCTCTCCCTTCTTCCTTCTTCTCTTACTTCCCTCACTCTCCCTGTAGGTATCAAATACTTTAAGAATTAGGCTGATGGTAGACTTATTGTAATGAAAACCTGACAAAGAGTGATTTAAATAGGGTTTGTTTGTTTGTTTGTTTTTAAAATTCTCCCTCATTTAACAAGTAGAGTAGGGGTAGGAGTTCTGAGTTGATGTAACTTTCAAGGCACTGGATTTCTGTCTTCTTGATTCCGTATTGTGGTGTTGTAAATTACATAGTGTGGATTTTCTAGCCTTTGTCTTTGTAAACTGCATGGTACAATTTGCCATGAGTAACTGAGTAGCTCCTGATTGTTAATGTTATCCACCTGGGGGTATTTCTGTTGAGAGTGGCAGGAAGCAATCTTCTGAGAAGTTCTCTCTCTCTCAATTGTATAGAATTCTGATGTTGGGATTGGTTAGTTTGGCTATTCTCCTCCTAGAGGCAGAAGGAGTCTCTGACTTCTGGCTGAGAAAGACATGCTGCTGAGAGAAATGCTCTCCTGAGAGACATGAGAGACACACTCTGCTAAGAGAGAGATGCCAGAGACACGCACTGCTGAGAGAGACATGTACTTCTGAGAGAGCACTGTGCTATTGAGACTGCCGGCTGCTGAGTGAGACAGCTGGCTCAAGAGACTGAGTGCATTTCTGAACTTGAATTGTAGCCTGGTGCTTCCCTAATAAACCACATAATCTGTGAGTTTCTGTGTGGCCACTGCAGTGAATTATCGAATTTAGCAGAGAGGAGGTTCATATTGTGGGAGGAGCAGTTGGTGTCAGGGTTGGTGAAAGGGCTGGAGGAAGGTAGCATGTCTGGCCTCTCAGGAATAGGCCTTGGGCTACTGATGGTGATTCTGTCTTCCTCTTGTGGGGTTAGAGGTCAGAAGATGTGGCCTCCTCGCCTTTTTGGTACCTATCAGTAGACTTTTATTGCAAAAGTTGGCCCTGGCATTAATCCTATTTACCACCAACCTCCAATGTGCTCTCTTGTTTTAAGCCAACATTATCTTTGTCCTTTTTTTTTTGGACAACTTTATTGACATATTAGGGAGCCCTGGTTACACAGAGGTTAAGCACTTAGCTGCTAACCAAAAGGCCAGTGGTTCTAACCCACCAGCCATTGCACAGGAGAAAGATGAGATAATTTGCTTCCATAGAGATTTATAGCCTTGGAAATCCTATGGGGCAGTTTTACTCTGCCCTGTAGGGTAGCTGTCAGTTGGAATTGATGGCAATGTGTTTGGATTTTGTTTTATTGAGGTATAGTTTACACACCATAAAATCTACCCACTGTAAGTGTACAATTCAATGACTTTAAGCAAATTTATAGAGTTGTGCAATCATCACCACAGTCCAATTTTAGAACATTTGCTCTCAAACTAAAATATTCCCTTCACCCTTTTTTCCTGTTCCCAGCCTATATCCCAGGCTGCCACTGTTCTCTGTCTTTGTCTTTCTGGACATTTCATGTAAGTGGACTCATACAATATGTTGTCTTTTGTATGAGTGGATAGGCTTCATTAGCCTGTTTTTTGGGTTGATCTGTGTGGTAGAATACAACTTATTATTTTTCACTGTGGAATAGTATTCCAATGTATAGCTATACCATGTTTTGTTTATGTTGTTGTTGTTGTTGTTATGTGCCGTCGAGTCGGCCCCGACTCATAGCGACCCCTCCTTGGGTTTCCGAGGCAGTATCACTACGGAAGTAGGATTGCCCAACCTTCCTTCCGAGGAGTGGCTGGTGGGTTTGAACCGCCAGCCTTCTGGTTAGCAGTCAAGTGCTTTAGCCACTATGCTACCAGAGCTCCTATGTTTTGTTTATAGACATTAATTGATAGGCATTTGGGGCTATCATGTGTAATGCTGCTATGAAATTCATGTATATTTTATGTGGACATAGGATTTCTCTTCGGTGGATTTGCTGGGTTGTATGGTAATTTTGTATTAACCTTTTAAAAGATGACTAAACTATTTTCCAAAGTAGCTGTACCATTTAAATTCCTACCAGCAATGTATGAAATTTCCAGTTTTTCCACATTTTCAACAACATGTGGTATTCTCTCTCTTTTTTTAAATTTATTAATAAGCTTTTTATTTGAGAATAGATTTAGATTTACAGAGAAGTTGTGAAGATAGCATAGAAAGTTTCCAAGTTTCCATAGACCTCACAATTACTTTATCTTATTATTAATAGCTTATATTACTATGGTATATTTGTGGTAATTAATGAACCAATACCAATACGTTACTATTATAACTAAATTTCATGCTTTATTCAGATTCCCTAGTTTTTACCTAATGTGCTTTTTCTGTTCCAGGATCCTATCCAGTATACCACTTATAGTTAGTTGTTAAATCTCTGTATGACCATTTCTGATTTTCCTTATTTTTGAGGAGTAGGGTCAGTTATTTTGCAGGATGTCCTTCCATTGGAATTTGTGTGTTGTTTCGCTCATGGTTAGACTGGCATTATGGCTTTTGGGGAGGAAATCTACAGAGATAAAGTGTCATTTTTGTCACATTATATCAAAGGTGAACACATTAATATGACTTAATACTGTTGATTTTGATCTTGATCACCTGACAGAGGTAATGTTTGTTAGGTTTCTCTGATGTACAATTACTCCCCCTCCCCCATGCTATATACTTTGGAAGGAAAGCACTATGTGCATTCCCTACTTAAGGAGTAGCGGGTTATGTTCTACCTCCTGGAGATTGGAATAGCAGTATAAATTATTGGGAATTTTAATTCTGTGTGGTAGACTTTTCTCTTCTTCCCCATTTGTTTCCTTAGTCATTTTTTTAAAATATCATTGTGGACTCATATTTGTTTTGTACCTTGGCTTATGATAGTATACTGCTTTACTCATTTCTTGTTCACATGGTTCCAGTTTTGGTGATTGGGTGTCATTTTACTCCTGTGTCTCTTTGATGTACCTTCATCACTGTGGGTTTTTTTTTTTTTTTTAAAGCACTTCTTTACCTCTGGGTCACTATGAATCGAATCGACTTGATGGCAGTGAGTTTTACTTCTGGCACTACAAGATGCCCTATGCTCATATTAAATACTTCCTGACCCAGTACTAGAATCAGCTACTTTTCCTCTTACTGACAAATGATAATAGAAACCAAGATCTGAGTGTAAGGTTTGTTCATTGCTCATTGCTATTGGATGTAATGAAGTGTGCTCTTTGCGCATTGCTTTTAGTCCATCTCAGCTGACAGAAGAAGGAGAAAGGTATATGTGACAATCCACATATACTGTTTATGTTGTTGTTGTGTGCCGTCGATCGGACCCGACTCATAGCAACCCCTCCTTGGGTTTCCGAGGCAGTATCACTACAGAAGTAGGTTGCCCAACCTTCTTTCCAAGGAGTGGCTGGTGAGTTTGAACCACCAGCCCTCTGTTTAGCAGTCAAGTGCCTTAGGCACTATGCTACCAGAGTTCCTAAAAAAACCACACCTCCCAACTGGCTGCATTGGACTCCTAGTGAGCCCTCCTTGAGTTCCCAAAGAGGGCCGAGTCGAGAAAGAGATGGCCAGATGGCCAGGTCTATGTGGCGGGGAGTAGCTGGTGGGTTTGAACCGCCAGTCTTGCGCTTGGCAGGTGACTGCCTTAGGCCCGAAGCCATCCTCTAGTGTGTATACACATGTCTAAAGTATTTCTCCACACCTCACCTGTCAGTTTGTTACTGTGGTGGCTCGCATGATTGTATGAGGCTAAAGGCTATGTCATTGGTATTTCACACACCAGTAGGGTCATCCATGGTATTTTGTTCTGTTGTACACAGTGTTGGTATGAGTTGAAGCTGATTCGATGGCACCTAACAACAACAACAATAACTATTTCTGTATATAACTATGTTAAATTAAACATGAGTTCATACTGATGTCTCCAACACAGTTCATTACCACATGAATTATTCTAGCACATTCTTTTCTCACAGTCCTTATTCCACTCTGGGATTCCTCTGAATTTTTTAGTTATTTTTTTTTAAATTTGCACACAGTAAGATTAATTCTTTAAACTGTAAAGTTCAGTGGGTTTGACAAATGCATGATGGTACGTATCAATCATTAAAGTTCTGTGTGGACATAAGTCCACATAAATCATTTGGGTAAATACCTGAGAGCATAATTGGGTCATATGGTAAAACTGTTAAGCTGTGGAAGAAAATGTCAATCTGTCTTCCAAAGTGACCAACATTTTTCCTTCCTACCAGCAACAAAGAGAGTTCCTGTTGTTCTGCATCCTCACCAGCAATTGTTATTCTCAGTCTCCAACCCCATCACCCCTGCTCCAGTATTCTAATAGTGGTATCTCTTTGTAGTTTTAATTAATGGCAAAGGATATTGAACATTTTTTCATATACTTTTTTTTTGACATCTGTATATCTTCTTGATTAGGTCTCTGTATGGATATTTTGCCCATTTTCAAATTGAGTTGTTTAAGAGTTTTAAGATTTCTTTGTGTAATTTGAGTACGAATTTTCTTTTAATCAGATTTGTATTTTGCAAATACCTTCTTTTATGAAAAGAAAGTTACCTTTTGTACAGCATTAATTTTGATAAAGTCTTGTTCTTATATCAGGATAATACAAGCCTCATAAAGAGTTAGGAAGTATATTCTCTTCTCCTATTTTTTGAAAGAGTTTGAAAAGGACTGCTATTAATTGTTTTTGAATCATTTAGTAGAATTTACCATTAAAGTTATTTAGCCCTGGGCTTTTCTTTGTTAAGTTATTCTCTTTACTTGTTATAGATTTATTCAGATTTTCTGTTTTTTACTGTGTCAGTTTTGGTAGTTTGTGTCTTTCTAGGAATTTGTCCACTTTAGCTAGTCTATTTAATTTGTTGGCATACAGTTGTTCTTAGATTATATTTATGTAAGGTTGGTAGTAGTACCTCTTCATTAAATTAGTAATTAATTAAATTTACTAGTGTGAATTTCATAATTTTAATTAATTAAATGTAATTAAAATTAATCAAGTAAATTTGTAAAAACTGATTTTAGTAATTTGAGTCTTCTCTCTTTGTCTTCATCAGTCTAGCTAAAGATTTGTCAATTTTGTTGAGCTAGTCAATGAAGTAACTTTTGGTTTTCTTGATTATTCGATTCTGCTTTCTTTACTTGTACTCTAATCTTTATTAGTTCTTTTCTTCTTCTTGCTTTGTGTTGAGCTAACTCTTCTTTTTCGGTGTCTTAAGGTAGAAAGTTTGGTTATTGATTTGAGAACTTCTTTTTTAATATAAGCATTTATAGCTACATATTTTCCTGTGAACATTACTTTTGCTACGTCCTATAAGTTTTGGTATGTTGTTGTTGTTGTTAGGTGCCGTTGAGTTGGCTCCATCTCATGGCAACGCTTTGTACAACAGAACGGGACACTGTACAGTTGTGTGCCACCCTCACAGCCCTTGTTATGCTTGAGCCCATTGTTGCAACCACTACCAATCCATCTTGTGGAGGGTATTCTCCTTTTTGGCTGACCCTACCCTTTACCAAGCATGATATCCTTCTCCAGGGAATGGTCCCATCTGACAACATGACCAATGTAGGTGAGATGAGGTCTGGCCCTTCTTGCTTCCAAGGAGCATTCTGCCTGCACTTTGTCCAGGACACGATTTGTTCATTCTTCTGGCAGTCCATGGTACTTTCAGTATTCATTGCCAATACCACGACTCAAAAGCACCAACTCTTCTTCACTCTTCCTTATTCATAGTCCAGCTTTCACATTATTCCCCTTATGATGCTACTGAAAATACCCTGGTATGGGTTAGGTGCACCTTAGTCTTCAAAGAGTCATCTTTGCTCTTCAGCACTTTAAAGAGGTCTTTTGGAGCAGATTTGCCTGTTGCAGTACAACACATTATTTCTTGACTGCTGCTTCTGTTGGTGTTGGTTGTGGATCCAAGTAATATGAATTCTTCGACAGCTTCAATCTTTCTCCATTTATCGTGATGCTGTTTATTGGTCTAGTTGTGAGGATTTTCATTTTCATGTTGATGTGTAATCCGTACTGGTATGTTATGTTTCAGTTCATCTCAAATTATTTTCTAATTTCTCTTCTTATTTCTTCTTCTCCCCATTGGTTATTTAAGAGTGTGTTGCTTAGTATCTACGTTTTTGTAAATTTTCCTTAATTGATTTCTAATTTCATTCCATTGTGGTCAGAGAACGTACTTTGTATGCTTTCAATCCTTATAAATTTACTGAGAGTTGTTTTGTGACCTAATGTATTGTCTGTCCTAGAGAATTTTCTATGTTTTGGAGAAGAATGCACATTCTGTTGTTGTTGGGTAGAGTAGTCTATAGATATCTGTTAGGTACAGTTGGTTTATAAGTGCTGTTCACATCTTTATTTTAATGCTGATCTTTTTTAGTTCTATCCTATCTTGAAAGCAGATATTGAAATCTGCAATTATTATTAAGTTATTATTCCCTTTCATTTTGCCAGTTTGTTTGTTTTGCTTCATGTCCCATGTGTTCTGTTGCGCCCCCACTCCCACCCACCCCGGTCATGAAGGCTGAGTTTCCTGTGGGCTGTTAGTTGTTTGGACTAATTGTTTTTGTGTGTCTTTTATTTTATTTTCTTCACTCTTCTTTGCTCTGGCTAGGCAGAAACCAATAGTTGCGCTTCAGATGGCTACTCACAAGCTTTTAAGACTCTAGTCACTATTTACCAGAGTAGAGTGAAGAACATTATCTTGTGGACTATGTTGTATGAATTGACCTTGATATGCCCTGAGATTATGGTCCTGAGTCTCCAAGCCCAGCAACTCACTGCCTTAGGGTTTTTCATTATGGCTAAGAAGTGATCATCACTTTGCTCTATTATATTCTCGGGTTTGTTGGCAGCATATATAAACATATATGTAGAAGTATTCTCTGTCACACCTCTGTATATTCGTGGGTATAGGCCCTTTTCCCTTCCTATACCTGTTCAGGTTGTGTGTCTGTCTGTGTTTCTACTCTTAGATTATTGATTATTGTTATTACTGTTATTGTTGGATTATGTATGAATTAGTATTTACTTTTGTTGCCTTTAACTCTTAAACTCCTCTCAGCATCTTCCTTTCCTTGACCATTTGGTATTGACCTTTCTTTATTGTATCCTGCTTTTTTCCCTTCACCCAAGTTTACATGTGTTTGCCCCTAGTTGGTGATTTACCTTCCATTCCCCTCATTTTTGTTCTTAGGTACATATACTTTTATAAGTGTTACATCTTTTTTAAAAAAAAAAACACTTTTTGTTGTGATTTGGGTGAAAGTAAATTGATCTTCTATTCAGCCATTCCTACGTATTTTGTTTAGTGACAGTGATTGCAGTCCCTGCAATGTAACAGCATTCTTGCCACTTCTCTCTGTGTTTACCTTTTCTGTTCATTCTTCTTTCTTATCCCTTTCTGCCTTCTGAGCTTTATTTCTGGGCAATTGTTGCCCTTTTGATCTTAGTGGATGATTGTTCTAAGGTTTTACTGTTCACTTTATACCCTTGCCTGTTACTTGCCTGAAAGTTCAGCCACAGGGTGATTTAGTTCCAGGCTTGAAGGGTTTCTAAGGGCTATACTCACAGGAGTTCCACCAGTCCCTATCAGGCTAATATCAGGGTCTTTTTTTTTTTTTTTT
>NW_006921621.1:12525026-12539336 GCF_000298275.1 Orycteropus afer afer
CTTGATGAAGTGTCTATTCATGTCTTCTGCCCATTTTTAAATTGGATTGTTTGTCTTTTTGTTATTGAGGTGTTGGAGTTTTCTATAAATTCTAGATAAGTTCCTTGTCAGATACGTTGTTACCAAATATTTTTTCCCAACTGTAGGTTCTCTTTTGATTCTTTTGGAGAAGTCTTTGGAAGCACATAAAAATTTAATTTTTAGAATGTCCTTTTTTTTAAAAAAAAAAAAAAAATTTGAGTTTTGTTCCACATTTTTCTCCCACTCTATCCATAGCCTCCTATTGTGATCTTTTCACAGCAGTGAGCAGTGGCAACCATCTAGTTCTTCTGATCTCGTGGTCATGGAGGATAAATCTGCAGCTTTTACTCACCAGAATAGGATGTAGAATTGCCTTTGTGAACTGTGTTATGTCATTTGACCTTGATGTCCTCTGAGACTATGATCCTGAGCCCCCAGGTCCACAGAAATATCCTTTGTCAAACCTATCTCTATGTCTTTATGGGTATGGTCCCATTTGCCTTCCTATACCTGTTGAGCTTGTGTGTCTTTCTGTGTATCCACATGCAGATTGTTATTATTACTATTATTGCAGGATTGAGTATTTGATACTATTTACCTTTGTTGCCTTTACCTCCTTTGCTCCTCCCAGTGTCTTCTTTTGCCTTGATAATTTTGTGCTGACCTCTACCTTACTGTATATTGCCTTTCCCATTCACACAAATTAATATGTGTCTATCCTCTAGTTAGTGATTCATGCTCCTTCCTCTCCCACCTCTGGAGCCTTTAAAGTATGTTTTTTTATTGTGTGTAAGCCTTTTCTTGACTTTTTACCATAATGGTCTCATTTGGTATTTGTCCTTTTGTGATAGACTAATTTCATTCAGCATACTATCCTCTATGTTCATCTACGTTATATTTTGCAGATTTGTTATTTCTTAATGTTGCATAGTATTCCACTGTGTGTAGGTACCACAGTTTATTCATTGATGGGGACTTAGATTGTTTCCATGTTCTTATTATTGTGACTAATGCTGCGATGAACATGGGTGTGTGTGTATCTGTTTGTTATGGGTCTTATTTCTATATATACCTAATAGTAGGATTATTGAATCATGTGGTATTTCTATTTCCAACTTTTTTTTTGTGATTTGGGTGAAAGTTTATAGAGCAAATTCATTTTCCATGCAGCAGTTCACATACACTTTGTCTCATGACATTGACTGCAGTTTCCCACAGTGCAACAGCTGTCCTCCCACTTCCTCCCCATAGCCACCTTGTCCATGTGTTCTTCCCTCTCATATACTCCTACCCCCTGAGCTGTCTCCCTGTGCATACATAACCCTTCTATTCTCACATGATTGATCTCTCCAAGGAGTGTATCTATCTAATGTAAATGTTCAGCTCATATTCCCTGTCTTTTCTATTTCCAGCTTTTTAAAGTAGTACCATACCACTTTCACAGTGGTTGTACCATTTTACAGTCCTACTAGCAGTATATGAGGTTTCTAGTCTCTCCATACCCTCACTGGCATTTGTTGTTTTGAACTTAGCTATTAATGCTGGGATGAGATGATATCTCAATGTTGTTTTGATTTTCATGTCTCTAATGACCAGATGAGTTGTGGAATGACATCAAGTATATCATACATGAAGAAAGCAAAAACTCATTAAAAAGACAGGAAGCAAAGAAAAGACCAAAATGTATGTCAGAAGAGACTCTGAAACTTGTTCTTGACTGGAGAGTAGCTAAAACAGTTTGAAGAAATGGTGAAGTAAAAGACCTGAACAGAAGATTTCGAAGAGCAACTGGAAAAGGCAGAGTAAGACATTGTAGTGATGAGATGTGCAGAGGCCTGGAGTTAGAAAAAAAGGAAAAACATGCTTGGCATTTCTCAAGCTGAAGGAACTGAAGAAAAATTCAAGCCTTAATTTGCAGTATTGAAGTATTCTATGGGGAAAGTCAAATGCCTTAGGCACTACACCACCAGAGCTCCTACTAAATGTTGCAGGAAGCATCAAAAGAAGAGAGAAGGAAGACACAAAGTCCCTGCACCAATGAGAATTGGCCAACGTTCAGCCATTTCAGAAAGTAGCATATGATCAAGAATGGTTGGTATTGAAGGAGGAAGTCCAAGCTGCTCAGAAAGAACTAGTGAAAAATAAGACTCCAGGAATAGACAGAAAACCCACTGAGACATTTCAACAAAGGAGGATGCAGCACTGTAGGCACTTGTTTATACTAAGAAATGTGGAAGACAGTCTGGTCAACTGAAGAAATTGAAAAGATAGCTACCTGTCCAACCGATTGGAAGAGATCCATATTTCTTCCCATTATAAAAAAAGGTGATCTAAGAGAATACAAAAATTATTGAACAATATCATTGATACCACATGCAAGTAAAATTTCACTGAAAACAAATCCAAAATGGTTGCAGCAGTATATGGACAGGGAACTTCTAGAAATTCATGCCAGATTGAGACAAAGACATAGAATGAGGGTTTCCACTTGCTGATATCAGATAGATCTTGGCTGAAAGCAAAGAATACCAGAAAGAATTTACCTGTTTTTTTATTGACTATACAAAGGCACTTGGCTATGTTGTTCATAACAAATCATGAATAATATCGTGAAGAATGGGAATTCCAGAACAAATTGTGCTCATGAAGAACCTGTACATAGACCAAGAGGCTGTTGTTCAAACAGAATAAGGGGATTCTGTGTGATTTAAAATCAGGAAAGGTGTCTGTTGGGATTGTATCATTTGATTATACTTATTCAGTCTCTAGGCTGAGCATATGATCTGAGATGCTGGACTATGTGAAGAAGAACACAGCATCTGAATTGGAGGAAGACTCATTAGCAACCTGTGATGTGCAGGTGACACAACCTTGCTTTTACTGTCTCTAGGATATTAATGCCAAACCTTTTAAAAGATTGTTTTTGTTTCTAGGATTTTTATTTGCTTTTTCTCCACATTTGAGTGATCAGGTTTTATAATTTCCTGTTTTATAGACTCAATTCCTTCTTTTATTTCCACCACTCATTTGACATTTTGTTGTACTGTGGTGGCTTGCATGTTATTGTGAGACTAGAAGCTATGCTACTGGTATTTCAAACACTAGCAGGGTCGCCCATGGGGGACAGGTTTCAGCAGAGCTTCCAGACTAAGACAAACTTGGAAGAAGGAAAGGGCAATCCACATCTCTAAGTATTGTCCAGTGAAAACCTTATGAATGGCAGTGAAATACTGTCTGATATATTACTGGAAAACTTTATGAATAGCCCTGAAACATAGTCTGATATAGTGGTAGAAGATGAGCGCTTCAGGTAGGAAAGCATTCAAAATAATGACTGGGAAAGAGCTGCCTCTTCAAAGTAGAGTTGACCTTAATGATGTAGATGGAGAAAAGCTTTCAGGACTTCTATTTGCTGATTTGGCACAACTTAAAATGAGAAGAAACAGCTGTAAACATCTATTAATAATCAGAACATGGAATGTACAAAGTATGAATCTAGGAATATTGGAAGTTGTCAAAAATTAAATGTATAAAGATCAATATCCTAGCACTAGTGAGCTAAAATGGACTTGTTTGGGTCATTTTGAATCAGACAATCGTATGATCAACTATGCTGGAAATGACAACTTGAAGAGGAATGCTGTGACATTCATCATCACAAAAAATATTTCATGATCTATCCTGGAGTACAATGTGGTCAGTGAAGGGATAATATCTATATGCCTACAAGGAATACCGATTAATATTACTATTACTCAAATTTACACACCAACCGCCAAAACCAAAGATAAGGAAATTGAAGATTTTTTACCAACTTCTTCAGTCTAAAATTGACCAAACATGCAATCAAGCTGTATTGATTATTACTGGAGATTGGAATGTGAAAGTTTGAAACAAAGAAGAATCATTGGTAGTTGGAATATATGGCCTTGGTGATAGAAATGACACTGGAGATTGCATGATTGAATTTTGCAAGACCAGTGACTTATTCATTGCAAATACCTTTTTTCAGTAACATAAACAGTAGTTATACACTTGGACCTCACCAGGTGGAATTGAGTATGTCTGTGGAAGGAGGCGAGGGAGAACCTCAATATCTTTAGCCAAAACAAGGCCAGGAGCTGACTGTGGAACAGACCACCATTAAAACAAGTCCATGAGAGCTAAAATATGATCTTGACCTGAATTTAGAAGCCATCTGAAGAATGGATCTGACACATTGAACACCAGTGATGGCTGTGATACATTATTTTATTGATATGTTTTTTAATTCTATTGGCAAGGAATTTATTGAGAATTTTTGTCTCTATTAATAAGGGATATTGGTCTATAATTTAGTTTTTTAGTGGTTTTGGTATCAGATTACCCTCCCCCACCAGGGTTAATTGTTATTGTTTGTTTTAGTTGTTATTTATTGACTTTGGGATGAATTGTACAAAGTCTTTATTGTTTTTCTTGTGTGGCCACTGAATTCTCTATTACTTTAGTTACCAGCTAATAATTGGGCAGAGCTTTCCTTAAACTCTTAGAACCCAGTCACCTTCAAGAATTTGCCAAGGGTGTCATCTCTATGTGCATGTTGAGACAACCTTTAAACACTGAGCCATGCAGCTTATTACTATGCTATAACCTTTACTTCTGCAAACAGACCCTCAAGAGACTCAGTGGGAAATAATTTTAATGTGGAAGTAAAATATTAGAGTTATATGTAGAATACTGTGTTTTGTATAAGAAATTGAGTTCCTTTTGCTTGGCACAGTCTAGAATGTTTCACTGAAAAAGAGACCCTTGAGAAGAATAGAAGAGACCAAAAGAAGAATAGAAATGTGATAGGAGGAAAAAAGGGGCAAGGAAAAGAATTTTCAAAGTGTCCATGTCTAAGAAATGATGATTTAATTATAAATACAATGATAAATAAAGAGGAAAGTCTGTAGTGATACTGCCTCAGAAACCTATACAACAAAAACATGTGGGAAAGTAGTAAGATAAAATGGATAGGTAGATGTGGACCTCTGAATTTAGGGCCACAGGTAACATTGTGGGGAGCTTAGAATTTAGGGAACGGTTAAGGGTTCTTAAGGAGGTGATTGAGTCAGTCAGATTTATGTTTTAGAATGAAAACTATTTGGGCAAATGGGAATTAGAACTGCTGGGCAATCCATTTTTGAAGGTTACTGGAGTAGTAGAAGTGAGAGAGCGTCATCTTCATCATTTGCAGTGTGAAAGAATAAGAGAAAAAAATTTTTTGCATTTATAGTTGAAATAGAACTCTCAGGACTGAAGTTAAAGAGAAATGGGGCAAAGATTTAATTATTCATTTAATTTATTGAAAAAAATATTTTCGAGCATGTGCTGTGGGTTAGAGACTGTTTCAAGTGCTAGGAATATAATAATGAAGTAAATCCCCATTCCTGCCCTTGATGTGCTTACATGATATGGGGAAAGGCAGACCAAGAAAAAGTATCCTGATAAGTATATGTTGGCTTTTAATAAGTGCTATGAACAAAAATAGAGTAAGATAAAAATGGTTTATGGAAGTTTTGGGAGTTGTGATAGAATGGTTGTGGCATGTCTTACTCGTGAGGAGATATTGAGATATTTGATGTGGTAGTGTAGTGCCTAAGGCATTTGACTGCTAACCAGAAGCTGGTGGTTCAAACCCACTAGCTGCTTCTCGGAAGGAAGATTGGGCAGTCTACTTCCATAGAGATACCACCTCAGAAACCCAAGGAGGGGCCACTATGAGTCTAATCTACTCCACTGCAATGAGTTGTTTTTTTTTTTTCCTAGAAGGAGGAGAGTGAGAGAGCCTTATGGATTTTGAGATTGAGATTTAACAGTCACAGGAGTAAGAAAATCAGGGTAAAGAGAAACCTTCATGAGATAATGGCTCCATTATGGTAGAATAAAAATCTATTAGAGAAAAGTCTTCAACTGTTAAAGTAAGAGATAACTGTGTATGTAAGACAGTCAAGTGCTATCTTGTCGAGAGAAAACAAACTGGAACGTGTTGAATGTCTCAGAACTTCTGCTTTTGGAAATTGAATTTATTGTAGTGCTGTTAACTGAGACAAGAAATCCAGAGGGGGACGAATATTTATGAGAAGAGAATATACTCATTTCTAGTGTCTTTGGGCTTGAATGCCTGTGTAAGACTCTGGTTGCCTTGACATTTTTCACTACTCCCTTTTTAACACCATACAAATCTCTATTGATGGTGATTTTATCTTTCTGAGATGTTGATCATCCAGCAGGATGTTTTTACTGTTATTGCCACAGTCTCCTGCACAGTACCTGGCACATGAAAAACAGTGAATGAATGCGTCAGTCCCTTTGGTTAAGTAGATATCCCTGATTAGAACCTTTTCCTGATGATCATGGGCATAGGAGTATGTCTGGAGGCTACCTTTGATGCCATGAAGGACTGAACATGTGTGACTCCGAAAGAGCACAGGTGGTTGCCTGTTTTCCCACATTGTTGTTGTTGTTGTTATTATGTGCCTTTGAGTCGGACCTGACTCACAGCAACCCCTCCTTGGGTTTCCAAGGCAGTATCACTACGGAAGTAGATTGCCTCATCTTCCTTCTGGGAAGTGGCTGGTGGGTTTGAACCGCCAGCCTTCTGGTTAGCAGTCAAGTGCCTTAGCCACTGTACTACCAGAACTCCCTTTCCCACATTAGCATCTTTATTCATTTCATTAGGGAGAATGGCCTAGTTCGGGTATAAATTGGTTATTGGCTTTAAATTGAAATGTGGAAGAGGAGGCACTCTAGAGTTACCAATCTGTAGAATTATATCTCGTGTTTGCAAAGTCTTTTAGAGTTTATAAACTGAATATTTATGTACATGTCTACCATAATTGTTCATTTGAACCTTGTCAAAACTCTATGAGGCAGGCACATTAGATAGTAATATTATAAATTAAAAAAAACCTGAAGCTCTAAAAAGGTGTAGTAGTTTTTCCAGTGTGTCTCACTATTAAGTAAGAAACCCTGAATCCATAGTCATATTTTCTGATTCTCAAGTTTAGGAAAGAGCAAATGTTGACTTAGATCCAGTCTCATAAAATAAGAATGAAGAAGATACAAGTGAAGAGTGCTGAAAACTAGTGTTACCTTAACTTAGTTTCCAGTGAAGACCATTACTGATCTTTTTAAGAATTATTATTTTTAAACAAAAAATATGTATACTTAAGGTCAGAGAAAAGGAGCAGAGATATAATCGTAAATAAAGAGGATCACCTCACTACCACAGCTACCTCTGAGCTCACTGTCTGGTTCAGGAAGCAGACATATAAATTATCATTATAATATGGTACTTATTTAATGGAGATATGATAATTGCTTTTATTTGTGTAAGATATTTGTATTACAGTTTACAGACAATGTTATTTTTTCCTGCATACTACTCTGGGTCAAACTTGCATCTTCTTTGCTCTAGCTATCAAAATTATTTTGCTGTTTTGAAGAATTTACCTCTTCTTTACTTTCAAAACTTTAATCAATCATTATCCCTTCCCAAATGACTTCCCATACCCTTAACACTGAGGTAGATAATTTTGCATTGTAACACCATTTGTAACACTGTTCTTCAGTTATGGATGTTGTTTCTGTCCTGTTGTACTGTAAGGTCTTTCAGTCTTAGAAGGTGTCCTCTTTGACTTTTGGTCTTCAGTGCCCTACTTGGTGCATGGTAAGTAGGAGCTGCTTAATAAAAGTTTATTGAATTATCTTAAGCTATACTCATCCTTATGAGATTGATATTACAATCCCTATTTTACAGAGAAAGGAAATGACTCTGGTGTGGAGTTACTTACTGACAGTTTCACAGCTGGTAAGCTTCAGAGCTAGGATGTCCTATTTTTTTCTTGTGTTCTATCTGGGATGCTGTTGTCAGCTGCATTGAGTTGACCCTCTAACTCATGGTGACCCTCTACATAACGGGGTCAGACCTTTGTGACCATACGGGTTTCATTGGCTAATTTTCAGAAGTAAATTGTCAGCCCTTTTTCCTATCTGTTTTGGTCTGGCAGCTCTGCTGAAACCTGTTCAGCATCATAGACGGGTAACTGTGCCTGAGGTACGCTGGCAGGGAATAGAATCTGGGTCTTCTACATGGAGGGTGAGGATTCTACCGCTGAACCACCATGGCCCTCCTACCTGGGATAGTATATTGTAAAAGAATATTGAGCTATCTGGAGATAAGAGAAGGGACTTCCTTACCGGATTGTATTGGTTCAGCCTGCCCTTCAAGTACTTTAAACTTCTATAAGGAGTAAAGGAGAAGGTAAAAATATCTTGGAGTCATTATAAGTTGCAGTAGTTAGATTGAATTTTTTTCCATTTGGAGTTTCAACATTTCAGGCTCTTAAGTTAGATTTAGAAGCCCTGGTGGCATAGTGGTTAAAGTGATTGGCTGCTTACCAAAAGGTCAGCAGTTCAAGCTTACCAGCCACTGTGCGGGAGAAAGATGTGGCAGTCGGCTTCTGTAAAAGACTTACAGCCTTAGAAATCCTATGGGGCAGTTCCACTGTGTCCAATAGGTTCACTATAGGTTAGAATTGACTTGACAGCAGTGTGTTTGATTTTAAGTTAGACTTAATAATATCTTAACAATTCTGACTCAGTAATCAAATTTGAGTTATCAGAGATGTCATTGTAGCGAGAAACTTTTCTTTCCAGTAAGAAGATCAGCGTCATAATTTATAAGAACTATTTAGCCTCACTTACTACTCTTCTTAGATTATTTAATGAGTAGGTAATTCTTTGACTTTTCTTTTCTCAACATAGGTTGAATTTTCTTGAGAAAGTCAACAAATCAAAGAAAAAAAATTGGCTGAGGAATTTTTCCTCATTTTCCTTCGCTACTACAACAATTTAAAAATGTGCATGAAAAAGGTTTTTTTTTGTTGTTGTTATTATTAAACATAGTTTGATTCCAGATCTTTCTAAAAAATACGTACTCCAAGATCCAATCCAGTTTTTAAGAGGCACTAAATTAATAAAATGCTTTAGCTTGATTTGTCATTCTGTTTTATATAGCCATTACATAAGCAGTATTATGTAAATGATGCTTGTCAAATGATGAGATGTCATGTTCATTAATAAATTCTGTTTTCATTAATAAACTCCTACTTACTGATATAGCACTACTGTGTTGGACTGAAGGAGCTCTGGTGGTGTAGTGGGTAAGGCATTTGGCTGCTAAGCAGAAGATCAGCACTTCAAATCCACCAATTGCTCCATGGGAGGAAGTGGAGGTAATATACTTCCGTAAAGATTTAAAACCGTGGAAACCTGAGAGCGGTCACTGTGAGTTGGAATCAACTCAAATCCACCAGCCACTCCACAGAAAGAACATGGGGCAATCTGCTTCCCCAAAGATTAACCATCTCAGAAACTGAGTGGGGGGTTGTTATGAGTCAGAATCAACTTGATGGCAGTGGGTTCTTTTATTTTTGGGTTTTCTCATGTAGCTCAGAGTTTTAACTTTTTTTTTTTTTTTTTTTCTTTTTACTGTTAGGAAAGATAACTGATTGGGCTATGTGATATTTTGTTTGGTTAGTCAGCTTAGTAACACATTCTTCCATTGTTGAGTGATCACCTTTTTATAGACAATATAAGTAAGAGTATTCAAGAGGTTTTTGTTTTATTTACCTTTTCATGAAGTAGTGGGGTTCTTTGAGCATTTCAGCATCACTACTCCCCAAGAAGTTGACAGAAGCTACTAAAATTTTTTATGCAAACCCAAACCCACTGCCATCAAGTTGATTCCAATTCATAGCCACCCTATAGAACTGAGTAGAACAGCCCCATAAGGTTTCCAGTGCTGTAAATCTTTATGGAGGACTGCCTCATCTTTATCCCACAGAGCAGCTGATGGGTTCAAACTGCTGACCTTTTGGTTAGCAGCTTAAAGATTTAATCACTGTGCCTTAAGAGCTCTTTAATTTTCCTATGCACTTAATGTTAATTCATTGTTTCATAGGTTGAAAAAAAGTAAGGATAAAATATAGTGATCTGCATCATAAAAGACCTAAATGTTAATAAAATACTGACTTCTCATTACTTTTAGTATATTGATAGTTTTATGAATGTGCTTATGATTATCATTTAATCAAAAATGCCACTAACCCTCTGCCATTTGAGTCCGACTCATAGCGACCCTTCCTTGGGTTTTTGAGGCAGTATCACTATGGAAGTAGATTGCCCAACCTTTCTTCCGAGGAGTGGCTGGGCTGGTGGGTTTGAACTGCCAGCCTTCTGGTTAGCAGTCAAAAGCCTTAGGCATTATGCCACCAGAGCTCCTAAAAATGAGAGTTGTTTTTTATATTTGGCTTGACTTTGTTCTAAATGTGTTAAATTTTTTTCAAGGCACATTGATTTTTTAAAAAAATTTTTTATTTTAAGTTTGTTTTACATTAAGTGTACATTTAGTTTCACTCCCCATTTACCATGCCTAACCCTACCTAACCCAGTCTCCTCCCCTCCCTGCACCCCCCAGTACCCCTCATAGTTACACACTCCTGTGTGTCCTGCATTTTCTCCATGTGCATGTTGCCCCTCTGGCAAGGCACATTGATTTTTGATATGAGTAAATGGAATGTTCAGTCACTATGGCAACTTCAGTCATAATTATTTAGGCAAACCCACAACTGATTAATAAAGTGGTGTGGACCCTTTAAAACCTACCCATAGTGGGCAGGGTGTCAATTTGGAAGTTTCCATCTAAAGCGTATTCCCTTACTTGGCCCCTGAAAAACTCTACCGCAGTACCCTGCATTTAACTTAGTTTATTTACTAAGAAGAGGGGATGGTTGAGTCAACTTACAGGAGATAAATCTCTGGTAGTAGGTGTTACAGGGCTGATTTTTAAACCACACACATCTCCATCTTTTAGTTTATTTTCCTTGCTAATATGTAAATTTTAGTGATGAAACCAGCAGGGCTGATTTAAGATATTTTAGACTTCTTTTCAATGAAGAAAAAGTGTGCTTTTGTTAAAAATAACAAATTGGTTTGTCACTAAATAACTATTTGCAAAACTTTCAGAACAAGATTAAGTTCTTCATTTAATCTGTATTATGATGTAGAAAGGTAACCATTGAATATAAATTTTTATGTTTAAAGTTTAATTTATCATGTTAATTGTAGCATCCAGTGTTACCTTTCATCAGATTAACTGATAAAAATGAACCTGTCATTTCCAATATCATTATTGAATGTCAACATTAATTAGGCTGCCTTTCACGGAAGAGGATCAGTGTACACAGCATCCACGTTCCGCTGAAGGCTCACATTAGGCCCTAGAGTTACTCTTTTTTACATGGCTTCATTAAAAAAGAGGAGGTTCCTCTACACTGAAATGTTCTCTCTTAAAATGGGCATATTTCCCAGAGCAAATACGATACTTTTGTACTAATCAGGATGGAGTCTTATCCTGCAACGGGACTTACATTTTGAGCTTTTCACCACATCATTGCTGTTTTCTACGTGGTCAAAAATAGATATAGAGTAAACCAACCCCGAAAGTCAATTACAGGGTTTTATAGTGATGTACTGTGAAAAATTTGGTCGTGTTTTTCATTATACAGAATGTTCTTTCCAAAGACATAAACAGAGAGAGCACATATGTTTGATTTTAAAAATAACCATACTTAGCTCTTTAAAATGCTGGCAACATTTTGGATACTTTCAAATGATCACCATTATAATTATATAATAAAACCTCTATCTAAAGGCAGGCCTCGTTTGTAATTATTTATGCAGTTATCCTTCTCCCCTTTTTTGATGAGGGATCAACATAAATAAATACTTTGAAAGCATTTCTGATGCACATTTGAATGATCTGGTAGACTCATCTCATTTTCTCATTTCTTACTCAGAAGCAAATGCTAAAATGTATTATATCACTTAGAGCATACATGCTAATTTATAAGTATTAAGTTATAAAAAGTACGGAAAATGAAAACCATTTGTCCAGTATGAATTAATATTGTACTTAAAGTATGATTTAGGAGATCAAGTTGCTAGTATAGTTGCTAGAATGATATAAAATTGTATTTAAAATTATGTTAAATGTACATTTTTAAGGAAAGCTTATCTCAGCCTCACTCGATTTTACAGTGAATGAAAAATGTTGTTCTAAGGATATCTTACTGGAAGAAATATTTTGAAGCCTTGTAATTTAAGGTTATTTTTACTAATGATTATTTGCGATTTTTCAGCTTTGAAATGTAGTTAATTTATGTTTTGGAGGGTAGAAAACATGCAAATAAATGCTCCTTGTTTAATATATTGCTCCTTTTTTTTTTTTTTTTTAATAAATATTTTGCTCCTGTTGTCAAACCTTAATTTTCTATAGGCAGATTTCTAATGCAGTCTTGGTTTCTTTGCTTCATTGAAAAGATGGCTTCCTTTGTTGTCTAACTCTTTTACTTACTGACATTAGAATTATCCATTTTGCATACTTACGCAGATAACACTAATACAATAGAAACTGAATGGTAAGTTTTTAAACCTGGGAACTTGTAGTCATTTCTGAGGTGATTTAAGTAAGAAAAACAAAAGTTTTGCGTCTTTACACTTACAGCTATAACAGACACAGTTGATTTGACTGATAAAAGTTTTTCTCACCTTTCTGTCTGAAGAATCTTGATTTTTGTTTAGGAATACTAAATAATATAAGGCAATTATGGTAATCTTAGTTTTCTTATTGGAGTCCGTGGGTGGTCCAAATGGTTAAAGCATTCAGCTGCTAACCAAAAAGTTGGAGGTTGCAGTCCAGCCAGAGTTGCCTCGGAAGAAAGAGTAGTGATTTACTGCTGAAAAATTAGCCTTTGAGATCCCTATAGAACACAGGTCTACTGTGATGCACATGATGTTGCCGTAAGATGAAGTTTACTTGAAAGCAACTAGTACATGTGTATTCTTTCTATCGGTGGTTTGTAATTTGGAAGCCGTATGAAGAAATTTGGCAATTACATAGTGTTATTTGGCAGTTATATAATGATGCAGTCATCTCCATTTGGTGATCTGATGTGGTCATCCTCCGTTTTTGAATAATGCTGATTTTCAAATAATGTTGATTTTTGCATAACAGCCTGGTCTTTGTAACCTAACCATGTTGATAAGTGAGGAGTGGGTGCATATCCTCAAGAGGAGCTAGTCAGGAACAAAGCCAGTGTCGGAGAAGGGAAGGTCTGAGAATTGGAAAGGATATGGACTGCTGTGCTTTGGGGCTACTTGTTATGGTGATAAAATAATCCTTATGATTCAGGGTTTTCTGTTCTTGCATCTGAAGGTATCTTATCTGATATAAGACCGTTCTGTGATTTTATTATTTTTTTTCCTGGGCATTTAAAAGGTCACCTTCTCTGACCTTTTATATAGTCTTAGAAGCTTTGCCATCTTGGCCTTTCTGTTGTATAGTATCTAATTTCTTTGTGTTTATTTTCAGTTTGTGTGCCATTGCTGTATTAAAACTTTGAAGGTATGGACTATGTTTTACATTTTAATGTCCTTTATATTATAACAATTTATTATGATTCACACAATTGAATGCTTTTGCATAGTCATTTCAACATAAATAAACATCTTTCTGGTATTCTTTGCTTTCAGCTAAGATCCATCTGACATCAGCAATGATATCCCTCATTCACGTCCCCTCTGAATCTAGCTTGAATTTCTGGAAGCTCTCTGTCAGTATACTACTGCCACTATTTTTGAATTATCTTCAGTAAGATTTTACTTGCATGTAATATTAATGTTATTGTTCGTTAATTTCCACATTCTGTGGGATCACATTTGTTTGGAATGGGCACAAATACGGATCTCTTCCAGTCAGTTGGCCAGGTGTCCATCTTCCAAATCTCTTGGCATACCTGAGTGAATGTCTCCAGCACAGCATCAGTTTATTGAAACATCTCAGTGGGTATTCCATCAATTCCTGGAGCCTTGTTCTTTGCCAATTCTTTCAGTGCAGCTTCGACTTCTTCCTTCAATACCGTTGCTTCTTGCTCATATTGCTGCCTCCTGAAATGGATGAACATCAACCAATTCTTTTTGGTACAGTGAATCTGTTCCTTCTACCTTCTTTTGATGTTTTCTGCATCATTCAGTATTTTGCCCATAAGCAGAAGACATGAATAGACACTTCACCAAGGAGGATATTCAAGCGGCCAACAAACATGAAGAAATGCTCATGATCATTAGCTATTAGAGAGATGCAAATCAAAACAACAATGAGATACCATCTTGCTCCAACACTAATAGCAAAGTTCAACAAGA
>NW_006921621.1:12540611-12593382 GCF_000298275.1 Orycteropus afer afer
CTGAGACTATGGCCCCTAGCTGCCCTTCAGGTCTGGAATTGAACCCACACCTGTGGTTTCCAGCCAAACAAAAGACAGGCATATGAGGTGAACATTTACCTCAAGTAGATACACTCCTTGGAGAGAACAATCATGGGAGAGAGAAGGGCTGTTTATGCACAGGGAGACAGCTCAGGGGCAGGAGTATATGGAGGGATGGACACTGGGAAGAGGTAATTGTGGGGAGGAGGTGGGAGGAGAGCTGTTTCATTGTGGTAAACTGTGGTCAATGACATGAGACAAAGTATACGTAAACTGCTGTATGGAAAGTGAATTTTCTCTGTAAATCTTCACCCAAATCACAATAAAAAACATAATAATATTTTGCCCATAAAATCTTTCAATATTGCAACTTGAAGCTTAAATTATTTCCTCAGTTCTTTCAACTTGAGAAATGCTGAGCGTGTTCTTCCCTTTTGGTTTTCTAACTCCAGTTCTTTGCACATCTCATTATAATAATTGGCTTTGTCTTCTAGACCTGTTCTTTGAAATCTTCTGTTCCGCTTTTATCATTTCTTCCATTTGCTTTAGCAGGTCTCTGCTGAATTGCAGATTTGAGAGTCTCTTCTGACATTTTGCTCTTTTTTTCCTTTGTCTGTTTAATGACCTCTTGTTTCGTGGATGATATTCTTGAGGTCATCCCACAATTTCTCTGGTTTTCAGTCATTGGTGTTCAGTGCATCAAATCTGTTCTTTAGATGGTGTCTAAATTCAGGAAGGATATGATCAAGGTCATATTTTGGCTCTTGTGGACTTGTTTTAATTTTCTTCAACTTTAACTTGAACTTGCATATGAGCAGCTGATGGTCTGTTCCACAATCAGCTCCTGGCCTTGTTTTGGCTGAAGTTATTGAGCTTCTCCATCATCTCTTGCCACAGATGTAGTCAAACTGATTCCTCTGTTTTCATCCGGTGAAGACCCCATGTATAGCTGTTGTTTATGTTGTTGAAAAAACATATTTGCAATAAATAGGTCGTTGGTCTTGCAAAATTCTATCATGTGGTCTTCAGCATTATTTCTATCACCAAAGGCCATATTTTCCAACTACTGGTGACTCTTTGTTTCCAATTTTTGCATTCCACTCACCAGTGACAATCAACACATGTTGAAATGAGGCTAGAACTGGGTTTATTTAACCCACAAGTGAAGCTTGTGAAAGTATTTTAAACGTCTTTAAGAAATAATCAAATTCTGTAAATATAGATAGTGAAAATTTATCGAAGTGTATCCTTTCTACATGAAAATGTATTAGTCTTTCACACATAACTATCTTTTCATTTTAATTTCCCAATTTTATTTTACTGTTTATTAAAAGATGTTTTTTTTAGGACTTGAAAATTCTGTTACTAACTTGCTATTCTGATTGAAACTGATACCCTAAATCTCTCTGAGGCATCTGTGTGTTGGGAATTACGCACAACAAATTTTTAATCTCACTCTTGCTTTCTCCTGGCATTGAACGCTCTTCTTGGCAACTTCCTTTCATTGTGATTTAGAACGTGCTTAAAGAAGAGACTAATTTCAGTATTGGTTTTAGAAGAACACACTTTACATTATATATAACTTGAATTCTAAAGTCAAGTGTCATGATTGGGGTATATAGACATGCATTTCAGATTATTTATGTGTACATTTCATATCATTTGAAAATAGAATTTCAGCTTGCAAATAAATTTCCCTTGTAATTTTGAAGCTTTTGTCCCACTGTTTTCTAGCATCCATTGTTGTTATTGTGAATTCCCATACTGTTCAGTTTCTGTGTGACTTTCTTTCTTCCGTACTGTGAAACTTATAGAATTTTTTCTTTATATGCAGAGTTATGAAATTTTATGATACTGTGATAAGAGTTTCTCTCATCCATTTTGCTAGGCACACTTATTGCTCAGTTGTTAGAAATTTTCTAATGATACCACCTTGGCAACCCAAGGATGGGTCACTATGAGGGGTTCAACTTGATGACAGTGAGGTTTTTTTTTTTAAATTGCTTTCTGGACTTACTATTTAGGTGCTAAAACTTTTTTTTTTTTTTTTAAAAAAATTTTATTGTGATTTAGGTGAAAATTTACAGGGTAAATTAATTTTCTATCTAGCAGTTCCTACACATTTTGTCTTATGACCAAAAAAAAAAGCAAACCAAACTGATTGCCATGGAGTCAATTCCAACTTATAGCAACCCCTCCTCGGGTTTCCGAGGCACTATCCCTACGGAAGTAGATTGCCCAGTCTTCCTTCCGAGGAGTGGCTGGTGGGTTTGAACCACCAGCCTTCTGGTTAGTAGTGCCTTAGGCACTACACACTGACTGCAGTTCCCCACAGATGTAACAGCTCTCTTCCCACTTCCTCCCCATAGTTACCTCTTCCCAGTGTCCTTCCCTCCCATGCACTGCCCACCCCCAGCTGTCTCCCTGTCTAAACACAGCCTTTCTGTTCTCCCGTAATTGATTACTCCAAGGAGTGTATCCACCTGATGTAAATGTTCACCTCATATGCCTATCTGTTATTTGCCTGGAAGCCACAGGAGTAAGTTCAGTTCCAGACCTGAAGGATAAGTAGGGGCCATGGTCTTGGGGGTCTCACCGGGCTCTATCAGACCAGCAAACCTGGTCTTTTTCTTATGATTTTGAGTTTTGTTCCACATTGTTCTCCCACTTTATCCCAGCTGCTGGAACTCTTGAATTGATCTTTGACTTTTCATTTAGTTTATAAATCAGTTTGGTTTCCCATTTCTCAACTTAAGGACAGGCATACTTTATTTTATTGCTACTCACTTTATTGTTCCTCACAGATAATGCAAATTGACAGTTTGTGGCCACCCTGTTTTGAGCAAGTCTGTTGGTGCCATTTTTCTAGGATGTGCTCACTTTCTGTTACTGTGTCACATTTTGGTAATTCTCACAATATTTCAAACTTTTTCATAATGCTATTGCACACTTAATAGACTATGGTATAGTGTAAATATAACTTTTATATGCACTGGGAAAGCAATAAATTTGTGTGACTTCATTGGGATATTTGCTTTATCGCATTGGTCCAGGATTGAATCTGCAATATTTCTGAGCTATGCCTGTATTACTAATAGATAAAGGAGATAACCAGTTATGAGGTGGAAATTGACCAATATCATCCTAACCACCCATTGTCATACTCTGGTGTAAGACAATGAACTCCACTGTAAACTGTCAGTATTCTTTGGTTATGAGGAGCCCTGATAGTGCCATGGTTAAGTACTTGACTGCTAACTAAAAGGTCAATCGTTTGAACTGACCAGCTACTCCATAGGAGAAAGATGTGGCAGTTTGCTTCTGTAATGATTACAGTCCTAGAAGCTCTATGGGGCAGCTTTACTATGTCCTATAGGGTCAGTATCAGTCAGAATAGACTGGATGGCAGTGGGTTTGGTTTTGATCTGATAGAAATATGATAGATATTTTGTAAAATGAGCTTGTGTCCTATGACTTGCTAAACTCACATATTAGTCCTAAGAACTTTTTATAGATACTTTGGGATTTTCTTTGTAGACAATCTTGCCATTTGTAAAATATGAACATTTTTATTTCTTGTTTTTCATTTGTATGTCTTTTCTCTTTCTCTTGTTTTCTCTCTCTTGCTTTCTTGTTCTCTCTTCTCCCCGTCCCCATCTTTATTCATTGGCTAGGATTTCCAGTACAGTGTGGTGAGAACAGATGTTACTGCCTTGTTCCTGATTTTGGGGGAAAGCCTTGTCTTTAGCCATTAGATATGATGTCAATTGTAGGATTTTTGTGGTTGCTGTTTATTTCATTGTGGAATTTACCTTCCATTATAGTTTTCTGAGTGTTTCTATCATGAAGTGATATTGAATTTTATAAAATTATTTTTCTGCGTTAATTGATATGATCATAAGATTTTCTTCTTTGATCATTAATATTGATTGGCTTTTAAATATCAAACTAGCCTTGCATTCCTCAAATAAATCCCACTTGGTCTTGAAGTATTATTCTTTTTATATATTGCTGGATTCAGTTTGTTAATATTTTGAGGATTTTTCATCTGTGTTCATTAGGGATACTGAGTGTAGTTTTCTTTTTTTGCATTGCCCTTGTCTGGCTTTGGTATGGGGTAATGCTAGCCCTATAAATGAATTTGGAAATTCCCCTTCTGTGCCTTACAAGAAATGTTATTAGTTGCTGTTGAGCTGACTCATGGTGACCCTGTGCACAATGCAACACAGTGCTGCCTGGTCTTGTGCCAGCCCCATGATCAGCTGATTCACAGCTGTGAATCAGACCATTGTGATCTGTAGCGTTTTCACTGGCTGATTTTCAGAAATAGATTCTAGACCTTTCTGCCCAGTCCATGTGAGTCTGAAAACTCTGCTGAAACATGTTCACCATCATAGCAACATGCAAGCCTGCACTGATAGTTGGGTGGTGGCTGTTGGTGAGGTTCATTGGCTGGAATTGAATCCACATTTCCTGCATGGAAGGTAAACACTCTACCACTAAACTAACACTGTCCCAGGATGAATGCAGACTACCTTTTACTCTAGGGCTACTTTAGTCTGCTACTTTCTGTAGTCTCTATCGAATGCCCCAGGTACTTAAGGTCATACCAGCCAGAGAGCCAGAATGCAAAGATGTCGTTACATGCTTGTGAATGTTTCTCTTCTAGCTCTCCTATAGTTTGGACGTTGCCTTTCTCCTTACGCATTCTCAACTTTGTACTTAGCCAAAGCCTCAAAAGGACTCCTGTGGAGATTTCTGGAGCTTTTTCTTTAGTACTGTTCTCTGTACATTGCAGCTTCCTATTATCTCCCAAAAAGAGCCCTGGTGGTGCAACTGGTGAAGCACTTTTCCACTAACCGTAAGGTTGGTGCTTTGAACCCACTCACTGGCTCCATGGGGAAAAGACCTGCAATTCGCTTCTGTAAAGATTACAGCCAAGAAAACTGATGGGGCAGTTCTACGCTGTTGTATGTGGTTGCAATGAGTTGGAATCAATAGCACTCAACAACAATAAACCTCTCAAACTCTTGTCTTTATCTCTTGAACTTAGTTAGGCTTCTGTGTTCTGACCTCCTTCCTGCTCTGTCCAGAGAGTTCCTCCAAGCAGAAAGGCCAGGTAAATGTAGGCTCACCTTATTTCACTTTTCTCAAGCATCACAATCGTGCACTGCTTTTGGTCTAGTAGCTGAAAGGTGTTGCTTCATATATTTTATCTTGTTGTCTGTCATTTACAATACAAGAGCAAGTCTAACAAAAGTTATTCAGTTGTTTCCATAAGCAGAACTGTATACAATGATACTCAGAATGCTACTGCAAAAATAGATTAGTTTTTTATCAGTTATATGTTTTATTAGATAGAGTAAAACATACTCTTATATAATCCTTCATGATTAGCAATTTGTTTTTCTGGATTTGCCTTCTTTCCTCAAAGAATTCTATTCTTTATTTCGTTCTTCTGAGCAAATTTACTTTACTCCCCCCACCCCCAATTATATCCCATTCTCTTTAAATTAGTGCCCTTTTCTCCTTTGACCCTTTTCTTTATTTCATTCTCTTTGAAAATTAGTCCTCCTTTCCTCTTTTCTTTCATTGATATTTACCCTAACTTCACTTTTTTAGCATCTTCTTGTCCATAGCCCCCCTTTCTCATTGAAGACTTCTTTTTTTTTTTTTTTATTGTGATTTGGGTGAAGATTTACAGAGCAAATTCACTTTCCATACAGCAGTTCACATATACTTTGTCTCATGTCATTGACCACAGTTTACCACAATGCAACAGCTCCCCTCCCACTTCCTCCCCATAGTTACCTCTTCCCAGTGTCCATCCCTCCATACTCTCCTGCCCCCTGAGCTGTCTCCCTGTGCATAAGCAGCCCTTCCTTCTCCCATGATTGTTCTCTTCAGGGCGTGTGTCTACTTGAGGTAAATGTTTATTTCACATGCCTGTACCTTGTTTGGCTGGAAACCACAGGTGTGGGTTCAATTCCAGACCTGAAGGGCAGCTAGGGGCCATAGTCTCAGTGGTTCCACCAGGCTCTATTGGACCAGCAAACCTGGTCCCAACCATCTTTTTTTTTTCCACTCCAAGTGATTTTGAGTTTTGTTCCACATTGTTCTCCCTCTCTATCCAGGATCTCCTACATCCCTTCCAAGTGGATGACAGTGGTAGCCGGGCACCATCTAGTTCTTCTGGTCTCATAGTTGTATAGGTTGCAGATCGGATGGTGTACCAGTCGCGAGGACTGATTGTTTCCATTAATTTTGGTTTTCTTCTTTCTTCTTTGCTCTTGACGAGGAGAGACCCATCATTGCATCTAGATGGCAGCTTCCTAGCTTTTAAGATCCCAGTCGCTACTCGCCAAAATAGGAGGTGGAACAATGTTTTGTATGTTATGCCAATTGAGCTTGATGTCCCCTGTGACTATGGTCCCAAGCCCTCAAGATCAACTACTCTATCACTCTGGGTAGCTGGCTGTGACCAAGCAGTGACCCCAACCTAGCCCCTTGTCAGCTGTACTATACACCTGGGGATTCTGATCATTCACATAAACTTATAGGACCATTGTCTGCCAACCCTATATATGATCTTGGATACACTCCCTCTTTCATAGACATACCTAATTGTTTAGCCTGTCCACCTATCTATCCATCCATATACCCATGTTTACCTTCACTGATAACACAGTACTGTATGTGCAAAAGGGTTCATATTTGTTGTCTGTACTTCCCATGTACCTGTCTATGTCTTTCTCATCCTCAATGCTGCCATATTGGCTCATTGAAGACTTCTTAATCTCTATCTGCCTTTTAATTTTTTAAAAATACATTTTATTGAAATGTAATTTATATATGGTGAAATACACAAAACTAAATTGACTCCATCTGCCTTCTTTAAGGGTAGCTTTATCGTACCAGTTCTTTAAATCTCATGTTCAGTGGTAGCTCAGTTTTCCACCTTCCTACCATTCCAGTGCCTGAGTTGCTTTGCCTTTAAGCAATTTTTTTTTTAATCTAATGTGTTTATTGAGGTTTTACAGATATAGGTGAGAAACAAATATTTTTTATTAGTCTTTTGATGGACAGCCTAAAACAATTGCCGTAGTGCCTACGGCATTTGACTGCTAACCAGAAGGCTGGCGGTTCAAACCCACCAGCCACTCCTGGGAAGGAAGATTGGGCAATCTACTTTTATAGAGATACTGCCTCAGAAACCCAAGGAGGGGTCACGTTGAGTTGAATCGACTCAACAGCAGTGAGTTTGGTTTGTCAGTTATATCATATTTATACCTTTTTTCTACCAGTTTTCCTTATAGAAAAGCAATAGTTTCCATGGATTAAAATCAGTATGACATAGATAACATAAATATTTAAAAGATAGCTCTTATTTGCCTGTATACAAAAGCTAATTAAAAGCATGTATTCTTACATCTTCTTTATGTATCAAGCTACCCCTTCCCCCCAATAATGTTAGCATTAGTATCTACAAACTTGTTTCTCAGTAATGCTACTTAAGCCTCCCATTTTCAAAAGAGAATTTATGATGAACTTTGGTAATTTTGTAGATGTATATATAGAAGATATGATGCAGTTTGTATTTTACCAATAATTTAAAATCTTCATATATTAAAACAATTCATCAGTGTTTATAAAGTGGGATGAGGGTATTTAGTTTAAAATGTAGCCTCATTGAAATCTCTATATTCGAGGAAGAAAGCTATTTGAACTATATTTTCCTTCTTTAATAGTAATTTAAAGGAATTTATTCATAATTTTATATAAAACTGTTGATACTTTCTCTCATTCGCTTTCTTTCTAGGGTTAATTTTAATTTCACCCTTCCCCATCTCTCTTTCTATCCTAAAGTAATTCCTGTGTCCTTCTAAATATGAAAAAATTCATAAGGAAGGTATATTCACATTGGGGAGGTTAGGGCATAATTCATTGGCATTTCTGTTTTGTTAAGGAAGGACTTTATATTTTTGTCAGACTATTTCTAGATTTTTAAAAGAGCTTAGAAATGACAGCTTTCATAAAAATCTGTTTTATCTCAGAGAACCTCCTATCTGCAGAGAGCTCATTGGAAAACTTGTTATCTAAATAAAGAAAATTATAAATTAGATATAAAACTAGTAACATAATAGCTACCCTTCATTTATATTTTCAAGTATAATAAATTTAAGTTTTCATGTTATAGTGGTTGTGTTAAAATTGCTTGAAGCATTAAAAATGTAGCGTTTCCCTCAGAGTTGGTTTTACATCAATAATTGTTTAATTTGCAAATAAATATTTAAATTAGTTGAGAAAAAAATGAGGAACTTGAGATTTTATATCAGGGCTTCAAACCAGTTCATGGTCGACGGAAACAAGGGCAGCATATGCATTACATAGCAACCAAATCTCTTGCCTATTGAATTTTGACTTGAGTAGGAAACATGCAGTGGTACCCTGCTCAGATATGGCAGGTGACCGACCACACTGCTTGAACCTGTGCTGTTCTCTAAAGGCCTGCCAGTAATCCGGTCTCCTGAATCAGGAAACTTTGAGGACCCTGTTATCTTTCTCCCATGGATTGGCTGGTGGGTTTGAACTGATGGCCTTTAGGTTAGCAGTTGACTGCTTTAACCACTGTGCCACCAGAGCTCCTGATGATTGCTGTGGAGTTGGATTATTGACAGGACTGTTGAAAGTGACACGCATTCAGAATGGCACCGTTGGCTGCTGTCTTTGAGCAGGGTACTTCTTCTTGGGTCAAAATCTGATGTGCAAGAAATTTGATTGCTGTGCACCACATATGTGGCTCTTTGTTTCTGTCAGTGGTGACTGAACCATTTCAAATCAGTTGGAAGCCATATTTTATACCTGATTTTATTTAACAAGGTTAATGTGGCTTACCAAAGGTATTACAAAGAGTTTTAAATAATTGAAAAAAAACGTTATTCTATTGAGCAATGTATCTTATCCAAGATAAGATTTAAAAAGAAAAATTTTGGGAATTTTTCCAGCTTATTAAAAAAATACTGTTATTGTAACAATTTCACTGTTACAGATTTTGCTACGTATGCAATGAATGTCTTTCAAGGACTGCAAAACTATTTTTAAACAGTAAGAATTTGAGGTTGTGTACAATTTATATCCTTTTAATAATATACAAATGGCAGAAAGGTGACATGAGTATCACAATAAAGCACAGCTATTTTGAAGGGGATTTGTAGTTTTATAGCCATATGTTCTAAAAGATTTTATGGCAAGTGCAACATTTCTTTTTGTGGCTGGTGGTGGGTGGCTGTAGTGAATAAGGATGTGGCTTTGAGTAAGACAGGGCTTTGGAACAGGGTTTAGTTGTATGTTCTTGGAATAGGAGCTGTCTCTGGGCCTCATTTCCTCATCTGTGAAATATAGGTGATAAATTAGAGGCTGATTGGGAAGACTAAATGAGATTATACAATTAAAGTATTTAGAATACCATCTATGTCTAGAACAAAGTAAGTACTCAATACTTGCCAGATATTGTTATTTTTTTGTTGTGGTGTTTTTTAGTGTTGGTGTCCTTGGGTGGCACAAGCAGTTAAACATTTGGTTATTGTCCAGAAGGTTGGTGGTTTGAAGCCACACAGAGATGCCTTGGAAGACAAGCCTGGCAGTCTCCTTCTGAAAGGTCACAGCCTTGAAAACCCAATGGAGCATTTCTACTATGTACACCTGGGGTCACCATGAGTCAGAATCAACTTGAGGGTGACTAAGAAAAATAACATTTTAGTGTAGTGGAATACATGGCTTGTATTTGCATCCTGACCTATGCATTGCATGCTAAGGGACCAGTATCACTTCTCAGACTGTGAAATGTTAGCTTCAACAGAGAAGTGCTTTTTCACTGTAAGATTTATAGGTCTCCCAGGAGAAATAATAAGTTTAAAGGCTATTAGCTCTTGCTGTGATACAGAGTCCCAAGTAATTCATTAAATAGATAATAGTTCTCAGTGAAAGTGATTATTGCAATAACCCACTACACTTGCTGCCATGGAGTCAATTCTGACTCATAGTGACCCTATAGGACAGAGTAGAACTACCTCATCAGATTGCCAAGGCTGTCATTCTTTATGGAAGCTGACTGCTTCGTCTTTCTCCCATGGGTTGGTTGTTGGGTTTGAATGGCTGACCTTTTGGCTAGCAGCTGAATGCTTTAACCACTGTGCCACCAAAACTTCTGATTATTGCAATAGAAAACTGAAACCAGTAATATTTTAAATAATTCACTCCTTTTAATACTTATTAATTTTTATAACCAGAGGACAGAATCTTTGTTTTACGATTTTTAAAAAATGTCAGGATTGATCATAGTTTACAGAGCATTTAGAACCCATTGATTTAAATAAAATGCCTTCATGAAGTATTATTTCTTTTCATCATAGTGTCATATGTTTGATTACCTGTGGGTAAAAATGATTATAAAGAATTTAGAAGATATGTAGAAAATAATAAAAGCAAGTGTTTTGCCTTGATTTATTGATTACACTGAAAGATAGTTTAGATGTGGAAAGGTGTCATTACCGTGGCTTTGTTGTTACTGTGTGTTTTCATATCGTCAAAAACTGTGTACCACATAGATATTTTTGCTTCACTTTTTCTTCCTCATCCTTATTTTGAGAAGAAAGTAAGGTATGATAATTTTTTTTCCTTCTGTTTTATGCAATGTGTTCTTCACTCCCACCATTTGAAATAAAGCTTTTTGAAATGTGAAAACATTAGCTATATTGCCCTAACATGCTTTATAACCTGTGTGTTTTGTTTTTATCAGGGCAGAAAAATGTTAAATTAAGGGATAGCAAGTGTTGACTTGCATAATGAAGTAGCCAGTATTCATACTTTGCTCCTTCTCTTCTTGTTCCTTACCATTGTTTCTCTTTATTCATGGCATAGTTGCCAGGTGGCTCTGGGTATCCTGTCTTTTGAAGAACCATTTGTGATCTGGGAATGTGATACTTGTCTAGTTTATCTTACTTAATTTTATTTCTTAAGTTTCCAATTTGAAACATAAAATGGAAAAGGAAACCCAAGGATTCTGTGTTGAGGAAACTTAGAAACAGTCTAAAAGTAGCAGAAAAAGCTAATAATTAGAATTGCATGAATTTTATTTTTATATAAGCAGTATCTTGTTTTATGATAACCATTGAAGTACTTTAAAATTTGTGGTTTAGAATTAAGAGTTAAATGAGTTAAACACAGTTGTAAGGGAATAAGCATACAGAGGATTTCATCAAGTTAACATAATATGTTCAGTTTTTACAAATATTAAAAATAAATGATGGGATAAAAAAAAACAAACAAAACTTACTGCTGTTGAGTCAGCTCTGACTCATAGAGACCCCTCCTTGGGTTTCTGAGGTGGTAGCACTATGGATGTATTTTGCCCAGTCTTCCTTCTGAGGAGTGGCTGGTGGGTTTGAACTGCCAGTCTTCCGGTTAGCAGTCAAATGCATTAGGCACTACGCCACCAGAACTCCCATGATAGGATAGAGATTTCTTTTATAGTCTATCTAATATAAATATTTCTTCATAACTTTTAATACCAGAAATTCTTCTCTTATAAAGAATTATAAAGATATTCTTCAGTCAGTGAATTGGCTTTTAAATTTAACAACAGCATGGACCTATTTTTAGCTGTAAGAACTTTGACTCTTAGGAATGCCTCCATATGGAGACACAATGTGAAACTGCCCTTGGTCCTTAGATAATTCTCATTTTAATGCAATTTTTCCTTTGTGATTTCCATCTCAGTTAGTTAAATGGACTTGATGGTAGTGTAAATGAGGAGTATTTTAACATTCTTCCTTTTTGTAAACTAAAAACCATAAAAGAGGTTAATAATTTGATAATTTTAATAAGCCTCTTTTATCAGCACATTCAGTTGTCATAGAGACCTATTTTTTTTCAGTATTTGAACAAATATATATATGTGATAAGGTAATCTACTTCTGTAAAGATTTACAGCTTTGGAAACCTAACGAGGGTCACTATGAGTCATAATCGATAACTCTGGTGGCACAGTGCCTAATGCATTTGTCTGCTAACCAAAAGGTTGTTGGTACAAACCATCCACTCTGTAGAAGACAGATGAAGCAATGCACTTCTGTAAAGATTCACCACTTTGGAAACCCACTGGAGGTTGCTGTAATTGACTCAGTGGCAGTAGATTTGGTTTTTGGTTTTGGATGTATATAACAAATTTTAAATTATATGTTTAGAATCATATTTTATACTCATTGATGGCAGAAAATAAAACAATTTGGGTATCTTTCTTTAAATAGGAAATGTTTTTCTGAAGAAAAATTTATAGTTTTAATATACTCAAATATACCACTGTTCCCTGGATTCGATAAGCCTTTTATGAAATTACAGAAATAATATGTAGGATTATCAAAAAGATAAAATTAACTAATGCATGCAGGAGGCACAATGCTTGGCACATGTTAAGTGCTCAATAAGTATATCACTTAGTATTACATGTCTGAAGATTGCATTGGCATATTGAGGTCTTCTGAGGATAGTAGTGTTTAGGTTAATCTTTTTTCCTTAAGAAATTTATATTCCCCATTGTTCTAAACAATTTGCCTAATGCTAGTTGATCACTTGTTTTGTAATGTAGGAAACATTTTTGTTATATATTTTCGTTTTATTGATAAACTGCTACAACCATATGGAAATGGGGATAAGGAAAACTATATATGCCTGTGTGTCTTTTGGGAATGTGTTTGACACATGGATATAGTGAAGTTGTCATGTATATTTAATAATGTGATGAGAATGAAAGTTATTAACATTTTATCTTTTTAAAAATTTTTTATTGAAATTTGGTTGAAAATTTATAGAGAAAATTCATCTTCAACTAACCAGTTCATACACATTTTGTTTTGTGACATTGATTGCAGTCTCTACAATATAACAGCTCTCTTCTCACTTCCTCCTGGTATCCTTCTTTCCTATGCATTCCTGGCCTCTGAGCTTTCTCCCTGCACAGATGTTGTTCTTCTCATCTCCCATGGTTGATTGTTCTAAGGAGTGTGCCTCTCTGGTATAATTGTTCACCTCACAGGCCTTTCTGTTGTTTGGTTGAATGTTAAGCCATGGGAATTAGTTCATTTCCAGACCTGAAGGGTGACTAGGGTCTGTAGTCTCAGGGGTTTCAGTCTCTATGAGACTAGTAAGCCCACTCTTTTTTAATGATACTGAGTTCTGTTACACATTTTAAAATCTTTTATGCTGAAGCAGTTTCTATGAAAAATGAAAAAGTAGATTTTTATCATACACTTTGTTTTAAAAAATTTTACTGCAGTGAAAACATACACAAAAAAAGACATTTGCCAACATAACAACTTCCACATTGATAGTTCAGGGTCACTGATGACACTTTTCATGTTGTGCCACCATTATTGCTATCCTTTTCCAAAAGATTCCACCACCATTAGCATACACTCAGTGGCCAAAACAAAAGCTTTCCCCTTCCTCATCCCTCCTACCCCTGGTAATCAGTAATAATCTTTGATTTGTGTGTGTACGTACACTCCCCTCTCCCCAAACCTATTTAGGGATTTTCCTTCCCCTCCTCACCCATCTCTGGTAACCAACAGAGAAAATGTCCTTCCATGTCTAAAGCTTTTCTTGACTTTTTACAATAGCACACAAATACAGTATTTGTCCTTCTGTGACTGACTTATTTCACTTGTCCTCCAAGTTCGTCCATGTTACGTGGTATTTTGGAGATGCTACATTATTCTTTAATATGGCATAATATTCCACTGTGTATATGTACTGCAGTTTGTTTATCCATTGCTTGGTTGATGAGTGGTTAGGTTGTGTCCATCTCTTTGCTGTTGTGAATAGTGGTGCAATGAACATGGGGTACATATATCTGTTTGTGTCCTGCCTCCTACTCCTTTAGGATATATATCTAGTAACGGGATTGCTGGATCAAATGGTATTTCTATTTCTGTCTTTTTAAGGAAGCACTGTACTGATTTCCACAGTGGTTGTATCATTTTATAGCCCCATCCCAGTGTATGAGAGTCCCAGTCTCTCCACATCCTCGCCAACACTTATTATTTTCTGCCTTGTTGAACTTTGCTATTAATGCTGGGGTGAGATAGTATCTCATGGTTGTTTTGATTTGCATCTCTGTGATGGCTAATGATCGTGAACATTTCTTCATGTTTTGTTGGCTACCTGAATATCTTCTTTGGTGAAGTGTCTGTTCATATCTTCTGCCCATTTTTTAATTGGATTATTTGTCTTTTTGATGTTGAAATGTTGGAGTTTTCTATAAACTTAAGAGATAAGTCCTATGTCTGAATATGTCATTGCTGAATATTTTTTCCCATTCTGTAGGTTCTCTTTTTACTCTTTTGGAGAAGTCTTTTGGTTTACATAAGGATTTGATTTTTAGAAGATCCCAATCATCTAGTTTATCTTCTCCTGTTTGTATATCTTGAGTTATGCTTAATAACCTATTTATGCCATAAATTAGGGCTACTAAATTTACCCCCAATTTTTTCTTTGAACAACTTTATAGTTTTAGGTTTTACGTTAAGTCTTTGATCCATCTGGAATTAGTTTTGGTGTGTGGTGTGAGGTACAGATCTTGTTTCATTTTTCTACAAATGGATATTTAGTTCTGCCAGCATGATTTGTGAAAGAGATTATCTTCCCCATTTAATGGATGTCAGCCCTTTGTCAAAGATCAGCTGACTATAGGTTGATGGATCTATTTCTGGGTTCTCAGTTTTATTCCACTGGTCTGTGTTTCTCTCATTGTACCAATACTAGACTGTCTTGACAACTGTGACTGTATAAGTAGGTTTTAAGATCTGGGAGTGTGAGACCTCCTGCTTTGTTTTTCTTCTTCAGTAGTGTTTTGCTTATTTGAGGTCCTTTCCTTTCCATATAAAATTAGTAATTGTTTTTTCCATGTCTTTAAAAACAATGTTGACGGGATCTGGATTGGGATTGCATTGAATGTATAGATTGCTTTGGGTAGTATTGACACTTTTACAGTGTTCATTCTTCCTATCTGTGAGCATGATTGTTGTTGTTGTTATTTGCCACTGAGTCAGACCCGACTCACAGCAACTCCTCCTTGGGTTTCCAAGGCAGTATCGTTACGGAAGTAGATTGCCCAACCTTCCTTCCGAGGAGTGGCTGGTGGATTCTTCCATTTATGTAGATCTCTTATAGTTTCTTGAAGTAGTGTTTTGTAGTTTTCTTTGTATAGGTCTTTAGTGTCCCTGGTAAGATGTATTCCCAAGTATTTTATTTTTTTTGGTAGCTATGGTAAATTGTGCAATCTACTTCTGTAGAGATACTGCCTTGGAAACCCAAGGAGGTGTTGTTATGAATTGAATTGACTTCATGGCAGTGAGCTTTTTTTTGTTTGTTTGTTTATTGTAAATGTTACTGATTTCCTTTCAGCAGTCTCTTTGCTGGTGTAGAGGAGTCCAACTGATTTTTGTATGTTGATTTTGTGTCCTGCCGCTATACTACATCTCTCAATTGCTTTCAGTAGTTTTCTTGCTGAGTCTTTTGGGTTTTCTATGTATAGGGGCATATCATCAGCAAATAGAGATAGTTTTACTTTTTCCCTACCAATTTGGATGGCTATGATTTCCCTTTCTTGTCTTATTGCCCCAGCTTGGACTTCCAATATAATGTTGAATAGAAGTAGATATAGAGGGCAACTTTATCTGGTTTCTGTTAACAAGGGGTATAGTGTCAGTCTCTCTCCATTAAGAGTAATGTTGGCTGTTGGCTTTGTGTGTATGCCCTTTATTATGTTGAGAAATTTCCCTTCTATTCCAATTTTTCTAAGCGTTTTTATCAGGAATCGTTGTTGGATTTTATCAAATGCCTTTTCTGCATCTATTGATATGATCATGTGGCTCTTTTATTTTAATGAGGTGATGTAGTACATTGATTTTCTAATGTTGAGCCATCCTTGTGTGTTGTTGTTAAGTACCATCACGTCATCTCTGACTCATAGTGACCCTGTGTACAACAGAACAAAACACTGCCTGGTCCTGTGCCAGCCTTATGATCCTTGCTAAACCTGAGCCCATCCTTGCAGATACTGTGCCTATCCGTCTCATTGAGGGCCTTCCCCTCTTTCAGTGACCTTCCACTTTACCAAGCATGATATCCTTCTCCAGGGTCCCTTCTGACAACATGACCAAAATAGGTGACACGAAGTCTGGCCATTCTCGTTTCCAAGGAGCACTCCAGCTGCACTTCTTCCAGGATGATCTGTTAGTCCTTTTAGCAGTCCATGGTACTCTTAGCATTCTTCTCCAACACAACTCAAAAGCATTAACTCATTGGTATTCCTTACTCATTGTGCAGTTCTCACATGCAATGAAGAGATTTAAAATACCATGGCTTGCATATGGGCACCTTAGTCTTCAAGGAGACATCTTTGCTCTTCATCACTTGAAAGAGATGTTTTGCAGCAGAGTTGCCCAGTGTAATACATCGTCTGATGTCTTGGCTGTTGCTTCCATTGGTGTTGATTTTAGAACAAAGTAATATGAAATCTTGACAACTTCAGTCCTTTCTCCATTTATTGTGATGCTGTTTATTGGTCCAGTTATGAGTATTTTTGTTTTCTTAATATTGAGGTGTACTCCATGATGCAGATTGTAGTCTTCATCTTCATCAGTAAGCACTCTAAGTCACCCTCACTTTCAGCAAGCAAAGTTGTGTCATCTGTGTATTGCAGTTGTTAATGAGTCTTCCTCTAATTCTGATGCCACATTCTTCTTCATGTAGTCCAGGTTCTCAGATTATTTGCTCAGTGTACAGATTGAATAAGTATGGTGAAAGGATACAACTCTGACACACTCCCTTGCTGATTTTAAACCATGCACCTATCCTCTTGTTCTGTTCAAATGACAGCCTCCTGGTCTACGTACAGGTTCCTCATGAGTACAATGGTCTGTTCTCAAATTCCCATTCTTCTCAATGTTATCCATGGTTTGTTATGATCCACACAATCGAATGCTTTTGCATAGTGAAACACAAGTAAACATCTTCCTGGTAGTTTTTGCTTTCAGCCAAGATCCTCCTGACATCAGCAATGATATCCCTCATTCCACATCCTCTTCTGGAATACAGCTTGGATTTCTGGAAGTTCTCTGTCAATATACTGCTGCAACTGGTTTTGCATTATCTCCAGTAAGATTTTACTTGCGTGTGATATTAATGGAATTGTTTGATAATTTCTGCATTCTTTGGGATCACCTTTGTTTAGAATGGGTATTTGAATCTCTTCCAGTCAGTTGGCCAGATAGTTGTCTTACAAATCCTTGCCTACCTGGTATGAATCCCACTTGGTCATGATGTGTTATTATTTTCTTTTTGATAAGTTGTTGCGGTCTGTTAGCTAGGATTTTGTTAAAGATGTTTACATCTATATTGAGGCAGGATATTGGTCTGTAGTTTTCCTATCTAGAGGTATGTTTGCCTGGTTTTGGTATCAGGGTTATGTTTGCTTCAGAAAGTGAATTTGAGAGGATTCCATCCTTTTCTGTGTGCTGGAATAGTTTGAGTAGGATTGGTGTCACCTTTTCTCTGAATGATTGGTAGAATTCTCCAGTGAAACCATCTGGGTGAGTACTTTTTTGTTGTTGGTAATTTTTTCATGACCTGTTCAATTTCTTCTTTTGTTATGTGCCTGTTGAAATTTTCTACCTCTGTCTGTATTGATTTAGGTAAGTAGTAGGTTTTCAGAATTTTTAGAGTACAGTTCTTTATAGTATCTTAACATTATTCATTTTATTTCTGTTGGTTCTTTTGTGACATCACCCCTTTTATTTCTTACTCATGTCATTTACATCTTTTCCTTTAAATTTGCCCCTAGTTTGTTGATTTTGTTAATCTTTTCAAAGAAATAGCTTCTAGTCTTACTGATTTTTTTCTGTTATCTGTTTTCTGTTTCATTTATTTCTGCTCAAATTTTTATTATTTCTTTTCTTATGGTGACTGTAAGCTTTTTTTTTTTTTTTTTGCTGCCCTTTTTCTAATTGTTGGAGATGTTGGGTTAATGTGTTATTTTGGCTGGCTCACTTTTTTTTTTTTTTTTAATTGTGATTTGGGTGAACATGTACAGAGCAATTTCATTTTCCACACAGAAGAGGCTGGGTAAGTAAACTGGGTGTGGCAAGCGGGTGTTGGAGCACCTGGGGCAGGCTGGGTGAGTGAGCAAGGTGTGGCAGCTGGGTGTTCAAGCGCCTGGGTCAGGCCAGGTGAGATAGCTGGGCGAGCAGGTGGGTGTTGGAGTACTTGTGACAGGCTGGGAAGTGAGTTGGTGGGTTTGACGTGGCTAAGGGAGAATGGCAGTTTGGAGCGGCTGAGGGAGTAAGGGAGTTGAAGTGGTTTGGAACAGCTAAGGGAAACAATGTTGTGAGTTGTGTCCGACTTGAAGGCACATAACAACAACAAGGGAAACAAACTTGTCTGTCAGTTTGTTGTACTGTGGAGGCTTACATGTTGCTGTGAGGCTGGAGGCTATGCCAGTGATTTTCCAAATGCTAGCAGGGTTACCCAGGATAGACAGCTTTCAGTTGAGCTTCTAGACTAAGAAGGACTTGGAAGAAGGAAGAGGCCATTCCCTTCTCAAAGAATTGGCCAGTGAAAACCTTATGAGTAGCAGTGAAACACCATCTGATATATTGCTGGAAAACTTTATGAATAGCCATGAGACCTGTTCTATATAGTGCTGGAAGATGAGCCCCGCAGGTTGGAAGACACTCAAAATACAACTGGGGAAGAGCTACTCTTCAGAGTAGAGCTGACCTTAGTGATGTGGATGGAGTAGAGCTTTCGGGTTCTCCATTTGCTGATGTGGCACATCTCAAGATGAGAAGAAACAGCTGCAAACATCCATTAATAATTGGAACATGGAATGTATGAAGTATGAATCTAGGAAAAATGGAAGTTGTCAAAAATAAAATGGAACACATTAAGATCGATATCCTAGACATTAGTGAGTGGCAGTGGACTGGTTTTGACCATTTTGAATCAGACAGTCATGTGACCTACTGTGCCAAGAATGACAAATTGAAGAAGAATGGCGTGGCATTCACCATCACAAAGGATGTGTTAAGATCTATCCTGAAGTACAGTGCTGTCAGTGATAGGATAATATCCATATGCCTACAAAGAATACTACAATTATTCAAATTTACACATCCACCACCAAAGCCAAAGATGAGAAAATTGAAGATTTTTACCAGCTTCTGTAGTCTTAAATTTACCAAACATGCAATCAAGATGTGTTGATTATCACTGGTAATTGGAATGAAAAAGTTGGAAACAAAAAAGAATCACCAGTAGTTGGAAAATAGGGCCTTGGAGGAACAAATAACACAGGAGATCACATGATAGAATTTTGCAGGACCAATGACTTATTCATTGTAAATACATTTTTTTTTAACAACACAAATGGTGGCTATACACATGGACTTCACCAGACAAACACACAGGAATCATATTGACTACATCTGTGGCAAGAGGCAATGATGAAGCTCAATATCTTCAGCTAAAACAAGGCCAGGAGCTGATTGTGGAACAGATCATCAACTGCTCATATGCAAGTTCAAGTTGAAGCTGAAGACAATTAAAAGAAGCCTGTTGTTGTTGTTGTTTGCCATCGAGTCGGCCCGACTCCTAGCGACTCCTCCTTGGGTTTCCAAGGCAGTTATCACTACGGAAGTAGGATTGCCCAACCTTCCTTCTGAGGAGTGGCTGGTGGGTTTGAACTGCCAGCCTCCTGGTTAGCAGTCAAGTGCCTTAGGCACTATGCTACCAGAGCTCCCAAAAGAAGCCTACAGGAGCCAAAATATGACCTTGATAATATCTCTCCTGAATTTGGAGACCATCTAAAGAATAGATTGGATGCACTGAACACGATTGACCAATAACCCAAGAAATTTTGAGAAGACATTAAGAACATAATCTGCAAAGAAAGCACGAAGTCATTAAAAAGACAGGAAAGGAAGAAAAGACCAAAATGGATGTCTGAAGAGACTGTGAAACTTGCCCTTGAACAGAGGGTAGCTAAAACTAATAGAAGAAATGACAAGATTAAAGAGCTGAACAGAAGATTTCAAAGAGCAGCTCAGGAAGACAAAGCCAATTATTGTAATGAAATGTGCAAAGTCCTGGAGTTAGAAAACCAAAAGGGAAAAACACTCTTGGTATTTCCCAAGCTGAAAAGACTGAGGGAAAAATTTAAGCCTCAAGTTGGAATATTGAAAGATTCTGTGGGCAGAATACTGAATGATGCAGGAAGCATCAAAAGAAGATGAAAGGAATACACAGAAGCACTATACCAAAAAAGACTTGGTCAGTGTTTGTCCATTTCAGGAGGTGGCATATCATCAAGAACCAATAGTATTGAAGGAAGAAGTTGAAGGTGCCCTGAAGAAATTGGCAAAAAACAAGGCTCCAGGAATTGATGGAATACCCAGTGAGAAGTTTCAATAGATGGATGCTGCATTGGAGGCTCTCACTTGGCTATGTCAAGAGATTTGTAAGACAAGTACCTGGCCAACTGACTGGAAGAGATCCATATTTTTACCCATTACAGACAAAAGTGAGCCCACAGTATATGAAAATTATTGAATAATATCATTAATATCACATGCAAGTAAAACTTTAGTGAAGATAATTCAAAAACGGTTGCAGCAGTTTATTGACAGAGAACTTCCAGAAATGCAAGCTGGATTCAGAAGAGGATGTGGAACGAGGGATATCACAGCTGATGTCAGATGGATCATGGCTGAAAGCAAAGAATACCAGAAAGATATTTACTTGTGTTTCATTGACTATGCATAAGCATTCATTGTGTGGATCATAGGAAATTATTGATAACATTAAGAAGAATGAGAACTCAGAACAGTTCATCATACTCATGAGGAACCTGTCATTTGAACAGAGCAAGGGGATAGTGCATGATTTAAAATCACCAAGGGAGTGTTTCAAGGTTGTATTGTTTCTCCACAGTTACTCAGTCTATGCTGAACAAATAATCTGAGAAGCTGGACTATATGGAGAAGAATGTGTCATCAGGATTGGACAAAGATTTATTAACAATCAGCAATACACAGATGGCATAACTTTGCTTGTTGAAAGTAAGGATGACTTGAAGCACTTTCTGATTAAGATTGAAGAGTACAGTCTGCAGTAAGGCTACACCTCAATATTAAGAAAACAAAAGTTTTCACAACTGGACCAATAGACAGCATCATGTTAAATGGAAAAAAGAATGAAGTTGTCAAAGACTTCATATTACTTGGTTCTGCAATCAACACCAATGGAAGCAGCAGTCAAGATGTCAAAAGATGTATTGCATTGGGCAAATCTGTTGCAAAAGACCTCTTTCATGTGCTGAAGAGCAAAGATGTCTCCTTGAAGACTAAGATGCACCTAACTAAAGCCATGGTATTTTCAGTTGTCTCATAGGCATGTGAGAGCTGGACAATGAATATGGAAAACTGAAGAAGAGTTGATGGTTTTGCATTGTGGTCTTGGCAAAGAATACTGAAAGTATCATGCCTGGTAAAAGAACTAACAAATCTGCCCTGGAAGAAGTGTAGCCCAAGTGCTCCTTGGAAGCAAGAATGGCCAGACTTCGTGTGGCTGCTTTGGTCATGTTGTCAGAAGGGACCATGCCCTGGAGATGGATATCATGCTTGGTAAAGTGGAGGGTCAACAAAAGTGGGGAAGGCACTCATCATGATGGGTTGACACAGTGGCTGCAGTGATAGGCTCAGGTATAGCAAGGATCATGAGGCTGGCACAGGACTGGGCAGTGTTTCATTCTGTTGTACGTAAGGTCGCTATGAGTCACAGATGACGTACAACAACAACAACAACACAGCAGTTCATATACATTTTTGTCTTATGACATTGACTGCAGTTTCCCACAGTGTAACAGTTCTCTTCCCACTTCCTTTCCTAGTTACCTCTTCCCTATGTCCTTTCCTCCTGTGTACTCCTGCCCCCAAAGCGGTCTCCCTGTGCATACACTGTTCTACCATGATTGATCTCTCCAAGGTGTGTATCTACCTGATGTAAATGTTCAGCCCATATGCTGGTGTTTTATTTGGCTGGAAGCCACAGGAGTGGGTTCAGTTTCAGACCTGAAGGGCAGCCAGGGGCCATAGGTTAAGGGGTTTCAACAGATTCTATCAGACCAGCAAACCTGGTCTTTTAAAAAATATATGTATATAATTTTGTCACTCTTCTTTTTTGATGTGTGCATCTATTGCTATAAATTGCCTTCTGATTACTGCTTTGCTGTGTCCCGAAGATTTTGGAATGTTTTGTTTTCTTTCTCAGTTGATTCAAGCAATTTTTAATTTTAATTTCTTCTGTTACTTAGTTGTTTTTGAGGAGGGTGTTACTCAGTTTCCATATGTTTGCTCTTTTTGCATTGGTCTTCCTAGTGTTGATTTCTAATTTTATAGCATAGTGATCTCAAAAGATGCTTTGCAGTATTTCACCATTTTTTAAGTTTATTGAGGCCTAACATACAGTCTATCTTGGAGAATGTTCCACGTGTGCTGGAAAAGAATGTATATTATGCTGTTGCATGAGGTGCTCTGTAGATGCCTGTTAGGTGAAGTTGGTTGATCATATTAATTCTTCTGCATCTTTGTTGAGTTTCTTTCCTGTTGTTCTTTTATTGAAAGTGGGTTATTAAAGTCTCCTGACATTACTCTGCATTCATCTATTTTTCTTTTCAATTCTGTTAATACCTGATTTATGTTTTTTGGAGCTCTCTCATTGGGTGCAAAGATATTTATTATGGTTATGTCTTCTTGTTCAGTTGAACCTTTAATCATCATATAATACCCTTCCTTGTTTCTTATGGTCAATTTTGTCTTAAAGTGGGTTTTATCAGAAATTAATATTGCTACTCTTGCTGTTTTTTCATTGTCATTTACTTGATATATTTTTTTCCATCTTTTGATTTTTCGACTATTTTTGTCTTTGTATTTAATCTGAGTCTCTTATTCATAGAATACTGATAGGTCATGTTTTTTTTTTTTTTATGTGGTCTGGAACTCTCCGTCTCTTGAGTGGTTTATTTACTCCATTTACATTCAGTGTAAATATTAACATTATCATTTTATTGATGCCATTTTATTATGTATTTTTTTCTTGGTGTTGCTTATTTCTTTGTTTCATATAATTTCCTGTGCTGAGCTCATTTTGTTTATGAATTGCATTATTCTCTCCTTCAGTGCTGTTTTAGCATTTGCTAAATATTTGTGCTTGTCCTCTTTTTTGTTTTGATGTGAAGATCTATTATTTTTCTTTAAGGTTACTCTGTGATTTATTACTGTCTTCCTAAGTTTAAAAGTTCCATCTTGCAATTGCCTTGACTTCCTGACCATTTAGAAGTTCTGCACTTGTCTTCATTTACCAATTGATGTCTCTGGTTCCCTCTGTACAGTTTTGCAAGCTTATTTTACTTTGGATATTTCTATAACTGGGTTAGTTTCTGGGTTATGTCATCATGCGTATTAGTCATCAGTTGTTTGCTGTTGTTGGTTCTCTGTCCAGAGAACTCCCTTGAACATCTTTTGTAAGCTTGGTGTGGTTTTAACGAATTCCCTTAATTTCTGCTTATCTGGAAATCTAATTTCATCCTCATATTTGAGGGGATATTGCTGGGTATATTTCTAGTTTGGAATTTTTTTCTTTCAGGGTTTTATATATATTGAACTGTGTTGCTTTCTCACTTCCCTGATTTCTGCTGAGAAATCAGAGCTTAGTTTTTGTAAGTAACTGTTCGTTTTTCACTTGCTACTTTCAGGATTTTTTTTTGTCTTTGCTTTTGGTGAGTTTGATGATGATATGTCTTGATGATTTTCTTTTGGGGTCTATCCTGTTTCAGGTTTGTTGAAATTCTTGAATGGATACATTTCATCTTTCATCATATTAGGGAAATTCTCTTCCAACAAATCTTTGACAATTTCCTCTGTAGTTTTATCTGTGTCTTCCTCTTCTGGGGTTCTGATTACACATGGGTTATTCCTCTTGATGGCATCCCACGTGAGTCTTAGGCATTTTTCATTAGGTTTTGATCTTTTGTCTAATTGATTCTGTAACAAAGTAGTATTGAGGTATTTGTCTTCAGTCTCATTAATTCTGTCTTCCATTGATATGATTCTGCTCCTTTGCCCATGCAATGTGTTGTTTGTTTCTGAAATCTTAGTATTAATCTTCTGGATTTTTATTTGTTGTTTTTGTATCTTTTCTAATTTTTTGTTTATTTTGTCAGTTTGTTCCTTGCATTGTCTTCTGAAGTGTTCTAGAGTTTTGTCTGTGTTTTCCTTATTTTTGTTTGTTTTCCTTTATCTTATCAGCATTTTTCTTGATTAGTCTCTCAATCTGTTGAAGATACCTCTTTTGGTTACCTTGTGCTGCTGTGACAGAAAATACCACAAATGGCATGGCATCAATAGGAGTTTATTCTCTTACACATTTGGAGGCTGGAAGTCTGAATTCAAAGTGCCAAGCTCTAGTGGCTAGGTGAAAGCCCCTTGACCTTGGGCTTCAGCTCTGCCTCTTGCTCCCGGCCCACTGAAGCTGCAGGCTTTTTTTCACTCAGGCGATTGCTGAGGCTGACAAACCCAAAGTGAACAAGTAAAAAGGCACAGTCCTGATACTACCAAACCACATGTTAGGCCATTGATTCAAGTACATTAAGAGTGCCAAGGTTGGCAGACAGCATTGTAGGCTGTTCAATAATGACTCAACTACATGCAGGATTCAAGTGTGCTAAAAGCTAGAGACCATTCCTAAAGCTTCCTTATGTACTGGGAACAGACCACATTCCTAAGGCAGCTAATCAGCTGCTTACAGTAGATTCCACCATAGAGCCTATTACTAGTCTCATCATGGGGAATATTACATCCAATTGCCCAGCCACTCAAAACCAGGCCTAGGGAAGTTGACACATAACCTTAACTACCACAGTACCCAAATATAATTCTTTTGAATTCTTTATTAGGGAGTTCCAGTGCTGCTGCTTCCTCAGGGATATTGTCTAGGTTTGTATCCTGGTTCCTTATTTCTACTATGTTATGTTGCTTTTCTGTGTGGACTGTGGTGGTCTGTTGTCTCCGAGACATTGTGATGTTGCATTTATGTTTAATTTATGGTTGTATGTTGGTGTGATTCACACATTTTTGTTTTCTCTTTATTTTGTTTTGATGTATCTATCTTTGTGAGCAGGGTATTGTACTCCTCTATTTGCTAGTTTTTAGCATTAAGGCACGTCCGCCTGTCTCCTGGTGGGGGTGATAGAGAATGAGAATGTATGCGCAGATCTCTGTTAGCTGTTCATAAAGAGTAGTTGAGGGTGAGTTGAGCTGGTATTGGTTACCCTTTATTGTTGGTCAGTTGGTGCAAATGCAAGTGGTGGCCTTCATTCACTGGGTGGGGAGGCAAGAGGTTCAGGTGTGGGTGGCTTCTGTGGGAAGCCACTGAGTTAGAGGGAAAAGAAAAACTAGAAAAATAAAAACAGGAACAAAAACCTGAAAGTGTGTAAACAAATAAACCATTGCACACAAAAACATTCAATAAATGAGAAGAAAAAAATTTAAAATATATTTGAAAAGGATAAAGATAATGTGAAAAAGAGAAAAGCACAACAGTATATTGGGCAGGAGGTATGAGAGAAAAGAGCAAGAGTAATAGAATGTTGAAGAACAAATGGGAAATCTGCAAAAGGAAAAACATGAAGAACCAAATGAAAGAAAAAAGAAGGGAACTAGGAAAACGGGAAGAGGAAAAAAATGGAAAAAAAAAAAGAAGAAATGAGGACAATAAGAAAGAATAATTTACAACAAAAACAAAACTGTGAGGCACAGGGCACGCTATCCAGGCTATGTCATGGCACAGACCAGGTTGGGATTCCTGCTGATTAAGAAGGTGGTTGGAGGTAGAGGATGGCCACACCCCTGTTCACCAAGAGGGTGTGGGGTATAAGAGCAACGAGGGGAATATCACACCTTTCTAGTTGTAAGCTCCTGTGAGGTCGCTGGTACTGTCCCCAGCAAACAGAGCCCACTCCTTTGTGGCTGTCCAGTTAAGAACTCTACTTGCATACATCCAAAATGGCTGAGCCCATTGCCTGCAAACCTTCAAACTGGCTGTACCCTCAGGACAGCTGCTGTTAGTCCACAGGTCTGTTTGTCTCTTTCTCCGCTGTTTTTCTTTCTGGTTTTAGGCACCAGTGCAGTCCTTGCCCATGCAGTCCTTTTTGAGCAGAGCTGATTCTCAGGTTGCTATCGGGAAATATTTGAAATGGCTGTGCCCTCAGGACAGCCGGCAGTCCACTGCTTCGTTTGTCTCCTCACTCACTGTATTGTTCAGGTTCTGCTAGTTGGTATTTATTCCACTTCTTTATCCTTCCCTTCAAAGCTCAGTGTTCAGAATCACCTTCTGTTACCATTTTTAATTTGTTTCTCATTGCTTTGTTACAGAGGGTCTGTGTAGCTTGTATCTATTTCACTACCTTGCCAGAATTCCTCTTGCACTCTTGATGAAAGACCTGACACCAACCTCCAATACAAACTAGCTACATATTTATTCTCCCAGTGAGAGATAGGAAGGAGGAAGAAGAACTAGAGTGGTAAATCCCAATATGTGATTATGGACACAGTGATGTCCAAGGTTTAATTTTCATGGATGCTAAGAATTTTTGTATAGTTTACAACTGGCATCAATATAGATACAGTTATATGCAATGATTAGTTGTTGAAGTAGAACCCTGAAAATTAGGATTTATAAGAAAGTATATCAAGTGTGGATGAAATGGGATAGCTGGGTTCTGTTGGCCTTGTAGTGAAAGCACTTAAGAATCCCTTCTCTGAGATAGCATAGATGATAAAAAGCTGTTTAATAATAAGCAAAATGGGTGGAAGCTTTAAATCTTTAAATATATGCATAATTACAATTAATATATTGCTGTTTCCTCATTGAAAATGTATTGTAATGGGAATGATTGACATTATAATAAAAAATTCTGTTGCTTTTATTATCCTTAGTAAAATCTGTTGGAAGTAATTTTAAATTCATTGTTGTACCCCTATTTAGGGAGCTCTGGTAGTGTAGTGCCTAAGGCACTTGACTGCTAACCAGAAGGCTGGTGGTTCAAACCCATCAGCCACTCCTTGGAAGGAAGATGGGACAATCTACTTCCGTAGTGATACTGCCCCGGAAACCCAAGGAGGGGTCGCTATGAGTCGGGTCCGACTCGACGGCACATAACAACAACAACCCCAATTTATTATCTGGTCATATGATAATAATATATAGAGCTTTAATTTTGTTTTGTGATTTGTCAGTGCCTAGGTACTATACAATGTAAAGTGTTAGTACTTTTTTTTTTTTTTTGGAGCAGTAAACTCTGTATGTGGGTGGTGGCAGAACCACACAGCAAGAAACATTCTTTCAGCATGTCATAGTTTGTTCTGCTCAAACCATAAAACACTGTAGATCCTTTAATAATCCCATTGAGAGAATTTCATGCTACTTAGGGGGAGTACTTACATATGGGTAAAGACAACATTTTAAAGTAGACTATACAATGGAAACAGGAAAACCTCAGAATAGTGGATGGTAAGAGTGATGTTGACTAATTTTAATTTGGCATGTTTTACATACTACATTTGATTTTGGATGCTGTCAATGAATTATAACTGAAAAGATACTGCTGTTGGTTTTTTATGGAACTTGGGTCAAAAAATTTGTTTTTGTAGATTATGAGTTATGTACACACTCACATGTACATATAATTTGACTTATTTAGGCATGTATTTTATTTGATTTTATTGGTATAATTTAATATTGATAAGTATCTCTATCATATGTATAGAACTGGAACTTAACAGTTAAACATAATTAAGACTATATTGATGCTTATTTACTTTAAGGAATTTAAAATAAACTGAGAATTTAGAACTTCATAGAAATTCTAAAATTAAGTAGAATTCCAAATTTGATTATATTAATATATTATACAAATTTATGTTCTGATATAGTAATTGTAATAAATATATCCTTGATGTTAAATATAAAACTTTTAGTAATTTTAGACTCATGCATAACTTGCTGGCATTTGACATAGCCTACAATTTATTTTAAAATTTACTTTCATTGTGGTGAAAACATACACACAAAGACATTCCCAACATAACAACTTCCACATTTACAGCTCAGGGACATTGATGACATTTTTCATGTTGTGCCACCATTATTGCTATCCTTTTCTAAAATATTCCACCACCATTAGCATAAATTCAATGCTCCACAAACAAAAGCTACCTTTTCTCCCTCCCTTCTACCCCTGTAACTAATAATCTGTGTGTGTGTGTGTCTGTATGTGTGTGTCTGTGTGTGTGTACATATATATATTTGTTGTTGTTATGTGCTGTCCAGTCGGCCCTGACTCATAGTGACCCCTTCTTGGGTTTCTGAGGCAGTATCACTATGGAAGTAGATTGCCCAACTTTCCTTCCGAGGAGTGACTGGTGGGTTTGAACCACCAGCCTTCTGGTTAGCAATCAGGTGCCTTAGGCACTATGCTACCAGAGCTCATATATATATATATATATATATATATATATATATAATTATTATTTTTTAATCTACCAATTTTTGCTTCTCTCCCTTCCCATCCCTGGTAACCAACAAAGAAAGTTTCCTTCCATATATAAACCTTTTCCTCATTTTCACCATAGTGGACTAATACAGTATTTGTCATGTGACTGACTAACTTATTTCACTCAGCATATTGTCCTCCAGGTACATCCACATTACGTGGTATTTTGTGGATTTTACTTTATTCTTTAGTGTTTCGTAGTATTCCATTATGTGTGTGTACCACAGGTTGGTTATCCATTCCCCATTGATGGGCAAGGTAGTTTCCATCCCTTTGCTGTTGTGAATAGTGCTGTGATGAGTATGGGTGTTGATATATCTATTCGTGTCCTGGCTCTCACTTCTTTAGGATATGTACCTAGTAATGAGTTTGCTAGATCTAATGGTATTTCTGTTTCCAACTTTTTAAGGAATTGCCATACCAATTTCCACAGTGGAATGTATCATTTTACAGTCCACCAGCAGTGTGTGAGAGTCCCAATCTCTCCACAACCTTGCCAGCATTTGTTATTTTCTGTCTTGTTGAACTTTGGATATAGCCTAAAATTTAGCTTTAATTTATCTGTTACAATAAGGTAGCATAAATTAAAGGGATATAGTATAGCTGTGCAGGACATACTAAAAATTAAAAACATGGCAAGGTGGGAAAATCACACTAAATTGCTAACTATATGCCAAAAATCAGCACGATTCCAATTTCCACCTGGAAATGGATTCAAGTTTCACCTACTCACATGTCCACGATCCTCATTGCCAGCTACTTCACATGTCATTCTCTCTCTGAGCCACCAGAATTGGGTCACACCTCATCTGCAGCCACTCTGAGCCAGGTCAAAACATGTGTGGCTATTCTGAGCCAGGTCAAAACGTCCCTGACCGCCCTGGACCAGGTCATCGGGTACCAGCCATAGGCTCAGGAGTCCACATAACTTTTTTTCACTACAGACCAGTGGACTTCTCTCTTTTCCTTTAGCCTTCTGGGGCTAGGTCACCAGGTAGCAGCCTTAGGCTTCAGAGTCTATACAGCACCCTTCACTTCTACAATTAAAACAGTAATTGTAATAAATATATCTTTTGACATTAAATTTAAAGTTAATTGGCCCCACTCTTTCTAACCATCTGGGGCTTGATAAACAGGGTAGAATGATTCTGCCCTTCAGAACCAATAACCAAATAGGCAGATGTCAGCGTCTGCTTTTTCTCACTGGCCTTTGTGGGTTCATTAATTCTCTAGAATTCAGGGATACTATTATTTATACTATAACCAGAAAGGATGCAAGTGAAGAGATGCATCAGGCAAGGTCAGGGGCCCTTGGGATGTGCCATCCTTCTTGCCAGTCGAAGAAGGCCTAACTTTCTGTGTTCAGGGCTTCTTTTGATAGTGCATATGCATCATGGGGACCTGAATGCATAGTCGTGATTGGTGCCTCATTGCATATGCATCACTGATACAATCAATAAATATGCATAACTGATCCCACCATGAGCTCCTCCCTTTCTGAGATTTGCTTCTGTGATGGGACCTGTGAAGCCCTTACTCATTTATACATGTTTATGATTTGCTTGGCTATTTCAGAGAAACATAGACACATTGATTGCTTGAGAAATTCCAAGGGCTGTTTCACAGAACCAGGGATAAAAGGCCAAGTCAAGTTCTTTGTCCCACAATAGAAAATTAAGAAAAAGTTCAAAGATCATAAATCTATTATTATATATTATAGGTATTTTATAGGGCATGATTTGTTTAATAAAAAATTTACGTACTATAGGTAGTGGTTTTAACTTTATTAATCTGATATTCTGATAGTGAAATTGCCAGTCTAATATATATTTCATAAATCATACTCTCAGACTTTTATATTAACGTATTGCATCATTTTTATCTTAATTTTTTTTTTCTCATGATTTGGGTGTAAATTTACAAAGCAGATTTATTTTACACTCAACAGTTCATGCACATTTTGTTTCATAGCACCAATTACAGTCGCAACAATAAACAGTTTTCCTCCCATCTCTTCCCTGTCCTTGTCCCTTCCCTGTGTCTTTCTTATTTATGCATTCCTGTTATTTTTTTTTAATTTTAATTTTGAGATAATTGTAGATTGATTTGCTGTTGTAAGAAATAATGCAGAGTTGTATTTTTACCCATTTTTCTCCAGTGGTAATACCTTGCAAAACCATAGTACAGTATTACCAGTAGGATATTAACAGTAATGTAGTCCACTCCTCTCATTCATATTTCCCCAGTCTTATTTGTACTCATTCATGTATGTGTGTATTTGGTTCTATGCAATTTTATCATATGTTGGTTCCTCTATCTACTTTAGTCAAAGATACAGAGTAGTTCCATTGCCGCAGGATCCCTTTTGTTACCCTTTTGTGGCCTTAACCACCTCCCTCCCACCCTGCCCCTTGCATCTGGCAACCACTTGAATGTTCTTTGTTTCTATAATTTTGCCATTTTAAGAACGTGATGTAAATGGAATTACACAGTATATAATCTTATGGGATTGGCTGTTTTTTTTCCCCCCCTCGACTCAGCATAGCTGCATGGAGATTTATCTAAGTTATTTTATGTACAAATCGTTCGTAGCTTTTTATTTCTTTACAATATTCCATGTCGTGGCTGTACCAGTTTGTGTAAACATTCACACATTGTGTTGGTCTAATGGTAATTGCATGATAGGCTTTTTTTTTTAAAACTACTACGTAGTTTTCCAGAGTGTTTGCACTGTTTTACATTACCATCAGCATTGTGCAGGTGATCTAGTTTCTTTACCTTCTTACCAGTCACTTTTTTTTTTTTTTTTTAAATTCTGACCATTCTGATAACTCATTGTGGTTTCATTGGCATTTACCCAAAGACTAATGATCTTGAACATCTTTGCATGTACTTTTTTACAATATATTTTCTTTTGAGAGAAATATCTCTTTAAGTCTAATTGGATTATTTGTTGTTTTACTGTTGACATTTGAGAATTGAGCATTAAGAGTTCTTTATGGATACTAGACACTAATCTTTTGTCAGATATGTGGTTTTCACATATTTTTCTCCCAGTCTATATCTCTTTTTCCTTCTTTCCTCCTGACTGAGTTTTTGCAGAGCAAAGATTTTTAATTTTGATGAGGTCTAATTTGGTAATTTTGATTATCAGTTTTTTCTTTTACAGATCCTTTTAGTGTCAAACCTAGTATTACAAGGTGAAGATTTTCTCTTCCTTTTTTTGTTTTCCCCCCAAAATTTTATAGTTTTGCGTTTTATATTTAGGTCTCTGATCTATTTTGAGTTAATTTTTGTGTAAGGTAGGAAGTTTAGGTCAAGGTTTATTTATTTATTTTTGTCTATTGGCAGAAACAAAACCAAACCATGAGTGTTATCTTCAATACTCAATCACCGGTTTTGAAAAGCCTGCCCTCATTCATAGAATTCTAACTTTGTCAAGAATCAATTCTTTTAAATAATTCCTTTAAATATGTTGGGATTTATTTTCTGACATAGAGTCTAAATTGGTGAGTGTGCCATAGACAGTGTTGTTAGGTAGACATATATATTTCAATTCAGTCCTTTTGGTTATTGTTTGGAATTTCTATATCCCTGCTGAATTTTTTGACTAGACCTCCTATCAGCTATTGAAAGGGGGTGTTGAAGTCCTCAACTATTGTTAAGGATTTGTCTGTTCTCTTTTCAGCACTATCAGTTTTTGCTTTCTGTATGTTAAAAAAAAATTTTTTTGGGGGGGACGTATGAACACATATAGGATTGCTATGAGTCGGATCCGAGTTGACGGGAGAGGGTTAGTTAGTTAGTGAATTGACCCTTTTATAGTTATTTAGTGTTCCTCTTTTTCTGTAGCAGTGCTCTTTGCTCTGAAGTCTACTTTATCTGGCATTAATGTAGCCACTTCTGCTTTTTATTGATTAATGAATGCATAGTATATCTGTTTTCATCTTTTTACTTTTCTTCCTTACACTATATCATTGCATTTGAAATGGGATGGGTGCTTTAAAGTCTTTGTAGATATATCCAACATCTGATTCATCTTATTTTGGTGTAAGTTCTGGCCTATTTTTTTGTGGGCTGTGTTCGAATCACAATTTAACTCTCAGAGACTTTTCAGTGCTGTTTTGTTTTCTGGGTTCTGCTGCTGCTGCTGGGCTTCCAGTGGTGATTTAACAATTACCAAAGCAAATTTTGTTTTTCCCCTAGAATTTTATACTTTGATTTCAGAGAAAATACTTGGGATGATTTTTGTTTTATTAAAGACACATAACTTATTTTTGAAGATTTAAAATTTTGGAAGTCTTGAATATAAAAAAAAAATTGTATATGCTAATAAATTGTGGTAAGAATTAAGTTTTACTCTGATATAAGAATAATAACAGATTTGCCTCTAGAAGGCACATATCTCATTGACAAATACTCCAGTTTATTTTTTTACATGAGCTAAAGTAAAAACTTTTAAATAACTCTCAATGCACTGTACCAAAGACATATTTTAGTGGTATTAACAGCATTGAAAAAATTTCTCACACAATTGAGACATTTTGTACTTTGTAGAAATGAACAAAATTATTACTGATCGATCATAAAATACTGTAAGGATATACTGTTGTAGCTTTGACATAAATGACAGTACATCAGAGCTATTTGCTATAGATTTGTTTTTGTTTTTCACCCTGAAAGAAGAAAGAACATAGCAAAAAAATGTAAAGGTTAAAGTGTTGTAATTAGTCTACAGACTAGTATATTTATCAGTGCTGATTTCTATTGTAGTAATAAACCAAAAAACCCCAAACTCACTGCCAAAGAGTTATTCTGACTCACAGGGACCCTCATTGGGTTCCCAAGGCTGTAAATATTTATGGAACAAAACTACCCTGACTTTCTTTCACTAAATGGCTGGTGGGTTCAAACCACTGACCATTTGGTTAGCAGCCAAATGCCTTAACCACTACACAACGAGAGCTCCTTATCATAGTAATAATATGTTACTATAAAAATTTTATACTTAATCTATAAAATTTCCCAATTCATATTCTAAGTGAAAGATGGTAATCTTTTTTAATTGCTCTGTCACAAAATAGTGTAGTTTTAACAAGAGCTCTTCTACTTTGTCACCTATATAAGGTGATGGCAGTTAACTTTGTAAATAGTTACATGTGAATTTTGATATAGTCAAGTAAATTAGGAGCCCTGATGGTGCAGAGGTTAAAGTGCTAGGATGCTAACTGAAAGGTCAGCAGTTCCAACCTACCAGCTGCCCTGTAGGAGATGCGACAGTCTGCTTCTGTAGATAGAGATTTACAGCTTTGGAAACCCTATGGGGCAGTTCTACTCTGTCCTGTAGGGTCACCATGAGTTGGTCTTGACTCAACAGAACTGGATTTTTGTGAAGTAAATTATATAGGTTGTTCGAATACAACTTTTAATGTGATGCCATTTGACTACTATTCAGTCTCAGCTACTAACCAACAAGTTGGTGGTTTGAGCCTGCACAGAAGTGCCTTAGAAGAAAGGCTTACTGGTCTCTTTTTGGAAAGCTCACAGCCATTGAAAACCCTATGGAATAAAGCTGTACTTGGACACATGCAGGGTCACCATGAGTTAGAATCAACTCCACAGCAATGTTTTTTCCTTTTTCCCTATTTTGTAAACAGGTACCTTGTATGTAATGACTTATCTTTAATGTCTTTGCAAATGTTTTCTTTTCAATCTATTCTTAAAGTGCTGGGTGGAAATAACATTCACTTTTATTTAAAGTAGTCTCTGCTTTATAATCTAACTTTAAATGTTGGTGTATTTTCAGTGTTTGAAATTAGCAGAGCAATTTAATCATTAAACAAAAGTTTCTGTGTTTCTTTTAGATAATGTTGAATTCCTTTCCCCAGCCTTTTTTTTCCACTCTCTTCAGCTTATTGAAAGCTGTCAATCAAATCACTTAACCATTTGGCATAATTTATACCTTTTCTGCATTCTTTAGATCGCTTTTTTTGTGTTACTTTCCCTACTCTCTAACTACATCTATTGGAACTGTGTGTGGGCAGATATTTAATTTTTTTTTTTTTCACAGAAAACTCATTTCTTCCTTCTGAACTGTTATGTACTTGGGTGGTCATTGAATCGTTTGATACTGTAGCTGTGAGCTATGCTTGCTCATTTATACATTGCTTTATTGTTTAAAATCTTTTCCTGGAGTTAATTGCTTTCAGTCTATTGACTTTTTCTTTTCCTTTTTTTTTTTTCCCCATTCCACAATCTCAGAAGTCTTTTGAATGCTATTGACATTACTGACATTGTTGTTTAAATTTTACTATGTAGGTATCAACTTTTAAATTCTGAATTATGTAAATTTAAATATTAGAAACTTTGATACAACTTGTACTTAGTTCCAGCTTTCAAAGTTCATCTTAGTATTTATTGACTTCCAAATAAGAATTTACTAGTTTTTTGTTTGTTAAAATTATAGGGAATTTGTACTAAAGACTTCTGTTTTAATTCTGAATTTGGTATACTTTTTTTGGGACTTAGACTAAAAAGTGATGTAGGAATGATTTTTTTTTTTTTTTAATTGTGATTTGGGTGAAAGTTTACAGAGCAAATTCATTTTCCATACAGGAGTTCATACACATTTTGTTTTATGACGTTGACTGTAATTCCCCACAATGTAACAACTCTGTTCCCGTTTCCTCCCGTTACTTCTTCCTTGTGTTTTTCCTTCCCATGCACTCCTGCCCCCCAGCTGTCACCCTGTGCGAATACTGCCCTTCTCTTCTCCCACGATTGCTCCAAGGAGTGTATCTACCTGCTGTAAATGTTCATCCCATATGCCTGTGTGTTAGGTTGAGCAGTCTACTTCTGTAATGATACCGCCTCGGAAACCCAAGGAGAGGTTGCTATGAGTTGGATCTGATTTGACGGCAGTGAGTTTGGTTTTGTGTTTGGTTTTGTTTGGCTGGAAGCCACAGGAGTAAGTTCAGTTCCAGATCTGAAGGGTATCTGGGGGCCATAGTCCTGGGAGTCTCCCAAGTTCTATCAGACAAGTAAACTTTTTTTTTTTTTTTTAATGATTTTGAGTTTTGTTTCACATTGTTCTCCCAGGATCTATTATACTGATCCCTTTCTGAGTGGTTGACAAGGGTAGCTGGGCACCATCTAGTTCTTCTGGTCTCATGGTCATATATAGGTTGAGGATCACATGGTCTACTAGTCCTTTGGACTAATTGTTTCTACGTATCTTTGGTTTTCTTCATTCTTCTTTGCTCTGGACTAGGAGAGACCCATCGTTGTGTCTAGATGGCTGCTTCCAAGCTTTTAAGGCTCCTGTCATTACTCATCAAAGTAGGATGTAGAACAGTGTTTTTGTGTAATATGTTATGCCAATTGAGCTTGATGTCCCCTGTGACTATGGTCCCGAGCCCACAGGTTCAACTACTCACTCCCTCTGGGTAGCTGGCTGTGGCCAATAAGTGACTATAACCTTGTTCCTTGTCAGCTCTACTATAGACCTGGGAATTCTTACAGAACATACAAATACACTTGTAGAAACCTTGTCTGCCAACCCTGTATATGGGCATGGGCATACTCCTTCTTGCCTAGATATACCTGATTATTCAGCCTGTCCACGCATCTATCTAACCTTAGATCATTGCTTGCTATCACTCACAATGCAGTAATGTACATGCAAAAGGGTTCATCTTTGTTGTTTCTATCTCTTGTGTACCTCTCTATGTCTTTTTCTTCCTCAGAGCCATTGCGTTGATAAATCACTTTTGGTAAATTGCCCTTCCCTCCCCCAAATCAATACTTGTCTCTACCTATCTAGCAGGATTTTTGTTAAAAAGATTTGTGATGATTTATTCCCTCTAAGCTTTTCTGTCTATATACATATTCAGTATGAGTTACAGAATTGTCTTTATAGTAAGAAAGATTAATAAAACTTTTTATTTTTAAAATAAGGACATTAATCATTTTTAAACCTTATAATGTGTTGTGAATACCTTCCTATGTCAGTACATATAAGTCGTCTTTGTTGTTTTTAATATCAGTATAGTTTAGGAGTCCTGGTCGTGCAGTGGTTAAACACTCTGCTAACAGAAATGTCAGCAGTTTGAACTCATGAGCCATGCTCACTAGAGAAAGATGTACCAGTCTGCTTCTGTAAAGATTGGAAACCCTGTGGGGCATTTCTACTCTGTCCTATAAAGTCACTACGATTCAGAACCAACTCAGTGGGAGTGGGTTTGGTTTAGGAGCCCTGGTGGTGCAGTGGTTAAGTGCTCAGCTGATAACCCAAAGGCGGCAGTTCGAACCCACCAGCTGCACTGTGGGAGAAAGATGAGGCAGTCTGTGTCTGTACACATTTATAGCCTTGGAAACGCTATGGGGCAGTTCTACTCTATACTGCAAGGTGGCTGTGAGTGGGAAGCAACTCAACAGCAGGAGGTTGGTCTTTTTTGTTTTATAGCTCTGTTATTTATTCTAGGCAGTCTCCTATTGGTAGACATTTAGATTGTTTCCAGCTTTTAAATATTTAAACAACACTTAATGAAAACCTTTATTCTTAATTATTTTGCCAATTGATTATCTCAAGATCTATTCCTTCCTAGAAGTAGAATTCCTGCTTCCACAGAATTGGGCATGTAAGGTATGATTACCATTACCAAATTGTTTCATAAATGTTCCAGTGTATACCCCCATTCACAGTGGCTATGAATCTTTTGCTCCAGCAACTTTTCCAACATTAGTTTTTATTTATCTGTTTAGTCTTTGCCAGTGAACAGTGAAACTGGGATTAATTTATATTCTGACCATTTATATTCATCCTTCTGTGAATTATAAACAGTTCATTTTTCTTTTGGGACATTCACATTTTTCATATAAATTTAGTCCACTTTTTATATGTTAAAGATACTAACTCTTTTTTTGTACTATATATTTGCTTCCTTCCCCAAGCAATTTGCTTTATAGATTCAGCTGAGCACCAGAGCACTTGTGTTGAGGGGCTCTGTTTTTTGCAAAGTGCATACTCAAAGTCTTTAGGTATATTCAGTGTGCTGAGATGCTCAAGCTAAACAAAACGTGAGGCAGCTAAGTCAGACTGAAGCAGTGATAGATTGATTTCTGCTTTCAGGGCATATGCTAACTGAATTGAAATGGCAGGCAAGAGTTGTTTTCTCTTTTTGACTCTTACTTTGCAAGATTGGGAGGAACTGCAGTTGTACAGCTAAACTGGTATATTTTTGTGTTTACCTTTAAAATCAGTTTCTACTTTTCTTGCACTGCCTTTACTGGGTATTGGTATCAAAATTTTGTCAGCCTTGGACAAGGTTGGAAACACCCTTGTGTAATTTTAGAACACTTAAAAGCATCCAAAGTAGGAAACAAAAAATCATTTCTAAAGAGAAGTGATGTAAAATTTAAACTCACGACATCTTCAACACTGTATCCTAAGAGACAGTAAGTAGATCATTGCCTCACGTCTGTGAGGGAAGTTTGCTTTTACTTACATTTTTACTTCCTAGTAAATTATTAGCCTGTTGTGAAGACAGAACAAAGGAATTTTCAGATATTGAAGGATTCAGAAATATGACATTCTAAATATGACATCCTAGATATCTTTTAGATCCACCAGCCACTCCTCGGAAGCAAGATGGGGCAATCTACTTCCGTAGTGATACTGCCTTGGAAACCCAAGGAGGGGTCGCTATGAGTCAGGTCCGACTCGTCGGCAAACAACAACAACAACAACAACAACAACAGATATCTTTTGGGAGCTCTGGTGGCATAGGGAGCTCTGGTGGCATAGTACCTAAGGCACTTGACTGCTAATCAGAAGGTTGGCAGTTCAAGCCCACCAGCTACTCTTTGGAAGGAAGATGGGGCAATCTACTTCCCCTTGGAAACCCGAGGAAGGGTCGCTATGAGTTGGAGATGATTCAACGGCACATAACAACAAGAAGATACCTTTTGGAAGTTTCTTGAGGATGTTCTCCAGTAAAACCAGGGGAGAAAAAAACAAGGAAAATGAAGTCCTAGGATGTAGAGAGCAGTGGCTCTAATGTACGCACATGTGCAGTGAAGGGAAGTTTCAGAACTGAGGGCTCCAGAGGAACTGTCTCCAAGAAAAGAAAGGAAACCCCTTATAATTGTTGGGAGGGTGGTCTGCCACAGCCCTTGTGACTCTCACCCAGGCTTGCTAATCATGAGCCTGGAGCCCAGAACATTTCGTGATAATGGACTCTGGGAACTGAGCCTCTCTCTTTCCTGAGTACTTCCTCCTTACAGGGAAACTTCTTCCCTTTTGCAGACCCAGTGAGTACTTCTTTGTTCTGCTTGTGCTTGTATATCATATGGCACCTGGCTAATTCCAGTACTGCATCTGTTCCCAGTGGGGAGGGAACAGGAGCTCAGCTACAGCTTGAGAGGTGTGTTTGCAGAACACCAGCCCTTTGTCAGCTCCAGGGAGTGACCTGCAAGACATAGGAGACTGGTGCCCATTACTGAAGCAGATCATGCTCTGTCTCTTCTCTTTGTGAGTAGAGTGTTGTTCCATTCAATGGCTGCCTGTAAGTCATGTCTTTTTTGGTGACCTTAGATCTTGCCTCAAATGAAATAAATCAATATGATTAACTGAATGGATAAACTAAGGGACATTTGCATACAGGTTTTCTTTTTAGCAAGAAGAAAGACAATTAGGAATGCCAGCCCTAAAAATTATATAAGAAATTCAGGGTCCGAATATGAAGTATAGTAATATGAAACAATTTTAAGCGATTGGTAGAGTACAAGAAAAGTGAATACATTTGATCTTACTGCTAGAATAGTTCTCTTTTAATTGGCCTAGAGATCGTGTTATTGGAGAAGCAAAGAAGTAGTTGTAATCTTAGTCCTCTATTTGGTCCAGCATAGAACATAGTAATCATCATTCTAATATTTTGGGTTTTTAGTGTCATTTTGTGATCTAAAAGGACATGATTTGGTTTTACTTAAGGGGCAGAATATGAATTTTAACAACCTATAAAATATAAAGATAAGTATGTAGTTAAATTGAAAAATGTAAAGGGGCAAGAAAAAAATAGGGGCCTTACTACCCTCATCTTGTAAGTGTGTGTATCAAAATACTGTAGAATATTAAGGAATACAAGTATGTTGTTCAAATTCACAAAGGTTAAATTTTTTAATATCAGCGTGTGATTAAGTATAACTTATATTTGTCACCATTCTCAATGAGGGTTATTTATGTTAGGAGATTATGGCCTGTTAAAATTTTTTAATCTCTTTTATTTTTATCTCTGTATTTTAAAAAATGCTAATATAATAAATATGATATATTTGAAATATGGATAAATAATTTTACAAAGGTAAGGGCAGTTTCACTACATCCTAACTAGAAGGCTGGCAGTTCAAACCCACCAGCCACTCCTCGGAAGGAAGACGGGGCAATCTACTTCCGTAGTGATGCTGCCTCGGAAACCCAAGGAGGGGTTGCTATGAGTCAGGTCCGACTTGATGGCACATAACAACAACAACATAGGGTCACTATGAGTCAGAATTGACTCAGTAGCAGTGGATTTGTTTTTTTGGTAACTTACTGTTGTCAGAAAAATAGAATATAAGAAGTGTCGGCAACAATGTAGAGAAATTGAAACCCTTATCCATTTCTGATGGGAAGGTAAATAGTGCATTCACTGAGTAAAACATGGTGGTTCCTGAAAAAGTTAAACACAGAATTACCATGTTGTTGTTGTTGTTACATGACTTCAAGTTGGTCCTGATGTACGGTGACCCTATGTATAACAGAAAGAAACACTGCTCAAGTCCTATGCCATCTTCATGGTTGTAGCTGTTTGAGCCCTTTGTTGTGGCCACTGGGTCAGTCCATCTCATTGAGGGTCTTCCTCTTCTTCACTGACACTCTGCTTTACCAAGCATGGTCTCCTTCTCCAGTGACTGGTCCTTCCTGATAACATGTCTAAAATACGTGAGACAGAGTCTCGCCATCCTCTATTCTAAGGAGCTTTTTAGCTGTACTTCTTCCAAGATAGATTTGTTTTTCTTTCAGTCCATGGTATATTTAATATTCGTTGCCAACACCATAATTCAAAGGTATCAATTCTTCTTCAATCTTCTTTTTCATTACCCAGCTTTCACATGCATTTGAGGTGATTGAAAATACTTTGGCTTGGGTCAGGTGCACTTTCGTCTTCTGAGTGACATCTTTGCTTTTTAACACTTTAGATAGGTCTTTTGCAGCAGATTTACCCAATGTAATACCTCCTTAGATTTCTTGACTGCTGCTTCCTTGAGCCTTGGTTGTGCATCAAAGTCAAATGAAATCCTTCAATATTTTCTTCATTTATCGTGATGCTCCTTATTGGTCAAATTGTGAAGATTTTTGTTTTCTTTATGTTGAGGTATAATGCCATACTGAAGGCTGTATTCTTTGATCTTCATGGGTACTCTGACAATTCTTGGAGCCTTGTTTTTCACCATTGTCTTCAGTGCAGCTTGGATTTCTTCATTCAGTAAGAGCTCCTCTTTGCTTGCAGCTAGCAAGATTTTGTTATCTGCATATCACAGGTTGTTAATGAGTCTTCAGTCCTGACACTGCATTCTTCTTCATATACTCTACCATCTCAGATTATTTGCTCAGCATGCAGACTGAATACATACAGTGAAAGGATACAACCCTGACACACCTCTCCTCATTTTAAACCATGTAGTATTCCCTTGTTCTGTTTGAACACTGCCTCTTGGCCTATATACATGTCTCATGAGCACAGTTGAGCATTCTGGAATCCCCATTCTTCCCAATGTTATCCATATTTTGTTGTGATCTGCACAATCGAGTGCCTTTGCATAGTCTGTAAAACACAGGTAAACATCTTTCTTGTATTCTCTATTTTGAGCTAAATCCATCTAACATCAGGAACAATAACCCATTACCATATCCTTACCAGGTCTGGCTTGAATTTCTGGCCCTTCTCTGTCAGTGTACAACTGCAACTGTTTTTGAATCATCTACAGAAAAATTTTATTAGCTTGTGAATGGTATTCCATAATTTTCACATTTAGTTGGTCTATCTTTCTTTGGAAGGGGCATAAACATAGATCTCTTCCAGTCAGTTGGCCAAGTAGCTGTCTTTCAAATGTCTTGATCTGCACAAGTGAGTGCTTCTAGCATTGAATCTGTTCGTTGAAACATCTACATGGGTATTCCGACAGTTCTTGGAGCCATGTTTTTCGCCAGTGTCTTCAGTGCAGCTTGGATTTCTTCATTCAGTACCATTGTTTTTTCATCATATACTACCTCCTGAAATGGTTAAGTGTTGACCAGCTCTTTCTGGTACAGTGAGTCTGTATATTCCATATTCTTTTGTTGCTTCCTGCATTGTTCAGTGTTTTGCCTGTAGAATCCTTCATTGTTGCAACTTGAGGCTTGCATTTTTTCTTTCAGCTTGAGAAAAGCCAAGTATGTTCTTCTCTTTTAGTATTCTAAATTCAGTATAATACTTGACTTTGTTTTCTTGAGCCACCCTTTGAAATCTTTTACTTTTAGCTTTTATTTTTTTACTTCATCATTTCTTGCATTCACTTTAGCTACTCCCTGTTCATGTTTCAGTCTCTTCTGACTTCCATTTTGGTCTTTTCTTCCTTTCCTGTCTATTTCATGACCTTTTGCTTTCTTCATGGATGATGTCCTTGATGTCATTCCACAACTTGTCTGGTCTTTGGTCATTGCTGTTCACTGCAGCAAGTCTTTTCTTCAGATGGTCTCTAAATTCAGTTGGAATATACTCAAGGCCATATTTTGACTCTCCTAGATGTGTTTCAATTTTCTTCAGCTTCATTTTGAACTTGTGTATGAGCAATTGATGGTTTCTTCTACAGTTAACGCCTGGCCTTCTTCTGACTAATATGCTGAGCTTCTATCATCTCTTTCCACAGATGTAGTGCATTTGATTCCTGTGTACTCCATTTGGCATGGTCCATTTTTGTAGTCACTGTGTATGTTGTTGAAAAAAGGTGTTTGCAATGAATAAGTCACTGGTCTTGCAAAATTCTATCATGTGATATCTGGTGTCTTTTTTTTTTTTTAATTTTTATTGTGATTTGTGTGAAAGTTTACAGAGCAAATTCATTTTCCATACAGCAGTTCATACACATTTTGTCTCATGACATTGGCTGTAGTGTGGTATGTTTTCCATCACCAAAGCCGTATTTTCCACTAGTGAGGCTCCTTCTTTGTTTCCAACTTTTATATTCTAACCACAAGTAATTATCAGTGCATCTTTGGTCAATTTTAACTTTGGCTTTAGTGGTTGGTGCATAAATTTGAATAATAGTAGTATTAACTGGTCTTCCTTATAGGCTTATAGATATTATCCTATCACCATTCCTCTTCAATATGTCATTCCTGGTAGACCATACGATGGTCCAATCCAAAATACCCGTCCATTTCAGCTCACTTACCCTTAGGATATTAATCTTTATGAGTTCCATATCATTTTTTAATGACTTCCATTTTCCCTAGATTCCACACTTTGTACATTCCACATTCTGATTATTAATGGAAGTTTGCAGCTGTTTCTTTTTGAGTCATATCACATCAGCAAATGTAGATCCTGAAAGCTTTACTCCATCCACGATATTAAGGTCGACTCTACTTTGAGGAGGCAGCTCATCCCCAGTTGTATTTTAAGTGTCTTCCAACCTGAGTGGCTTATCTTCCAGCACTATATCAGACAGTGTTTCACTGTACAATGGCCAGTTTTTACAGTGGCCAATTTTTCTGAAGTGGATTGCCATGTCCTTCTTCCTCATCTGACTTAGTCTGGAAGCTCTGCTGAAACCTGTCTACCATGGGTGACCCTGCTGGTGTTTGAAATACCAGTGATCTAGCTTCCTACATCACAGCAGCATGCAAGCTTCCACAGTATGACAAACTGACAGAGAGTGGTGGTCTTCAGTTATTCAGCCAAAAAAAAAAAAAAAAAAAAAAACCCCACTGCCTTTGAATGGATTTTGACTCATAACAATAATATAGGACAGAGTAGAACTGTTCCATAGGGTTTTCAAGGCTGTAAATCATTATTGAAGCAAACTGTCTTGTTTTTCTCTCCCAGAAGGCTGATGAATTCAAACCACTGGCCTTTTGGTTAGCAGCCAAATGCATAAACTACTATGTCTTCGGTCATTATGACCCAGCCATTCCACTCCTAGATATCTACCCAAAAGATTTAGAAAGCAGAGACGCAGAAAAAAAAAAAAAAAAAAAAAAAACCTTCACCACCCATGTTCATTATAGCATTATTCACAATAGACAAAAGTTGGACACAATCTTTATGTTCAATAGATGAATGGGTAAATATGATATTTAGATACAGTGAAATATTCAGCCATAATAAGAAAAATGAAGTTCTGACACGTGTTATGACATAGAAAAATCTCAAAAAGATCCTAAGTAAAATATCAGACACAAAAGGACAAATAATATATTATTCCACTTACATGAAATACCTAGTTTAGGCAAATGCACAGAGGCAAAAGTTTATTAGAGGTTCAATCTTGGCTTTGCCCTCATCTCAGATTGTGTGGTTTGGTTTGTTAATATTTTATTTTCCATGTATATCCTTAATTGAGTTCCATATATAATTTTTCTTTTGTTCGCTGGTTTGCTTCTTGCCACATAATATTAAGTTGGGACGTATGGCAGAACCTGTGTTTTACCTACCTAGTTTCCTTTCTTCCTTCTTCCTTAGTAACACAACTCTGATTTTGTTGAGGGTGGAAATGATTCCCCTGAAAAATATATTTTCCCAAGTTCCTTTGAGGAAAGGTCAGTGAAGATGAAAGTGACTGGGTGGAGGAATTCAGAGAACAGTATTTGAAAGAGGGTGACTCAGCTGGAGCCTCACCTTTTTTGCCCATTTTTCTTCCTTTTTCTTTTCCCAAATATGGGTCTGGTGGCTAGAGCTATACCAGCTGTCTTGAAACCAAGAGAGAAAGGTTTCTGCTAACTGCAGAAACCTAGGTTTGAAATTCTTGTGATACTGGGGCGGGCAGTATATTGGCACTCCAAAGACATCCACATCTTTATCCCTGTAACCTGTCAATATATCCCTTATATACCAAAAAAACAAACAAAAAAAAAAAACAACAAAAAAAGTTCAAACTCACTGTCACTGAGTCAATTTTGACTCATAGAAACCCTTGGTTTCCAAGGCAGTAAATCTTTATGAAAGTAGATTCCCCAGTCTTCCTTCCAGGAGTGGCTGGTGGGTTTGAACAGCAACCTTCTGGTTAGCAGTCATATTCCTTAAGCACTATACCACCAGAGCTCCTTTATGTAGCAAAGTGATTTTTTTTTTCCAGATTTTAAAAATATTTTACTATGAATACTAGTTATTTTCACTTAGTGTATACTATTCTACTTACTAACTATAGTTAGCTCAGGATTTCTATGTCATTTTCCTTTTGTAAATCATAACCTAGAGTTGTTATAAATACCAAAATCCATTAATTCACTTTGATTTTTACAGTTTAGTAGGACAGATTAAAATCATAAATTTTTTGTAGACATTGCAATTTTAGCATGACACCTTAATCTGATACCATAGTGTGGTTACCTCTGAATCTCATGCAAGCCATGAAAATAAGGGTTTTTGTTGTTGTTGTTGTTTTTGTTCTCAAACACTCCTTTTCACTTTGGTTGTGCTATGTTTACTTTGTCTACGTTCAGTGCCACTTTTCCCATTACCAAGAAAAATAATAATTTTCTCTGATGTAGAGTGTACTTCCCCCACCCCAACCCCAGTGAACATTGTATCTATTTGTCTGTTCTTTTATTCTTCTAAATGAGGGATCATCTGATATTTGTCCTTACTTGCTTGATTTATGTCAGTTAGCGTTATGCACTCAAAATCCATGCATGTTATATTTTCTTTGTTTCTAGAACTTATCATTGTTCTTTATGTTTGAATAGTGTTCCTTGTATGTATTTACTGCAGTTTGCTTATCCCATTCTTCCATTGATGGCCACTTCAGTTGTTTCCATTTATTTGCTATTGTGAATAAAGCAGCAATGAATGTAGGTATGCATTTGTCTGTTTGTGTCATTATTAGGTTTCTAGGTTTTACACTTAGAATATCTGTTGGCGCAGTGCCTAAGGCATTTAACTGCTAACCAGAAGGCTGGCGGTTCAAACCCACCAGCCACTCCTTGAAGGAATGTTGGGCAATCTACTTTGTAGTGATACCTCTTTGGAAACCCAAGGTGGGGTTGCTATGAGTTGGATCCGAGTCAACGACAGTGAGTTTTTTGAGGTTTTATACCCAGGAGTGGTATTGCTGGATCATAGGTTATTTCTGGTTCTTTGAGACTGCACCATACACTTCTTCATAATGATTGTAGCATTTTACAGTTCTATCAGCATTGGATAATCTCCCCACATCCTCACCAACATTTGTTGTTAAGTATGTGTGTTTTAAATCAGTGCTACTTTAGTTGGGGTAAGGTAGTATCTCATTGTAGTTTTGATTTGCATCTCTCTAATGGCTAGTGATCATAGACATATTTTCATGATTGTTGGCTCTTTGGTTAGCCTCCTTGATGAAGGTTCTGTTCATGCCCTTTGCCTATTTTGTGATTGGGTTGTTTGTCTTTTTGTTCTTGAATTGTTGCAGTTTTCTATAGATTTTCAAGATTAGACCCTTATTGGATAAGCCATTTCCTAAGAACCCCCACCCCCACCTCCAGTATGTACATTGCCTTTGGACTTGATGGCAATAAGTTAGTGAGAGATTGTCTTTTGATAAGCATAAGTTTTTAATTTTTATGAGGCTCCATTTACCTATTCATGTATTGTTAGGTTTGTTTTCCTCTTGTTACAAAAGATGAAGTCCTATAGTTTTCTCCCAGAAATTTCACGGTTTTACATTTAAAATTTAGGTCTTTAATCCATTTTGAGTTAGTTTTTATATATGGTGTGAGGTATGGGTCCTGTTTCATTTTTCTGCAGGTAGATGTCCTGTTTTGCCAGCACCATTTAGTAAAGACTGTTCCTGCTTCACTGAATGGACTTTGGCCCTTTGTAAAGAATCAATTGTCCATAAATGGCTGGGTTTCTGAGTTCTCAGTTCTGTTCCACTGATCTGTGGGTCTATCACTGAACCAGTACCAGGGTGTTTTGATTACTGTGGCTGTTTTGATAATGGAGAGTGTGAGGTGGCAAAGGGAATTTTGTAGGAGTGGTTAAAGTAAGGATCTTCAGATGGGGAAATTATCCTAAGATTATCAGGATGGACCCAGTATGGTCACAAGAGCCCTTGCAAGAAGGAGGAGAAGAGTCAGAATCAAAGAAGGTGATGTGATGATTGAAGTAGAGCTGGAAAAAAAGATTAGAAGATATTATGCTGCTGGCTTTGGAGATGAAGGGAAGAGCCACAAGGCAAGGATTGCAGGGGGTGTACAGAAGTTAGAAAACTTAACAGATACTCCACTTGAGCTTCTAGAAAGAACTCAGGCTGCTGGCAAATTGTTTGTAACTCAGTGAAACCCAGTCTGGTTTCTGAACCGTAAGATAATTTATGTTGTATTAAGCCACCAAATTTTGGTGTTTTATTTCAGCAGCTCTAGGAAACTGATACAGTCATTGAATCTATACCAACAGTCACCTACCTGTAGACTTCTCATTTTCTGAGAAGAAACCAATGGAACCTCTATGTATTTAAGCCCTGTTATTGAGTCTCTGTTATAAACAGCCATATACAATTCCTAGCTGATGAGAGGAATGTTCTCCCTTTATCTTTTTTCTAGAACAATTAATGTTAGGTCAAGAATATCTGCAGAAGACTTTATTTAACTCAGCTGTCAAAGTATGTAGACCTACTGTGTGTGTGTGTGTGTGTAGAAGATCAAGTTTTTTTAAAACTACAGGCTGAATTTCTTTAATGGCTCTAGGTCTATTCAGTTGTACTATTTCTTTTCAAATCATTTTTGTTAAGTTGCAATTTTCTAGGAAACTGTCCAGGTCATCTTGTTTTCAAATTTATATCAGTAAAGATATTTATAGTATTTTCTTTCTGTGTGTGTATATTGTCCTTTTCATTCCTAATACTATTTCTTTTTTCCCTTTGTTAAATCTGCCTCAAATTTGTTAGTATTTTTAAGAACTGCTTTTAGTTTGTTGATACTGTTTTTTCATTATGTGACTTTTCATTGTTTTCTGCTGTTACAATTACTGTTTCTTTCTTTTATTTTTGGACTCAGCCTGGTCTCCCCCAACCTCCACAACATTTTGAATTAGACATCAAACACATTTAGTCTCCTAAAGTGTACTTTTTTTCTTCTGTTGCTTTAGCGGTATCCAAGTTTTTGTGTATTGAACTTTTATTAGAATTTGATTCTGAGTAATATCTAACTTTTATTAGCATTTTTTGAGACATTTATTTGGAATTATATTTTATAATTTCCCATCATTTGAGAGTTTGGATTACATTTTTTTAAAATTGGATTTCACTTAATTTCACTGTGGTTGGAGAATGAGGTTAATACATTACTGACTTCATCATTGTAGTTATCAATTTGACCTTGGTCAAATTACCTAACTTTTCTGAACTTTATTTTCTCCTCTCATAAAATGAGATAATAACTGTTCTCTTGCAAGGTACAAAATCTGGTGTACTTATACTTCTATGAATAATTGAATAATGTATAAATAAGTATGTTTTCATTTTCTCTGGGTGTAGCTTTGTTCCCATTTTCATTCCTAATAGCATACATTAATGCTTCTTTGGTGTTATGATTAATATAAAGTGGAATAATATATGAGAGACAAGAATTTGATTCTTACTTTTATTTATTAAAACTTTGTATTCTAATAAAGCATGGTGTTTCCTTCAACAACCTTAACTATTAAACAGAGAAGTTGGCCATGCACAACAGGCAAATTACAATGTATGATTCATGCCGTAGAAACCGTGATGTGGTGTAACGTAGGAGTTTTATCTAATGTACTAATTGAATTGGAGTTTTCCTCATAGACAGTGTGAAGAAGAGCATTCCAGACAGAGGAAAATCCATATGCAATGGATGAAAGTACAAGAGAGGGAGTAGATAATTGTTTGATAGGAGCTGGAGTATAAGGTAAAGAGAGAAACAAGAGTGGTGTGGTAAACAGAGGCCAGTAGAGTATTTCCAATCAGTATTCTACAAAACCCTGGAGCATATGAATGAGTAACAGTTGTGCCGAAGATAAATATCACTTTAGTTATTAGGAAAATAAGCAGGAAAGCTATGAGGCTTGAAAGCATTGCTATAGGTGATGAGGTAATATTGAAGAATTTTTACCTCAGGGAGTGGAATGCTCAAGATCTGAGATTCCAGAATGATTGCTTTGGCAGCAACATACAGAACATAGGTTTTGAGGCAGGATTATTAATTAGGAGACAGTAATCAAACTCCAGGTGACACCACAGAGCAGACATACCCCAAGTCAGCAGCAGTTGGATTAAAGAAAAGTGCATATATTTGAAACATACTGAAGAAACAGAATCCATGAGATTTGATGAGTGGATGTGAGCTTAGAGGTCTAGAATGAGTTTTGGACTGGGGAGAGACAGTACTGCTATTAACCAAACAAATATAGAAAGGTTGCAGATTTAGGAGGTGAGATGGTGTCTTCTGTGTGAAGCAAGTGAAATTTGTATAAGATTAAAAGATTTTGGATTTCTAAGATTGAGAATCCAGAAACAGTCAAAATATGGGTCAAGAAAGACTTAGGGACTGAAAATAAATGTTTCAGAATCATCCAAGTATTGGTATAGCTGTTGAAGCCATGGTCATGGTTGAATTTTTGCTGGGAGAATGTACAGAAGGAGAAAAGAACGCTGAAGAGAAAGTCCTAAGGAGCATTAATATTTAAGGTCATTAGAAAAAGAGAAGCCAGCAAAATAACTGAGACAGAATAACCAGAGAATTGGAAAGAATACCAGAAGAGGGGTTCCCAGAAACGTTGGGAAGAAAGATTTTCCTGGTACATGTCAAGACTATCAAATGAGATAAGAGGTAAAGGTACCCTTGTATTTTGGGAAAAAGAAGTGATTTGTGATTTCAGAGAGAATTTCAATAGGCTAATTGGAGTATAAGGCAGATTATTACTAGAGTGGACAGAACTGTGTAAGCCTGGAAGATACAGTATAAATGGAAGCCTCTAGCCCAATCCCCTTGGTTGCAGCATCACATCAACCCCTGCCAGAAATTCAAGCCAAATCCAGAAGAGCACATGGAATGAGGGGTACCATTGCTGATATTAGATGGGTCTTGGCTGAAAGCAGAGAATACCACAAAGATGTTTACCTGTGTTTTATTGATTAAAAAAGGGCATTCAACTGTGTGGATCATAACAAATTATGGATAACATTGCAGAGTATGGAAATTCCAGAACACTTAGTTGTGTTCATGCAGAACCTACACAAAGATCAAGAGGCAGTCATTCTAACAGAATAAGGGATACTGTGTGGTAAAATAACAAACCATGGTATTTTCAGTCACTGTATATACATGTGAAAGCTGGACAATAAATAAGAAAGACTGGAGGTCTGATGACATAGTGCCTAAGACATTTGGCTGCTAACCAGAAGGTTGGTGGTTCAAACCCACCAGCCACTCCCCAGAAGGAAGACTGGGCAATCTACTTCCGTAAAGATTTGCCACCTCAGAGACCTAAAGGGGGTCACTATGAGTTGGAATTGACTTTGATGGCAGTGAGTTTTTTTTTTTTTTTTAAGAAAAATTGATGCATTTGAATTATGGTGTTGATGAAGAATATTGAATATACCAGAATGTTGAAAATTGAATAAGAATATTGAATATATGGAATGCCAGAAGAACAAATCTCCTTGGAAAAATTACAGCCAATATAATCCTTAAAAGAGAGGTTGGTGAGATTTCATTTATTTATTTCAACCATGGTATCAAGAGGGAAAGTCCCTGGAGAAGGACCTCTTGCTTGGGAAAATAGATCGTCAGCAGAGTAGGGGAAGACCCTCAATGAGATGGATTGACACAGTAGGTGCAACAGTGGTCTCAAACAGCAATGATTGTGAGGATGGTTCAGGGCCAGGCAGTATTTCTTCCTGTTTTGCTTTGGGTCACTATGAGTCAAAACTGACTTGTTGGCACCAAACAATTCTTACTTAGGAGGAGCTCTGGTTGTGTAGTGCCTAAGGCATTTGACTGCTAACCAGAAGGCTGGCGGTTCAAACCCACCAGCCACTCCTTGGAAGGAAGGTTGGACAATCTACTTCTGTAGTGATACCGCCTTGGAAACCCAGGGAGGGGTCTTTGTGAGTCGGATCCAACTCGACGGCAGTGAGTTAGTTGAACAGTTCTTACTGGATCACTGCCAACACTATATAGACTTGCAGAAATGTCTCCTATCTTAAGTAACAAACAGCGACAACAGTCACAACATCTGGATCCTACATCACCCTCCATTTACTAATCTACTATTCTGTTAGCAGAACTCCTTTGATAGTTGGAGCTGTGTGTCAACTTGGCTGGAGCACAGTTCTGTGTAGTTTAAGCAGTTGTGATATGGGTTGTTCCCATGATGGCATCAGATGTATATGTTTTGAGGGGCCAATTCATTGAAAGGGAGTTTCCCTAGGGGTGTGGTTTGCTTCCAATATATTTATGGACATCCTGGGGAAGGAGACACTCTTCTGTGGATCAGGATCCTGTTGTGCTGCCTACAATTGTCTGTGAACGAATGATCCACCATTTGGCCTGGAGATCTTGGGTTTGTCATTTATTGGCATCAACAGCTGGTATACTGCCTGCCAACCTTGAGCTCATCAGCCCCTGCAGATGCATGAGTCGGGAAGAGCCTCCAGTTTGATGTTTGATCCAAGAACTTGAGACTTAACAGCCTCTATGAGTATGTGAGCCATTTTCCTAAGATAAATTTCTCTATATGTGTGTTTTTATAAGCTTTACTGGTTTTGCCTCTCTGGAGAACCCAGTCTAACACATTTGGTACCAGGAGTGGTTCTAGAGAGACAAAATCAGAAGGATGGACTTCCTAAATTGGTTCTCACCAATTCTGTTTTGATTCTTCAATTTGATTAATCTTAAAGGCACTGGTGACTCTCCTGCCATTAGTAAAGAAGGCCCTGCTAATCTGTGGTGTGAGGTGGCAACATTAATATGCAAAATAGCACCACCAATAGATCAATTACTTCTGAGAAGTGAGGCTTTGGGTGATGGGATATTTGATACTTTTCTGCAATTTTGTAAGCATGAGGAGTATAAGGAAGGTGGTTGGTTGGTCCTACTTATACTAGACAAAGTGGTGAAAGTGCAGATGAATTCAGGGCTGCTGAGTCACAGCTCAAGCACCACATAAAAGATCTCAATGTTTCCAGTTGTGCTCTGAAAGAAAGATTTATTTCTTCTAGTAACAGAGCTGATATTGCTGAAAACCAAACTCAGAGTCTTATTGTAAGGGTGGCTGAATTACTACTACACCAATTAAATTGCCAATCCAGAATGGTGTCTGAAGTTAAAGTGAGGGCATTAATTGGGAAAAAATGGGATCCTGAAACCTGGAATGGGGACATACAGGTAGATAGTCAGGAAGGTGAGGATATGGAGCCTGTAAATTCTGTTGGATCCTACATCACCCACCATTTCAGTCACCATATATGCATGTGAAAGCTGGACAGTGAAGGAATTACTATAAAATCATTATCCCTTCCACCTCAGTTTGATGGGATTAACCCAACTGTTCCTGCTGGGTTATTGCCTGAGACAGATGCCATGGAAGATACTGCTGAATGTTCTCAGAAACTTCCCCAACTACCCACTGTGGCTGGTAGACCTATCACTAAAGTTAAGTCCAAGCGAACCCCAAAAGATGAAATACAAAGTGTGACTTTTAAGATCCCAGTCGCTACTCGCCAAAGTAGGAGGTGGAACAATGTTTTGTATAGTATGTTATGCCAATTGAGCTTGATGTCCCC
>NW_006921621.1:12597122-12638113 GCF_000298275.1 Orycteropus afer afer
TTCAAGGCTCAGGGGTCCAAGATTATCTTCTGTGTCTGTGTTAATTGGTTTCCCTTTTCTTTGTTGAAGAGCATCTGTGCAGTCCTTCTGCCTAGTCCACCATCTTCTGCAGATAACTACTCTTCTTTTGAGAAACAGCTTTTGTCTTGTTACTGGACTTTAGTAGGGACTGACGCCTACCATGGGCCACCAAGTCACCATGAGGCCTGAGCTGCCCACCACGAACTGGGTATTATCTGACCCACAGAGTCATAAAGTTGGACATGCACAGCAGTACTCCATCATTAAATGGAAGTGGTATATCAGAGATTGGGCTCGAGCAGGACCTGAAGGCACAGGTAAGTTGCATGAGGAAGTGGCCCAAATGCCTATGGTCTCCACTCCAGTCACATTACCTTCCCTCTCCCAGTCTGCACCTATGGCATCATGGGGAGTTCCTTGTGATCAATTAAGTGAGGAAGAAAAAACCCGTGTCTGGTTTACAGATAGTTCTGTGTGATACGCAGGCACCACTCAAAAGTGGGCAGCAGAGGCAATGCAGCCCCTTTCTGGGACTTCCTTGAAGGACAATGGTGAAGGGAAATCCTCCCAATGGGCAGAACTTCGAGCCATGCATCTGGCTGTTCACTTTGCATGCAACAAGAAATGGCCAGATGTACGAGTGTATACAGATTCATAGGCTGTGCCTAATGGCTTGGCTGGATGGTCTTGGACTTGGAAGGAGCATGATTGGAAAATTGGTGACAAGGATGTTTGGGGAAGAGGTGTGTGGATAGATCTCTATGAATGGGCCAAAGGAGTAAAATTTTTTGTATTTCATGTGAATGCCCACCAAAAGGTGACCTCAGCAGAGGAGGACTTTAACAATCAAGTTGATAGGATGCCATGTTCAGTGGAAACCTTCCATTCTTTTTCCCCAGCTACTCCTGTCATTGCTCAATGGGCTCATGAACAAAGTGGCCATGGTAGCAGGGATGGAGGTTATGCATGGGCTCAGCAATGTGGACTTCCACTTCCTAACGCTGATTTGGCTACTGCCACTGTGGAGTGCCCAGTCTGTCAGCAGTATAGACCAACACTGAGTCCATGATATTGAACCATTCTTTGGGGTGATCAGCCAGCAGCCTGTTGGTAGGTCAATTACATTGGACCACTTCCATCATGGAAAGGACAGCGTTTTGTTCTTACTGGAGTAGATACTTATTCTGGATATGAGTTTGCCTTCCTTGCAAGCAGTGCTTCTGCCAAAACTACCATCTGTACGTCGAGTTACAGAATGCCTTATCCACCATCATGGTATCCCACGCATCATTGCTTCAGATCAAGGGACTCACTTCACAGCAAATGAGGTGTGGCAGTGGGCCTGTGCTCATGGAATTCACTGGTCTTACCTTGTTCCCCATCACCCAGAAGCAGCTGGCTTTATGGAACGATGGAATGGCCTACTGAAAACACAATTATGGTGCCAGCTTGGTGGCAGTACCTTGAAGGGTTAGGGCAGTGTTCTCCAGAGGCTGTATATGCTCTAAACCAGCATCCAGTGTATGGTTCTTTTTCTCCAGTAGCCAGGATTCATGGGTCCAGGAAATAAGGGGTGGAAGCAGAAGTGGTACCAGTCACTACTACCCCTAGTGACACACTCAAAATTTTTTTGCTTCCTGTCCCTGCTACCCTACGCTCTGTGGGTCTGGAGATCTTAGTCCTAAAAGGAGGAACACTCCCACCTGGAGACACAATACTGATTGCATTGAACTGGAGGATAAGAATGCCACCTGCCCATTTTGGCTTCCTAGTGCCTCTGGATCAATATACAAAGAAAGGTGTTACTGTACTATCTGATGTGATAGATCCTGATTACCAAAGGGAAATTGGATTGACGTTACATAATGGAGGTAAAGAAAATATGTCTGGAATACAGGAGATTCTTTAGGAAGTCTCTTAGTACTACCATGCCCTGTGACTAAAGTCTGTGGAAAATTATAGCATCCCAATTCTGATGTGACTACTAATGGCCTCGACCCTTCAGGAATGAAGGTCTGGGTCACCTTTCCAGGCAAAGAACCACAACCAGCTGAGGTGCTTCCTGAGGGCAAGGGAAATATAGAATGGGTGGTGGAAGAAGGTAGTTCTGAGTATTAGCTAGGACCACGTGATCAGTTGCAGAAATGAGGACTGTGATTGTTATATTTCTTCATGTATATGAGCATCTGTTTCCTTCTGTTATCAACTGTGAAATGTAAACAAGGTTAATGCATTTCAGTTGTACATATGTTAGCATATCATGTTAGGTACAAATATGACTTTATAGTTGTCCTTATTTAGAGATTATATATGGCTAAGAAGATGTGTTCAACTGCCAAATTGACAAGGGGTGGACTGTGATAGTTCAAGTTGTGTGTCAACTTGACTGTACCACAATTCTGTGTGGTTTAAGCAATTGTGATGTGGGTTGTTGCCACGATGGGATGGGATGTATATGTTTTGAGTAACAAATCTGTTGAAAGGGAATTTCCCTAGGGGTGTGGCCTGCTTCCAGTATATTTATGGACATTCTGGGAAAAAAGACACTCTTCTGTGGATTGGGATCCTGTTGTGCTGGCTACAACTGTCTGTGAGCGAATAATCCACCATTTGGCCTGGAGATCTTGGATTTGTCATTCATTGACATCAACAGCCTGTATACTGCCTGCCAACCTTGAGCTTGTCAGCCTCTGCAGCTGCGTGAGTTGGGATGAGCCTCCAGCTTGGTGTTTGATCCAAGAACTTGGGACTTGCCAGCTTCTACAAGTTTGTGATCCATTTACCTAAGATAAATTTCTCTCTCTATATGTGAATATATAAGCTTTACTTGTTTTACTTTTCTAGAGAACCCAGCCTAACACAACTCCTCAAAGGGTAGCTGGACAAATAGCTAAAAATTAATATAATGGAATATAAAAAATTTTCTATGGAAGCGTTGCAACCTATGTTCAAATTCTAGCAACAGTCTGACCCTAGAGTCCTCTTTCATAGTTGGTACAGTATAAGTGTGATGATAGTTAGAATAGGACTGGCCTATAAAAATAGTCAAGCTGGAGTATAAGAGAAAGGCAATGAATTGACCTAGACAGTGGACCATTCCCGCCCTACCATTAATGTAGCTCTGTGACATTGAACAAGTTTCTTACTTTCCACCTATAAAATGAAGACTGTAGGTTATATATGCTATCTAAGGTTTTTTATAACTTCGGGAATTTTATATTGTGTAATTGTGTGACTTTATGCCAGGACTTAATGTACCTAAGAACTACAAAGAATGCAAGAGGAAGTAAAGTTCATTGGTATAATATAAACTTGTGAAACTTGGAACTTGGAGTTCTACCATGCCATATCTAATGTGCTTCAGGTACTTACATCATGCTACTTTTGATCTCTGGTTTAGATAGGCAGAGGAATTGTGTAGCACATCCTTCTTGAGTCATTATACCCACTTCTCACTTATCAACGTAGTTAGGTTCCAAAGACTAGGCTGTTGTGTAAAATCGGTGTTAATGTAAGAGTTGAGGGTTGTATCCTGTCTTCAGCACCAGTTGGGCTCCCTTTGCCTGGTTACTCACGGCCTGTCAGGCACCCCTGGCACATCTCATGATGCATATGGCATGATGTGCCTCTTCATCTCCATGCTTTTCCCTTTACCACAGAGCCTACAGGGGTTGCTGGGGTTGTTGTTGGTGGTTAGGTGTTGGGTGGGGACTCTGCTCATCCTCCAACTACTGACTCCCACCACCAGCCCATGGTGGGGACCTCATTCATCTTTTGTCTTATGCTTTGTTCTCTGGAGAAGCAAAACCAGTGATAGTTTATATATGTGTATATGTTGTTGTTGTTGTTGTTATGTGCCGTCGAGTTGGCCCCAACTCATAGCGACCCCTCCTTGGGTTGCCGAGGCAGTATCACTACGGAAGTAGATTGCCCAACCTTCCTTCTGAGGAGTGGCTGGTGGGTTTGAACCGTCAGCCTTCTGATTAACACTCAAGTGCCTTAGGCACTATGCTACCAGAGCTCCTATATAGAGAGAGATTTATCTAAAAAAAGTCAGTAATGAAGTTGTTGTTAGGTGCTCTTGAATTGACTACAACTCATAGTGACACTATATACGATAGAACAAAACATTGCCCGGTCCTGCACCATCCTCACAATCTTTGCTATACATGAGCTCATTGTTGCAACCCATCTTGTGAGAGTCTTCTCCTTTTTCTCTGACTTTGTACTTTATGAAGCATGATATCCTCCTCCAGGTAATGCTCCCTTCTGACAACATGAGCAGAGTAGATGAAACAAAATCTGGCCATTCTTGCTTCCAAGGAGCATTCTGGCTGCACTTCTTCCAGGACAGATCTGTTTGTTCTTTTGGCAGTCCAAGGTACTTTCAGTATTCTTCTCCAGCACCATAATTCAAAGGCATCAGTTTTCTTCAATCTTCCTTATTCATTGCAAGCTTTCACATGCATATGAGACTATTGAAAATACCATGGCTTGGGTTGTTGTTGTTGTTATGTGCCATCAAGTTGGACCCAACTCATAGCAACCCCTCCGTTAGGCACACTTTAATCTTCAAAGTGATATCTTTGCTTAACACTTTAAAAATATCTTTGGTAGCAGATTTGCCCAGTGAAATACAACTTGTTATTTCTTGAGTGCTGCTTCCATGGGTGTTGATTGTGGATCCAAGTAAATTGTACTTGGTTCATGGGATTGTAGAGGCTGGAAAATCCTAAGTCCACTGGCCAGACATGAGACTAGAGGCTTTTCCTGCCTTACCACGTTGCTTGGTTCTACAATTGAGGTCAATGGAAGCAGCATTCAGGACATTAGACGACATGTAGTACTGGGCAGGTTGGCTGCGAAGGAACTCTTTCAAGTGCTGAGGAGCAAGGATGTCTCCTTGAGGACTAAGGTGCGCCTGACACAGGCCATGATATTTCCAATCACCTCGTATGCATGTGAGAGCTGGACAGTGAATAAGGAAGACCGAAGAAGAGTTGATGCTTTTGAGTTGTGGTGCTGGAGAAGAATGCTGAAGATACAATGGACTGCCAAAAGAACTAATAGATCTGTCCTGGAGGAAGTGCAGCTAAGATGCTCCTTGGAAGGGAGGATGGCCAGACTCCATCTCACCTACTTTGGTCATGTTGTCAGAGGGGACCATTCCCTGGAGAAGGATGTCATGCTTGGTAAGGTGGAGGGTCGACGAAAGAGGGGAAGGCCTTCAACGAGATGGATTGACATGGTGGCTGCAACAATGGGCTCAAGTATAGCAAGGATCATGGAGCTGGCGCGGGATCGGGCAGTGTTTCGTTCTGCTGTGCGTGGGGTCGCTATGAGTCAGTAGTGACTCAACGGCACCTAACAACAACAAGATAACCACAGGGGCTGATAAATCCGAGCCTGGCAGGTCACTCAGCATACTGTAGGCTCGTGGGGTTTGGAGGTTAATGAATCACAAGATCAGCAGGCAATATGGCAGGCCAGTGGCTCAAGTACAAGAACTGGAGACTAGTTGGTGACAAGCCAGATGTAGGATCCAGAGTGAGCCTAAAAGACAGCTTTACCAGAATGTCCAAATATATGGGATAATGGCCACACCCCCAAGGAAATGCCCTTTAAACTGATTGGCTGCTCATAGCAGATCTCATTTTGGAGGTGATTACATTATATCAGATCACAAAATGGGGATGTCTGCATCATTACATAATTGCCAAATTACATGATACTGCCAAACCATTGAGAATCATGGCCCAGCCAAGTTGACATATAATCTAACCATCACATCCTTTGTCTGTCCCAGCCATACAGACCTATGCATCTCCCTTCACTCCCTCTCCCTTCTATCCTCCCCCCATGACCTCCCTGGCATCTTTGAGCTCTTGCCTGGCCTTCCGCCAGTTTATCCACCACTCAAGTCATCCCTCTGTCGCCCTGTACCTTCCATGGCCTGACTAAGATGTCATGGATGAATGGGAGTAGGTGTCCCTTGGCTGGTCAGCCACTATCCCTTTTGTTGCCCAGTTGTCACCTGGACTTCCGGTATATCATTCGAGGTGGCCCACAGAAGATGCCTGAACCTCAGCTGTAGCCCCATATAGAGCCCAGACCATCAGAGGCACCACCTGAGAATATTTTCAAAGTTGTCATAAGTGCAAAATGTTGGCTAATGAGATAGTCGATAGATGAGGTGCAGGTATAAGGTGCTTTTGAGAAAGCTTAAAAACAAAGCTGATTAAAGACTAAAGAAGTGTAATAGTTTGGATAAGTGGTTTGAACAAGTTGTAAGAGGAGGATCTTAAAGGCCAGAGAGGGGAATTTGGTCTTACTATGATATGAAACTGGAATCCACCAAAGATTTTATTGTGGATAAAGTAAAGATTTTATTATGTGAGAAAGATAGTTCAATGTGAGTGTTTTTGAGGAAGGAGAGTTAGAGTTAAGAAAGCCACTTAAGATGCTGTAGTAATTCTGGTAATAAAAAAATCTATCTATTTTAGGATGACAGCAGTGGGAATGGGCAAGAAGGGATGGACTTGAGAAGGGAAGAATACCAAGCTCTGGTAATTGATTAGATGTGGAGAAATCGAGAAATAAAGCAATCAGAGACTTAAGATGATGTCAGGTTGCAGCCTTGGGTTACCAGAGTGGTTTCTGTCAGTAAATAAGTTGGGAGTGATAGCAGGAGAAAGGATGTACTACAGATCAGGTAAATGGAAGTTGTTGTTGTTGTTATGTGCAGTCGAATCGGACCCCTCCTTGGGTTTCTGAGGCAGTATCGCTACGGAAGTAGATTGCCCAACCTTCCTTCCGAGGAGTGGCTGGTGGGTTTAAACCGCCAGCCTTCTGGTTAGCAGTCAAGTGCCTTAGGCAGTATGGTACCAGAGCTCCCAAATGGAAGTTGTTACAGAAGTTTTGAAAATTGTCTCCCTACCCCCCTTCATTTGGGATGTTACAGGAAAAATCCAATATGTAAAAACATATAGAAGTGAAACTGTTCTTGTTGAAGCAGCAGCAGAGAAGGTTCACAATTGGTAGGACCTGGATATTGCTAGCTTGCCCTGCTTTTTTTCTGAGGCACCTCCTGGAACTTTAGAACTCCCATGAGTTTAGTTAGAAATCACTGAAGTAGATCATCTATAAGTGCTCTCTCAGATCGAGTATTTGGTGACCTGACACTTTGTTGTACCTGTGCATCTTCTGGGTGGTCAGTGAAACTAAAGTGATTAGGTCATCTTGTGTCTTCTTGTCTCAGTAATTAGCAAGTGTTTGTTGTTTGAGACTTTTGTGTAGGTCCTGCGATAGAACGCTGCCATTTTAAAAGAGAGACATAAATAATAATAAGTATAATCCATAAAGTGCTAAGATAAAGAAGTACCAGATGCTCTGAGTTTATAAGAAAATCTAGTCTAGTCTGGGGAGGGGGAGGGTCAGGGAGAGGGAAGATAAGCAAGGGCTTGAGGGAAGAGAGAGAGAGTTTTCAATTTGAAGAAATGACCCATGGGAGGGCCTGGAAATGAGAGAGAAAGAGAGCAAACAAGATGTTATCTAAGGAACTGAGAGAAGTCCTTTATGGCCAAGTAGAAGACTCCACACAAGACTGGAGCAGGGTGTGAAGTACAGTTGGGAAGATAGGTAAGGAACAAATCCATGCATGTCATGTTAAAGCTCTGGACTTAATTCTGAAATATAGTAATCCATTGAAAGATTTTTAGAGAGAGGAATAACATGACCTGATTTCATAAAGACCAACCTGGCAGCAATGTGGAGAATGCCTTTCACATGAGGGTAGGTGAAGATGGAGGGAAGGAGATGCAGGTGTATAGATGGTGAGAATCGGAAGCAGGGAGACAACCTAGGAGGCCAGGGAAGAAGTTCAGATCAGAATGTGAACAAAGGATGGTGTCCCTGGGGAAACAGAGATGTGGACTGATCCAAGAGATATCTAGGATGTAGAATTAACAAGAATTTGTTGATTCCTTAGCAAAAGAGTAAGGGAAAGTATGACTGATGCTTTCTCTGACTTTACCTGAATGGTTCAGTAAATGTTATTGCCATTTATTAACTATGGTGTGCATCTCCCTTTATTTAATTCAGTTGTTTCTCAGTTGTCTTCACATGTCATTTTCTATCACTTATGTCCTCTCAATGCCTTTGTTCATAGCCTCCATCTCCATCTCTTCCATGTCCTTCTGGCTTGTGGTATAAATGCTTAATGTGACTCGTCCTGGGTTTTAGTTCAAATTGAGCACTCTCTCCAAATCACACTGCAAGACTTTCCTTTGGGTACTATCTGACCAATAATCTCATCCTTGGTTTAATCTTTATTTTGTATTTTATCAATATTTGTATATAATCTATACCTGTCTTGTATTTGATGTTGCTTTGTAGTTGTTTTCTACTTATTTTCACACACACACACATATGTATATGAGCTCTGGTGGCATAGTGCCTAAGGCACTTGACTGCTAACCAGAAGGCAGGTGGTTCAAACCCACCAGCTACTCCTCAGAAGGAACGTTGGGCAATCGAGAGATACTGCCTTGGAAACCCAAGGAGGGGTTGCCATGAATCAAATTGACTTGACGGCAGTGAGTTTGGTTTGGTTATACATGTATTTATAGGATGTCTCCAGTTTATATTGTAATTCCCTTTTATGTTTCTGCAGTCCTAGTACTGCTCTGCATATTGGCAGCAAAGAGAGGAAAAAAAAGAAGGAAAAGATAAAATAAGATGAAATACAAACACGTTGGCTGAATGAAAGAAAAAATGAAATATAAACACGTTGTTTGAATGAGTATCTGTACCTGCAAGTTAGAGTAAAAATTAGAAGTATTGCTCTATTATATAAATTTGTTCAACAGTACATTAAGTAGGATTTTATATTGTTAATAAATGTAAGACATTATTGAGCGTTTGCTGCCTGTTCTAAGTAAATACTTTAAATAAATTGGGTAGCAAAGATATTTCAAAATAGGAATTTTAATGGGAGGGTTGGTGATAGTATACAGAGTTTTTTTTGGAGTTAGATATTAAGAAAAGTTATGAATAAATTATTTATGCAATCTTCTAAACTAGACATTTTGACTGCCTTATATAAAAGATCATTGGGCAAAACCAATTTGGTTAAGTTTCCATTAACTTTTGTAAACATTTTAAAAGTTTACTGTTAGGTAAAAAGTCATCTTAATTTTTTGTGATTGTAGAAGTTTGCTTTTTATGTGTTTCACCAAGAAACATGTAAGGTCTTTACTTTCCTTCCTTTTTCCTTCTCATTTTTTACCTTTCTCTTGTAATTCTGTTTAAAATATACCCTGGACATGAAACTACTTTTAACTCATTCATAGTTTTCTGAAATCTCATAATTTTGTATCATGATTATTTAAAATGTTCTTATCATATGTCATATTTTGATAATTAATTATTTATTTTTTAAAAAACTTTTCCCATTGAGATAACTTTAGACTTCCAGGAGAGCTGCAAAGCTGGTACAGAGAATTCCCATGCACACTTTACCCAGCTTCCCCTTTCGTTAGCAGCATAAATTATCCTTTATTTCTAATTCTTGGAAGGTCAAGAGAAAAGTGAAATATTGAAACTTAATAGTGTTGATTTTGACATCAAGTTTAAAAACCTTGTCTACTTGTTTTAGAAGACAAAGCAAAGTGAAATAAAAATTAATTCACCTTAATGTTAAAAAGAAAAAAAATACTGTTTATCTCATTTTAGGAAGTTACATTAGGTCAGTTAGAAACAGTAAGAGAAGTTTAAGAAGTCTGGAAACCACTCATGTAAGATACTTATGACTTACCCATACTATACTGCTTTTTAATATATTAATGTAATTTGAAAATGGGAATGATATTTTATAAGTTAACTTGTTATAAACTAATATAAGACAAAATAAAACTACAATATTTTGAAAATGAAACATGAAGCAGTTTGGTAAAGTTTAAGAACATGAATGTTTTAGTTGGAACAGATGTGAAAGATATATTATTTTAAAGGAAAATGAAGTCCACAGCTATCTGTTTGGAAATGTCTTTCAATAATAGTGGTGTCCATGAATGTTGGATTTAAATGAAAATTTGGCTAGAACTTCTCTATATCCTATCCTGTATTTCCTTTTGAATAAGAAATAGCATGTGTGAAATACATTTACTATAATCCATTCCATACTGGGTAATAAAATTTCTGTGAAGAATGATTATGTATGGTATGAAATTATTCCGATTATATGTGTTTTTCACTTTCAGCTAGCTAGTATTTTTAGTTTATATAAGCATTATAGAGTGTGTTGATATATTAATCTATTTTAAAAAATGGAAATATGGAATAACTAACTCTCATTATAGATAAGGGCATTCCATTGATGGTATACTTCCTGTATTTAACCAAGTATGAAACATTATTCAGTGAAAAAGAAAGAAAAAATTTTCCTGACTGAGCAACAACCCAAGCAATTAGAAATGAATTTCCTTACATTTTAAGTTGGCAAGTTGTTGAATGAGATTATTTGGATTAACAACTATAGAATAGCCTTCAGTTTTTTGTTTTTTTTTTTTAAACAATGCAGAATAATTGAGCCAGTTAAAAAGGGTAATTTTCAGTTCCCATTAAAAGTAAGTTGAATGATTACTTGCTCTGTATTATTATTATTCATTTATACCTAATGTTAAAATTTCAGTAAAGAAAATGCATATACATGTACATATTTTTATGCTTTATTTTAAGAAACTCATTTATATTGAAATCCTCATATTTTCAAACAAGAAAATCATGTTGTCGTTCTGCTGTCAAGTCAGTTCTGACTCATGGTGTTACAGAGAAGCACTCCGTAGAGTTCTCTTGGCTGTTACCTTTACAGAAAGAGATCTATTACCAGGCCTTTCCTTCTGTGGCACACGGGGTGGATTCCAACTGCTAACTTTTCATTTACCAGCTGAGTGCAAACTGTTAGCACCACCCAGGGACCTTTAGAAAGTCATACATATGTTTATATATGCATGTTGTTGTTGTTGTTATTTGCCATCGAGTCGGCCCCGACTCATAGCGACCCCTCCTTGGGTTTCCGAGACAGTATCACTATGGAAGTAGGAATGCCCAACCTTCCTTCCGAGGAGTGGCTGGTGGGTTTGAACCGCCAGCCTTCTGCTTAGCAGTCAAGTGCCTTAGGCTTGAATTCAAATTGAGATTCAGTCTTTAGAATGGGTAAACATTAATTTGATTTTCTTCCTTTGCATATTAAGATCAAATGTGGTACCAGAACTAAAATTCAAACCTGTTACTGTTGAGTGGATTTTGACTATGGTGACTTTACGTATGTCAGCTTATCATTGTGCCCCATAGGGTTTTCAATGGCGATGATCATCTCAAAGTTGATGCCCAGGCCTTTCTTCCACAAATGTGATACAGATGACCATTTGTTACAAGTATAATAATTGTATGTAAGGCTTATGGTATTTATGTGTGCTCAAAGAAGAATATTTTGCATATTTGTTCCAGGCACAGTGTCAGTGAATGTCACATGTTTTTTCATTTTAAAAAGTCATGTTTTAGTGTGATGCTTATAAGAGTGGGTCTTTAGAGCATGGACCTGGGAACCAGACTTCCTGCCTTTGAGCTTTATTTTCCTCATACATGTAGTGAAGAGTTGTTTTGAGCATTAAGTAGATTCAGAAATATGAAGTGCTTACAAATAGTATTTTGTATGTAATATGTGCTATTAGCATGTAATATATTTGAGATTATTATATAAATTGCACTTAAACAATTGTGTGATTTTATGATCTTGTAAAGAAGCTCTGGTGGCATAGTGGGTAAGGCATTTGGTTGCTAACCAGAGGTTGGTGATTCAAATCTATCTGCTGCTCCATGGGAGGAAAATGAGGCAATCTACTTCCATAAAGATTTACAGCCTTGGAAACCCAATTGGGGTTGCTATGATTTGGAATTGACGCAATGGCAGTGGGTGAGTGGGATGATCTTGTAACTTTGTTAACTTAAAAAACGTAAGTTTAATGGGATAGATATGTTTTAACTGTTTTACTGGGCATTTTTGTTATAAGTTAACTTTTCATTAATGCATACTTATTTTCATTTAACATTGGGTAATTAATTTAAATTTCATTTAGTGTTAGTAATTGTTAGACAGTAAAATATATTGATCATTATAGTCTCATGGAACAACTCAATCAGTTAGCATAATGTCATCGTTGTTGTTGTTAGAGTTCACAAATATCCTGATTTGCATCCTAGTGAAATAGCAGCCATCTATGATACAACTATGGGTCTCTACTTGCCAGGAGCAAAACACTAAGAAGATAACTAGAAACAAGTCTACACATACCATGACCTCTGAGACCAGAAGAACTAGGCGGTACCTGGCTACCACCACTAACCATTCTGACTGGGATTACAGTACATAGCCCTGGATAGAATGAGAGAAAAATGTAGATCAGAACTCAGATTCTTTTTAAAAAAAGAAAAGAAAAGCCAGATAAACTAGAACAGGGGATTCCCTGAAACTTGCCTTGACATACTATTTAAATGTAGAACCTACACCTATTACTATCTGTTGAAATAAGAGTAGCACATAAAATAAGGATATTACCTATAAGAATCAGTATACTGCTTAAAAACTATCTGGATGAGGCCACAAGGACAACAGTTTCTCAAAAGCAAAGATGAGAAGATAAGGGGACAAAGATACTAGAAAGGGGACAAAAAAGTACACAATAAAAGAGAATGTTGACACATTACAGTAAATTTTACTGATGTCACTTTGAAGACTAAGGTGTGCCTGACTCAGGCCATGGTATTCTCAATTGTGTCATGTGCATGCAGAAGCTGGGCATTGAATAAGGAAGACTGCAGAAGAATCAGTATCTTTGAATTATGGTGTTGGCAAAGAGTATTGAAGATAGATAGCATGGACTGACAGAAGAATAAACAAATCTGTCTTAGAAGAAATATTGCCAGAATGCTCTTAAGAAATGGGATGGTGAGACTTTGTCTCTTGTACTTTGGTCATGTTATCAGAGGGACAAGTCCCTGGAGAAAGACATCATGCTTGGTAATGTAGAGCGTCAGTGAAAAAGAGGAAGGCCCTCATCGAGATGCATTGACAGAGTGGCTGTGACAGTGGCCTCAAATATTGCAGCAATTGTGAGGAAGGTGTCTTGTTTTGTTGTACATGGGGTCGCTGTGAGTCAGAATCAACTCAAAGGCATCTAAAAACAATTTCCCTAAATACTTTGTGGAAAATTTCAAATTGGAACCTAACTTATGTGTAAACTTTCACTAGAACACTCAATAAAATATTATTTTAAAAAATATGGGTCATATTATTGTAAGCAGTATTTAGTATGATAATAAAAGAGCAAAATGTCTTGGTGTTTACTATTTGAAGACCTACAGGATCCAATCAGATACAGTGTTCACTCTGTTTCATTATTTACATATAAAGATTTTATTAAATATTTACTGAATTGAATAGAACATGAGTCATAAGTAGCACATATGTTTACATTAAAAGTGTATTGTTACTAATTCATTTTTACAATTGTAAATGTTATATTTTTTCCCATCAATTGGCTTTTCATTTTTCTCTTGTCTAATACACAGAGTAATGGTTCTTAACAGTCTCTGATTTGGTTGTTGGGGATATAACATTTGCCTGAGTGCCTTTCCTGCAGATGTCTGTATGGATTGAATCTAGATTATGATGTTTAAGATACAAACTGACTGCCTTTCCCTGGGACCTAAAAATTCTTGTCAGTTAAGCCACAGGCTCACATAAATAAGGCTGTGCTCTGAAAGAAGCATAATGTTTAACTGATCTTTGAAAATCTTAGTTCAAAGTCATGCATTGCAAAAAAGGAAAACATTTTTGAATTATAAATGCTTTTTGTATTGCTGACAGATAAAAGATATTTCTTTTAGGGTTAAAGATTAAAAAAAAAAAATACCCATAGCGAAACAGAAAATGTGTTACAAGTTTAACAGTGGTTTTAAGTAATGTGAAAAATTATGCTACTGTGAAAGTACTGAAAAATCATCATCTAGCTATTGAGTTACCTATAAATGTCAGTCTTTAATATTTAGTACAGTGTATTGCCTGACCATAATATAGGAAAAATGGTCTTTTGAGTTGCTTAGTGTTTTTGGTATATCTTTGCTCCAAAACAAGTGATTTTTCTTACTGTATATGAAGCGCAGGAAACGATCGTAATATGGTCAAGGAATAAATGTACAAAAACATTCTTTTAACAAAATTTTTTAAGGTGCTGCTTAACTGTGAAGCTTCATGCTTTAATTGTTTTTTGTTTTTTATTTTTCCAGATAAACAGAGTAGGTCTCAGCTTACGTTATTTATACATAATTTGAATTTTGAATGTTATGATGAAAATGTGAAAAATAAGACGATTTTTCCCCTGTCACAAGGAAAAGTAGACTTAATCCTCCCTATTAAAGATACTCATTAATCATGTATGTAATTTAATACAACATAGTAACATTTTAAGATATTGCATGTTATCTTTTAGTTAGTAACTTCTGAAACATAAAATTCTATGCATTTCTTATTTTAAGAAATTTCTATACCTAGAGATGACACCAGTCTTTATAAGCAGTAGAAGTAAGTGTAATTTTTTTATTTTGATTTAAAAATGTTATTAAATAAACACAAATATTTGGAAAGGAAATAATATAGTACAGGAAATAACATGATGCAAACAGTTTGTTTTCAGCTATTCTCTTACATTTTTCTATACCCTTAATTACATGATTTAATTCCATGTTATTCAGATCTTAAAATAACGATATGATGAGAAGTTAATGTGTTTATTCGAAAGAAAGGTAACTGTTTCATGATTATAACTAAGGTAATAGTGTTCTAAAGGTTATGATTTCAGGTTATATGACTTAACTGGGAGTAATTCAAAGACTATGTAGAATTTAAAAGTTAGAACATTTTACATTAAAACTGTTCATGTCAGCTATTATAATTGACTTTGAATCAAAATAATTTTTTTAAAAAATATAATTTATTTCACCAACTTAAAAATGGAGATTTTTGAAAGTATGTCAGTGTTACTGTAGATGAGACATTGATTCATTGTTCTGTGTCTTCTATGCTCTGAATTTGATTTGTTTCACAAGTTAATTTTGCAGCAAAGTGTAATATCTTAGGACTGATTCTTTTCTTCTTTTTTTTTTATGGCTAATTAAAAAAAAATTAACTGAACTTATTGTGAAGTATTAGGAAAAAATTTAAATTGCAAGATTTGTATGTTGCAGTGAATGTTTAATCCTGTATTTTTCCATCTTTTAACTTATGATTATACCAAATAATGTAGAGATTTATTCTTTTATTCTGCCGTTGAATATGAAATGACATTCAATATTTGTTAAAGTGATCCTGTTTCAAATCAAAAACCTCCATCACTTTGAATATATATTCCTATTTTGAAAAGCTTTTTAAAAAATAAATACTCTTTCTGGCTTTCATACTGATTAGACTAGGTTATTTTATGAAAATATGATTAAGTATAAATTTTAAGTAATAATTAATTAAAAGCAGCTGTCCTTTCAGATGATATCTTGTTCAGTACACCAAAAGAGAAATTGAGAACTTTTAGGAATTTTTAGATAATCTGTAGAAATGCAATGTTGTATTATCAAGATTATATTAAAATGCATTCAAAGAAGAAGAACATTAAGTGTGAATGATTTTATAGGTTTGCTGTCTGCATGGATGCTAACTGTAGATGAAAAAAACACCCTTTTATGTTTCTGAAATTATAATGCAATTTGGGTGTTTTCTAAGATTTTATTTTTCAGTTAAGTTTGTTTTGCAGTTTGTAAATTCAAAGAAAAACAATTATTGGCAAAATCAAATGTCTGTTAGAAGACATGGGGAAAGAAATACTGTTAACATATATAAGGATATAAAAATACAAAGCACAATAATTTTCCAGTCTTGACTTACTCTTTCCAATGAACTGAAAAATATAACAAAGCTAGTTTATCTTTTTCTGCATGTACCCCATAATCTTTGAGTCTATTAGTTTTTGAAAAGCATATAAGGGACATATATATATTCATTAGATCCAAAAACATATATTTAGTTAATCTTTGAAATGGTTTATTGGTTAAGCTTGGTGAAAATGCATAGAAAAAGGAATCCTAACGAAAAAGCAGGAGACATTTAAAAATACTTTGGTAGTTTGAGTTTTTTAAAAAACTTTAAGTAATTATTCCATAGTGCAGACTAATTTTTTTTTTACCAGTTTTTAATTCACTTATTTTTAAAAATTCTAGCAAAAATTCTCTGAAATGACCAAGTTCTCTTTATAAATAATTTATTCCCTTGGTGCTAATTCAGCTTTTTTATTGAGTTCATCAAATGTTTTTTTTTAAAATATCTTTCAAAATTCCTGTTTCTGACCTCCTTGGGAATATGCAAAAACTTGTTGAAATATGTAGCAATAGGAATTGTAACACCAAAATGAGCTGTAGAGTATGGAAGACTTATTCCTAATGAAAAAACTTTATCCTCCATTGTTGAATAACATTACTGCTATTTATCTCATCTTTTTGCACCAGGCATGTTTTATCCTTCTTGTCCTCCGTCTCAGAAGCTGAGGGTGTGTTCTTTGCAAACTTATGCATCAGGGAAGAGATCACTAAATCTATGTTGTGGCTTTTTACAAATTTTATAAAAAAAGATGTTTTCTTTTTTTAATTTATAGCAACATAATAAATCAGTCTTCCCTGAATCACTTCCGTATTCTCACATTTTAGCAGTAGCTTTCACTGTGTTTTTATGGAGCCAAATGCCTAGTAAATGAAACACACAAATAATCTTTAAGAACTCACGAAAATACAATTCTTGTGCTTAATGATACCCAGAAAGCATAATATTCTGGAAAAAAAAAAGCCCTTTAGTCAATTTAAAATTAAACACTCTAATGCAAAAGGATATCTAAGGTGAAAGATGTTTGTGTAATGCTAAACATAACCAAAGAAACTGTGGTTTTAGCAAAGGTACTATTGCTCTATTTTATCAAGTGCCAGAAGTTGCATAATGAAAGTCTTTCAGTTAGTGAAAATATAAGTAAAAAAACATAAAAATACCACCCAACTGGTAGAGATCTTCCTAATTTTTACCTGATTGTATTTCTGAAGAAATATGGCAGGGCTGTCGTAAATTTTCAACATGAACTGCATTTTTGTTGCCAATTTCCATATCCTTTAAAAAGTGCTGAAGCGTGCATTTGCTATTTATGTTTGCAGTAGACTGAGTACACTTTTACTATTTGTGGTTTTAGAAATTGGAAACAACTAAACAGTGGTGCTATGGTCTAAAAAAATAAATTTTAAACAGCTGCGGGACAGTATTTTTAGAATGGTAGGAGTCCTTCTAAAGCAATATTACTGCCTCCCCCCCCTTTTTCTTTTTTTGTAAGGTGAGAGATGGTCACAGATAACATTTAAAGTCAGGTTTCAATTGTCTTTTATCTGTGATGGGTTTGATAAACTATAAGTATGCCTTTGGTATATGTGGAACAGTCTTTCAGCACCCTGGAGTCAGCTCTCTTCACTAACCTGGGAATGTTTGTTACTATGTGCCAGGTACTAGGCTAATCACCAGATAGCATTGAATCCTCACAGATAATCCTCCTGGGTAACAACTGTTCTTATACCTATCTTGTTGTTATTGTTATTTGCCGTCTAGTCCACCAGACTCATAGCGACCCCTCCTTGGGTTTCGGAGGCAGTATCACTACACAAGTAGATTGCCCAACCTTTCCTCCGATGAGTGGCTGGTGGTTTGAACTGCCAGCCTTGTGGTTAGCAGTCAAGTGCCTTAGGCACAGAGTTCTTTATACCCATCTTACAAGTTAGAAAAGTGAGGCATGGAGAGCAAGGTAAGTGACTTGCCCAGGATCACAAAGTTCTCTCTTAACTCTCAAAACCAAAACCAAACTCACTGCATTGAGTCAAGTCTGATTCATAGCGACCCCCATTAGGTTTCTGAGGTTGTAAATCTTTGTGGAAGTAAGTTGCCCCATCTTCCTTCTGCGGAGCAGCTGGTGGGTTTGACCCTCCCAACCTCTGGTTTGTAGTCAAATGCTTTAGGCACAGCCCCACCACAGCTCCTAAACTCTAGACCCACTATAATCCCAAGTGTTTTCAATCTTTTGCGGTTTGGAGATTGCGTTTAAAAGGGAAGAAAAATCTTTGTGGATCCAGTTAACTTAGTGTCATTTTATGCTAATGTTACTGAAATGTATGCAAAAATAAATACCTTACTGCTTCTAAATCTAATGAACTGATAAATTCAAAACAAATTTAGAAATTAACAACAAATCTATAATATCAATACCACTCAAATTAATGATCATAATTTAACAAGACAGACTTTTCATTCCTGAAAATAAATCTCCTTTCTCGATTTTACCTCTATGGCATAAGTGTTTGTTACTTCTTCCTAGTAATTTGCAGTCTTGCTCACATCACAACAGGAATACAAAAGGGGGCAGTATGGTATTGATAGGACCACTGGAAAGGAGCTCTGGTGGCATAGTGCCTAAGGATTTGAGTGCTAACCAAAAGGCCGGTGGTTCAAATCCCCTAGCCACTCCTCAGAAAGAAGACTGGGCAATCTACTTCCATAGTGACATCCCCTCGGAAACCTAAGGAGGGGTTGCTATGAGGGCACTTCTGACAGAGGTACCAGGCCAGGGAAATCCTGAATGGCCCTGGTCTTAGCCAGCTACTCCAAGGGCAGAAAGGATTAAAATCTATACACCTGTAACCAGGTGGTGGCTTTTATTCAGGGGACATAATATTGATCATTGTCTGTATTTTTCTTGTGACAATTCAATTTCCTATGATTTTTTTGTTCCATTTATTATGAAACCTTTGTTTAGAATCTTTTATTTTTCAAATTGTGCAAATTTGCAGAGAAGAATTTCACATTCAATAGTTCGTGTACATTTGGTTTCACTCCCTGATTACTGTCCCCACCCCCAACCCTAACCCATTCTCCTCCCCTCCCTTCCCTGTGACCCCTTCTCCCTGTGCCCTTCTTAATTATGTCTGTCCAGCTTTCCGTCCATGTGAGTGCTGCCCTTCTGGTGCCTTGTGGCCAATTGCTCTGAGGGGTGTATCTCCGTAGAGTAAGTGGGTGCATCGCCCTGGGTTGAGTGTTATTGCATGTAAGTCTTTCTGCTGTTGGGCTGAGAGCCAGTCCTTGGGCATGAATCTTATCCCAGACCCAAAGTGTATCCCAGGGCCATAGTCTTGGGGGTCCCACCAGACTCTATCTGGCCAGTAATTCTGGTTGTTACTGTGCTTTTGAATTTTGTTCCACGTTTTCTTCTCACTCTATCTAGGATCTCCAGTTTTGATCCCTTTCTGAGTAGTTGGCATTGGTAGCTGGGCACCATTTAGTTCTTCTGATCATGAGATCCATCATATTCTTGGACTAAATGTTTCCAAATGCCCTTGATTTTCTTCACTCTTCATCACTTCAGATGAGAGTAGACCATTAGCTGCATCTTAGATGGCCACTCAGGAGCTTAAACCCCAGTTGCTAGTCACCAAAGTGGGTTGTGAAACAAAATTTTTATGTATTATGTTGTGCCAGTTGAGCCTGGTGTCTCCCAATACTATGGTCCTGAGTTGGCAGATCCCATATTCTCTCTCCCAAGGTGTTTGGCTATCTGTGAGGGATTACTCCAACTCTGTATTCTGTTATGGTTGTGGTTATTTTGTATGACTAGTATCTATGAGGGAGCTCTGGTAGCATAGTGGCTAAGACACTTGCCTGCTAACCAGACGGCTAGCAGTTCAAACCCACCAGCCACTCCTCGGAAGGAAGGTTGGGCAATCCTACTTCCGTAGTGATACTGCCTCGGAAACCCAAGGAGGGATCGCTATGAGTCGGGTTTGACTCGACGGCACATAACAACAACAACAACAGTTTCTATGACAGATTATCTTTAGCTAAATCTCTCTTTGGTTTAGGGTACATTCCTGTTGGCTGACCCCCATTTGATCTTCTCATTTGTATAGTGTCTTGTTGTTGTTGTTGTACGTTGTTGAGTGGATTCTGATGCAGCGACCCTATAGGGCAAAATAGAACTTGTTTCCATAGGGTTGCCTAGACCATAATCTTTATGGGAGCAGATCATCAAATGGTGAGTTCGAATTGTCAGCCTTTCAGTTGGTAGCCAAGTGCTTAATCATTACGCCAACAGGCTTGTTTTGTATAATATACCATGGCATTATTTGCCCATTATTTGTATATTAAGCTAGCCTTGTTCTACATATCCCTCTCTTGTAGCCACACTTCATCCTCCTATAATTAAAGAGGCTCTTACTTCCAATTCATTTTTTAAATTTATTAACATAAAACTATAATCATACAAGAAATATTACAGAAATCTTGCAAACTCCCAAGAATTAGTCCTCAGTCTCCTATTAAGAGACTATACTGCCACTGGCATCCCTGGATGATGCAAACATTTAAGCATTAGCTACTAACCAAAAGGTTGGTGCTTTGAACCCACCCAGAGGTGCTTCAGAAGAAAGGCCTGGTGATCTGTTTCCTGAAGGTCACAGCCTTGAAAACCCTATGGAGGACAGTTCTACTCTGCGCACACGGGGTCTTCTGCACTCAGAATGGGCTCTCTGGCAGTTGGTTTGGTTTACGTTTTTCAGACTGCCACCTGCAGGTCTTTTCACAGTAGTTTAAACATTTTAGTATATGCCTTTTATGACTTGGTATCCTGGAAACAGATAAATTTATTAAAATAGTAGTCAATTTATTTTGGAGTAAAAAATGTTAAGAAGTGTGAGATTAGATAGATATTGCTCAGAGTGAGTTAGGGTTTGATTTAAATTGGGTTTATTTCAGTCAGTGTAGTAAGAAAAAAAAATCACACCAGTCAGATTCTGTTTAATTTTCTTTATATTGCAGCTAGATTTCTTTTATTGAATATAACTATAGTGTATTTTTCATAGAACTAAATATGTGTTCATATTATTAACTTTGATGCCACTTTGGAGAACTGATTATGGTTGTATATGCATGTGTTTTTAACTAAAATGGTTTACTGTATGTACTTACAAAGGCATTAAAAATAAACTATTTATATTTCAACAATTTAGTCATAGAGGTTTGAGTGATAATTTTACTCTGCTCTTTTTGGTGGAAAACAGTTAAACACCAATATCATAAGTACGTGGATCATTTTCTTCAACTAAAATATTAAACTTAAAAGCATTTTTATATTTACACTAAAATTATATTTATTCTATATGAATAATAGAGATGTTTGGTGTCCCCCCTCACACACAATACACCATTGATAAGACTTTCACATTCAGTTCAGAGTGTTGATTTCCTCCCCCACCCCCCCATCATCCACAGCCATAAAGCATGGTTTTCATAGAGATTAGGGGTGCATGTACAGTGTATGAAATAGAATGTTACCATGATCCAACTCTCCATTCTCATTTCAAAGCACATAATTCTTACATGTTTAATCAAAGTTTTACTATTTAAAATTTTACTATTTAAAATTTTGTTTTAAATTAATCAAAATTTAATGGAAATGGGAAGGTTTTTTTTTGTCCTCCTGAACTCTGCTATTATCTTCACAATGTTAGTATGAGAACCAGGATCTATAATGCCAGAGTCAGAAGACTAAGAAAATTCAAATAACTTCATTCAGAAGGTGTGGTGTAGTAAATTACATAGTGTGGCTTTTCTAGCCATAAGTCTTTGTAAACTCTGTGGTGGAATTTGCTGTGAGCAACTGAGTAACTCCTGATTGTTAAGGTTATCCACTTGGGGCATTTCTGTTGGTTGCAGCACAAAGTAATTTTCTGGCAAGTTTGCTTTCTCTCAGGTGTATAGAATTCTGATGTTGGGATTGGTTAGTTTACCACTATGCCAGGCTCAAAAGGAGCCCTCCTAGAGGCAGAAAGAATCTCTCACTGAGGCTGAGAGACACACACTTCTGAGAGACTGAGAGAGACTGTTGGCTGAGAGACAGCAGGCTGAGAGAGACTGAGCGTGTTTCTAAACTTGAATTGTAGCCTGTTGCTTCCCTAATAAACCCCATAATCTGTGAGTTCTGTGTGGCCGCTACAGTAAATTATCAAACCCAGCAGAGAGGTGATAGATGCTGTGGGAGGAACAGTTGGTGCTAGGGCTGGTGAAAGGGCCGGAGGGAGACAGCACGTTTGGCTTCACAGGAATAGGTCTTGGGCTGCTGATGGTGATTCTGTCTTCCTCTTGTGGAGTTAGAGGAGGTCAGAAGATGCAGCCTCCCTGACCCTTTTGCAGAAGGTATTAGAAATACCCTGGGAGTATCACCACCAAAGAAATGTAAATTAGGGGATTTACAAACTGTGAGCATTGGACTAAGCTGAAGATTCCTTCTTGGGCAAAGGAATCTCTCTGACATCAGTTTACTCAGTAAAACAAGTGAATATATAAGATGGCTGTTATAAAATGTTGTTGTTGTTGTTATGTGCCGTTGAGTCAGACCTGACTCATAGAGACCCCCTCCTTGGGTTTCTGAGGTGGTATCACTACGAAAGTGACTGGTGGGTTTGAACTACCAGGCTTCTGGTTAGTAGTCAAGTGCCTTAGGCATTACGCTACCAGAGCTCCTAATGAAATGTTAGAGACATCTATTTGGTATAGAATTTGATGATTTACCATTTTTTTAAACATAAATAAGAAAATGTAGTTTAAAATTTTTTCCTTCATCCAAGTTAATATGTATATACCCACTAGTTAGTAGCAGAAAGATGTTTACTTGTGTTTTATTGACTATGCAAAGGCATTTGATTGTGTGGATCATGACAAATTATGGATAACATTGAGAAGAATGGGAATTCCCGAGCACTTGATTGTACTCATGAGGAATCTGTCCCTTGACCAGGAGGCTGTCGTTTGAACAGAACAAGGGGACACTACATGGTTTAAAATCAAAAAGGGAGTGCGTCAGGGTTGTATCCTTTCTCCACACTTATTCAATCTATATGCTGAGCAAATAATCCGAGAAGCTGGACTGTATGAAGAAAAACATGGTATCAGGATTGGAGGAAGAATCATTAACAACCTGAGATATGCAGACGATACAACTTTGCTGGCTGAAAGTGAGGATGACTTAAGGCACCTACTGATGAAGGTTGAAGAATACAGTCTGCAGTATGGATTACGTCTCAATATAAAGAAAACAAAAATCCTCACAACTGGACCAATGAGCAGCATCACGATAAATGGAGAGAAGATTGAGGTTGTCAAGGAATTCACGTTGCTTGGTTCTACAATCGATGCCAACGGAAGCAGCAGTCAGGACATTAGACGACGTGTAGCATTGGGGAAGTCAACTGCGAAGGAACTGTTTCAAGTGCTGAGGAGCAAGGATATCTCCTTGAGGACTAAGGTGTGCCTGACACAAGCCATGATATTTCCAATCGCCTGGTATGCATGTGAGAGCTGGACAATGAATAAGGAAGACCGAAGAAGAGTTGATGCTTTTGAGTTGTGGTGCTGGCGAAGAATGCTGAAAGTACCATGGACTGCTAAAAGAACTAACAGATCTGTCCTGGAGGAAGTGCAGCCAGAATGCTCCTTGGAAGCAAGAGTGGCCAGACTTTGTCTCACCTATTTTGGTCATGTTGTCAGAAGGGACCATTCGCTGGAGAAGGATGTCATGCTCGGTAGGGTGGAGGGTTGATGAAAGAGGGGGAGACCTTGAACGAGATGGATTGATATGGTGGCTGCGATGATGAGCTCAAGTATAGCAGGGATTGTGGGGCTGGCGCGGGATCGGGCAGTGTTTCGTTCTGCTGTGCATGGGGTCGCTATGAGTTGGAAACGACTCGACGGCACTTAACAACAACAACAACAGTTAGTAGCTTACCCTCCCTTCCCCACGTACCGCAGGTAACCATCAAAGAATATTTTTTTTTGTGTGTGAAACCCTTTCCTTGACTTTTTACTATGGTGATCTTATACAATATTTGTCCTTTTGCAATTGACTAACTTCACTCAGCATAATGGGCTCTGAGTTCATCTATGTTATGTTTTGCAGATTCATCATTGTTCTTTAATGTTGCATAGTATTCCATTGTATGTACATAGCATAGTTTGTTGATCTGTCTGTTGTTGATGGGCATTTAGGTTGTTTCCATCTTTTTGTTGTTATTGTGACTAGTGCTGCAGTCAACATGCAACTAGTGCATGTATCTTCTTGTGTCACAACTCTTACTTCTCTAGGATATATATATACCAAGTAGTAGGATAGGACCTCTGGTAGCATAATGCCTAAGGCACTTGCCTGCTTACTGGAAGGCTGGCGGTTCAAACCCACCAGCCACTCTTTGGAGGAAGGTTGGCAATTTACTTCCGTAGTGATACTGCCTTGGAAACCCAAGGAGGGGTCGCTATGAGTCGGGTCAGACTCAACGGCACATAACAGCAACAACAACAATAGTAGGAATGCTGGATCATGTGGTATTTCTATTTCCAGCCTTTTAAGGAAGTTCTATACCATTTTCCACAGTGGTTGTACCATTTTATAGTCCCACCAGTAGTGTATGAGGATTCCAGGATAACTTAACAATTTAAGAAACAAAGTATACCGACTTTATTTTAGCTCTAGTTACCTGAATTATTTTAAGATGCTGACACTGGGAGTGCTGGGATATATCTTCTCTCCTTGCGTTACAACAGATGACATAAGGTTTTTAATTGATCTTAATATGAAATTTATGATTTGCTATAACCTGAGTATTTTAATAAAATTTGAATGTAATAAATTTTTTATTTCTGTCTTGCAATACCCACATAGAGCTAAAGTTATTTAAGTTCTTATTTTCATTTTGATCTAAAGTGTCCACTTCCAACACGATTTAATAATTCAAATGAAAATAATCAAGGGAAGTCTTTCATTGCTTACTTAAATAATGAAATATTTTTCCACATAAAAGTTCCAAGACAAAGAATTGGCCTGTTTATAGAATTTAAATATGCAAAAGTATATATGAAAGTTTAATGTCAGGTTTGGAAGTGCAGCACATTAGATAATTGGGGTCTTGCATTGGGAAGGTTTGCATTGAACCCACTGATTTCTGTTGGCTGATTAGAAGTCCTCATCCATTTTAGTTATATCCCAAACTATGTTCCATGGAATCAGAATATTTTTCAAGATATATATAGATTTTCTACCCCTTATATTTTTATTCCTTAGTCACATATTTTGGAAAATATTTCATACTCAAACAAACAAACAAAAACCAAACTCACAGCCCATTCAGTTGACTCCAAGTCATAGCAACCACCATTGGGTTCCAAGGCTGTAAATCTTTACAGAAGCAGACCCATTTTATCTTTCTTCTGTGGAGCAACTGGTCAGTTAGAACCACTGAAAGTCAAATGCTTTAACCACTACACCACCAGAGCTCCTTATATTTCATAGTATATTTTATCAATTGTAGATTTGCAATACATGTAGGGCTATTACAGGTTTTCATAGCTAAAAATATGGCAATTTTATTTGTTAAATCCAGTGGTCCCAGACTTCTTTGAGGATGGAAACTTTTCTTCTGGAGTGTCTACACCTACTCCTCCCAGCACGTGTCTGTCAGTTTCTCATATTTTAGTGGCTTGCATGTTGCTATGAGGCTGGATGCTATGCCATTGGTATTTCAAATATTAGCAGGGTCACCCATGGTGGACAGGTTTCAGTGGAGCTTCCAGACTAAGACTGGGAAGAAGGAAGGGTTCATCCAATTCTCAAAAGAATTGGACAGTGAAAACCTTATGAATACCAGTGAAACACTATCTGATATATCACTATAGCCCTGAATTATGAATAGCCCTGAAACATTGTCTGATATGGTGCTGGAAGATGAGCCGCTCAGGTCAGAAGGCACTCAAAATATGACTGGGAAAGAGCTTGCCTCAGAAGAGACTACATTAATGATATGGATAAAATGGAGCTTTCGGGACCTCCATTTGCTGAAGTGGCACAACTCAATATGAGAAGAAACCCCTACAAACATCCATTAATAATCGGAACATGGAATGTATGAAGTATGAATCTAGGAAAATTGGAAGTTGTGAAAAATGAAATGGAATGCATAAAGAGCAATATGCTAGGCATTAGTGAGCTGAAATGGACTGGTTTTGGCCATTTTGAATCAGATGACCATATGATCTACTATGCCAGGAATGACAACTTGAAGAGGAATGGTGTAGCATTCATTGTCACAAAGAATGTTTCACGATCTATCCTGAAGTACAATGCTGTCAGGGATAGGATAATATCCATATGCCTACAAGGAAGACCAGTTAATACTACTACTATTCAAATTTACGTACCAACTGCCAAAGCCAAAGGTGAGGAAACTGAAGATTGTTACTAATATCTGTGGTCTGAAATTGACCAAACATGCAATCAAGATGTGTTGATTATCACTGGTGATTGGAATGCAGAAGTTGGAAACAAAGAAGAATCTTTGTTAGAAAATACGGCCTTGGTGACAGAAATAATGTTGGAGATGGTATGGTAGAATTTTGCAAGACCAATGGTTTATTCATTGCAAATACCTTTCTTCAACAACATAAATGGTGGCTTTACACATGGACTTTGCCAGATGGAGTACACAGGAATCAGATTGACTACATATTTGGAAAGATGTGATGCAGAAGCTTAATAGCTTCAGCCAAAAGAAGGCCAGGAACTGACTGTGGAATAGACCATCACCTGCTCATATGCAAGTTCAAGTTGAAGTTGAAGACAATCAAAGCAAGTCCACGAGAGTCAAAATATGACCTTGATTATACCCTTCCTGAATTTAGAGACCATCTAAAGAATAGATTTGATGGATTGAACACCAGTGACTGAAAACCAGAGGAATTGTGGGATGACATCAAGAACATCATCTGTGAAGAAAGCAAAAGGTCATTGTAAAGACAGGAAAGGAAGAAAAGACCAAAATAGATGTCAGAAGAGACTCTGAAACTTGCCTTTGAACAGAGAGTAGCTAAAGCAGATGGAAGAACCGACAGGATAAAAGAGCTGAACAGAAGATTTCAAAGAACAGCTCGAGAAGACAAAGTCAATTATTATAATGAAATGTGCAAAGACCTGGAGTTGGAAAACCAGAAGGGAAGAACACCCTCAGCATTTCTTAAGCTGAAAAAACTGAGGAAAAAATTTAGGCCTCAAATTGCAATATTTGAAGGATTCCATGGGCAATATGTTGAATGATGCAGGAAACATCAAAAGAAGATGAATGGAATAAACAGAGTCACTATACCAAAAACAATTGATAGATGATCATCTAATACAGGAGGTGGCATATGATCAAGAACCAATGGTATTGAAGGAAGAAGTCGTAGCTGCACTGAAGGAATTGGTAAAGAACAAGGCCCCAGGAATGGAAGGAATACCAGTTGAGGTGTTTCAACAAACAGATGCTATGCTGGAGGTGCGCACTCATCTATGCTAAGACATTTGGAACACAGCTACCTGGCCAACTGACTGGAAGAATGGTAATCCCGCAGATTATGTATCGAACAATATCATTAATGTCAAATGCAAGTACAATCTTGCTGATGATAATTCAGAAATGGTTGCAGCAGTACATTGACAGAGAACTTCCAGAACTGCAAGCTGGATTCAGAAGAGGACATGGAACAAGAGATGTCATTGCTGATGTCAGATGGATGTGGAATGAGGGATATCACTGCTCATGTCAGATGGATATTGAGCACAAAGCAAAGACCACTAGAAAGATGTTTACTTGTGTTTTATTGACTATGCAGAAACATTTGATTTTGTGGATCATAACAAATTATGGATAACATTGAGAAGAATGGGAATTCCAGAACACATAATTTTGCTCATGAGGAAACTGTACATAGACCAAGAGACTATCATTCAAACAGATCAAGGTATACTTCATGGTTTAAAAATCAGGAAGGGAGTGTGTCAGTGTTTTATCCTATCACCATACTTACTCAATCTGTATGCTGAGCAAATAATCCAAGAAGCTGGACTATATGATGAAGAGTGTGGCATCAGGATTGGAGAAAGACTCGTTAACAACCTGCAATATGCAGACGACACAACTCGGCTTGCTGAAAGTGAGGATGACTTGAAGTACTTACTGCTTAATGAAGATTAAAGATTATAGTCTGCAGTACGGATTATATCTCAACATAAAGAAAATGAAAATCCTCACAACTGGACCAATAAGCAAAATCATGAATAATGAGGATGAAGTATAACGAAGAAAAGATTGAAGTTGTCAAAGATACCATATTATTTGGTTCCACAATCAACACCAGTGGAAGCAGAAGTCAAGACATTAGATAATGCATTACACTGGGCAAATCTACTGCAAAAGACCTCTTTCAAGTGCTGAAGGGCAAAGATGTCTCTTTGAAGACTTAGGTGTGCCTAACCCAAACCATGATATTTTTGAATTGCCTCATGTGTGTGAGAGCTGGACAATGAATAAGGAAGAGTGAAGAAGAGTTGATGCTTTGGAATTGTGGTGTTGGTGAAGAATACTGAAACTACCATGGACTGCCAGAAGAATGAACAAATTTGTCTTGGAAGAAGTGCAGATGGAATCCTCCTTTGAAACAAGAATGGCCAGACTTCATCTCACTAACTTTGGTCATGTTGTCAGGAGGAACATTCCCTGGAGAAGGGTATCATGCTTGGTAAAGTGGAGGATCAACAAAAAAGGGGAAGGTCTTCAAGGAGATGGATTGACATAGTGGTTGAAATGATAAGCTCAGATATAGCAAGGATTGTGAGGCTGGCACAGGACCAGGCAGTGTTTCATTCTGTTGTACTTAGCGTTGCTATGCATTGGAGCCTACTCAGTAGCACCTAACATAGACAAAAACAATATGTACTTTCACTTACTGTCTTACTGTCTTACTCTCTGACATTTCACTTTTCGGACCATAGTAAAAAATCTACAATCTGACTATTTTGCACATTGATGACATTTGTCTGGCAGTAATGAACGTTGAGGTGCAAGGTGAGAGCAATGCTGGCTGTGATGGGTAAGGTTATCTGTCAGCTTGTCTGGGCCATGATTCTCAGTGGTTTGGCAGTTATGTAATGATGTATTCATCTCTTTGATCTGATGTGGTCATCCTCCATTTTTGCATAATGCCAGTTTTTGTCTAGCGACCTGGTCTTTAGATCCTAACCACATTCATTAGTAAGGAGTGGGTTTATTAACAGTTGAAGAATAGCATTTTTTAGAATAGTAATGAGGAAGGTGATGCCTTAAAGTCGTATGATGTTGGCCTAGTGACAAAGGGAAGAATAAAAGTTAAAAAGTTAAAATTTTTGTTATAACACAATTTTTCTGTGATAAAGTTTCAGAAAATTATTGCAATTTTATACCTGTTAAAAATGTCCAGTTGTGCTACATAGACCTTGAGACATGAAGAACCTGGGGCTACTGCTTACTGGCTTTCTCATCAAAGTGCAATCATTATACTATTTTTCTGTAAGAAAGGGGTCTCAAACTTAAGATTTTTGGTTTTTCTCACAAATACATTCTTCTGGAAGGAATGTTATTTTCTTTGGTGGTGAGAACTTCCTTTTTAATTTTTTAAGCTTTGACCCATGAAAATGCCTTTGGGTGGTCTTGTAGCCTGAGAGATCAAGACAAACATCTTACCTTACCTTTTCTGGTAAATAGCCACTGCAGTTCTCTTTATTCAAACCCTGTCTTTTTGTTTCCGCTGTAGTTCTGGTCTGATGAGTAGGATTGGCATGTGAATTTTTCTGAAGCTTGTTTTTTAGAAAAGGAACCATGTTTCCCTGAAATCTTGGATTGATGAGTACCTTAATATTTTATCATTAATTGAGCAGAAATAAAATGAAATATATTCACATTAAAAATTCTATTTTTCATTTTAGAGACTAATATTTGGGAATTTTTTTCTTATTTAGGACTGAACCTTTAATGGCCATGTTATGATTTATGAACATGGCAAGGAGAAAAACAATCAGTGTTGTACTATTAACTTTTTACTATTTTAAAAAGTGTTTTATGCTTTTGAAATTTATAGATCAAATTTCTGTCTAGCTTTCTTTATATGTTTATCCTCTTTCCTTGAATACTTTCTGCTGTGTGAAGTTTCTTAGTGCATACATTAAGTACTTGATGATTTTCAAATTATAGGAGAGTGTTTATAGTCATATATAGCTGATTTTAAAATTCTTCTTCTTATTTTTTTTTTTTGGAGGAACTTGTTCTTTATTTAAAAAGACTTGTCAGGTTTTAGTATCAAAATAGTTGCACTATTGGGTTCTTTTTCTTCTAATCGGCCCCCAAAAGAGACCACACCAAAGAAGAGTACATTTTAAGCCAGTAAGCTGCAGGATGCAAAAAATTGCTATTTCTTAAAATTTCCAAAAATATTTTTAAAAAGTGCAAATGATACTTACTTTAAGGAGGATTTTTTTCTATGGTTAATAATTTTTTTTCTCATGTACTTAGAACAAAGAGACTGCCATAGAGGAATTCAGATTACTTGTAAGAATGAATACCAAGGTTTAAGGGTGATTGTTGTTGTTGTTATGTGCCGTCGAGTCGGACCCGACTCATTGCGACCCCTACTTGGGTTTCCGAGGCAGTATCACTACAGAGGTAGATTGCCCCATCTTCTTTCCGAGGAGTGGCTGGTGGGTTTGAACTGCCAGCCTTCTGGTTAGCAGTCAAGTGCCTTAGCCACTATGCTACCAGAGCTCCCTAAGGGTGATTAACATTGGAGTACTTAATGAGTTAGAGAGGAAAGAGATCTGAATTAGAACATAAAGAGACTTGGTTTTTGAGCCTCACATATGCGCAGTGTGCTCCCCCAGGATCAACGCACTTGGTGATCTCTTTAACTAGAACATTCTGCCCAGCTCATCCCTTTTGTTTTTTGCATAGATCTCTTCATCACTTTACCTCAGTCTCATAATATTACCACTACAGACACTGTGTCCCAGGCTACTCTTTCTAAAATACTTGTCATTCTTTATTCCGTTTCTTACCTTGCTTTGTTTTGCTTCATCTCACTTGTTCCTTCCTATATTATATGCAGTCACTTTTCATTATTAGTGATAATTATGTTCTGTAAAAGGACTGAATTAGAAAATACTAAATCATTACTTTTAGGTGAAATACCAGTTAGATTACTATGAGCCTCTGTCAGAACATTTTTGTCAACCAAAACTATACATAACCTTGTTTTTCATACTTCTGTTGAAAGACACCTTATAAAATAGGTATTGTTGATTCATTAACATTGAACTTATGATCAACAGTACTCTAACTCATGCCTGAGTGAAGCTTATTTAGCACCCACATTGTATCTGTAAGGCACATCACAGCCTTCTTGTACTTCTTGTGTTCTTGTAGTTAAGAACACAAGACAACACTGCAGCACTATATTGTGGGTCATTTTAAGTAGCAAAATCACCAACATAAAGCATACATGCACACACATGCACATATACACACGTACACATACACCTTTATCTCTTTTCTTAAGAAAGCATTTAGGAGGCTTGTTTCTCCTCTGAGTCTTGTGCTACAGAAATTCAGAAGTGTTTTCTGGGAGGTTGTGTAATAGATATAGCAATGGCTTTGGTATCAGACAGACCTGATTTGAAGTCTTGATCCTAATTAGTAGTGTGATTATGGACAATCTATAAATTAGAGAAAACACCTTTATCATCATTATCATGCTAATAGTTATGAAATATTTCCATATGTGCAGATAATATTCCAAGTACTTATTATGTATTACTCTAATTTTCATAATCTGTGAAGTATGGGGAATATTACTTCCATTTTAGAGATGAAGAAATTGACATATAAAACGATTGTTCAAAGGCCTTGTTCAAGGTCATGCAGCTAATAAGTGGTTGAATTAAGATTGGAACCAAAGCAGCTTAGCAATTTTGTTCCATAACAGGTTTCTTAAAGTGATTTAAAGAAGAGAATATTTGTCAAATATCTTATTTCATGATTAGCTTGTCATTGGTTCTCTAAACACATCGAGACCTTTTCTTCTTTCATCTTGTTTTATAGAGATTTTGTGTTGCAAGAATTACATTTATTTGTCTTTGGCAATCTAGAAGTTATTTCCTACAGTGCCACCTTAATAGGAAATTATAGATTTGTATAGCTTTCCTATTATCCAATAAGAAATATATCTAAAAGATAAACGTGTTGTATTATCAGTATTGCTTGACATTATTTATAAACTATTTCTGTAGTTAGTATATAGATCTGAAAATTATGTTTGTAGAGAATTGGTTTTATGTAGACATTTTGGGTTTCCTATTCACCTGGGGGAAGAAAAGATTGATGTTGCTGAGAGTATAGATGCCTTATACAGGAGAATTGGGTATTTTTTTCTAGCTTGTGATAATTGGTTGGTGATTGTAAAAAGTGCTGGATCTTAATTTTATTACCTGTAAAATAAAGCAGTAGAGCTACATGCTTCTTTTAGTTTTATGTTTTTTCATTTATTGAATATGAATGTCAAAGGAAATCAATCAGTAATGACCAAACAGCTTTTATGGGAATGGATGTTTATTAATCTTTTTATTTTTTGAAATGCATTTAATTGATACTAGTATGGTATTTAGGAGCTCTGGTAGCATAGTGCCTAAGGCACTTGACTGCTAACCAGAAGGGTGGCAGTTCAAACCCACCAGCCACTCCTCGGAAGGAAGATGGGGCAATCTACTTCCGTAGTGATACTGCCTCGGAAACCCAAGGAAGGGTCGCTATGAGTCGGGTCCGACTCAACAGCAGGTAACAACAACAGTATGGTATTTAATTGATACTAGTATAATTTTATCGGGAGGTCTGGTGGCATAATGCCTAAGGCATTTGATTGCTAACCAGAAGGCTGGTGATTCAAACCCACCAGCTGCTCCTCGGAAGGAAGACTGGGCAATCTATTTCAGTAGTGATACTGCCTAGGAAACCCAAGGAGGGGTCGCTATGAGTCAGATCCAAATCCGAATCAATGACAGTGCATTTATTTTATTTTTAGTATAATTTTATAGAAATGTGTTCATTGTTCATGAGTTAATATTTGTGAATGTGCTAGTAAAAGCTGCATGTCATATTCTTGAATTAAAAAATGTATCCTCCAAGTACAAACTAAAGCAATCTGTTACAAAGAACTCAGAAGGGAAAATATTCTACAGAATTTAGTAGAACTTAGTCACTAAAAGTATATTCTAGGAAGAACTTTGGGACAATAGATCTCATCCTTTTAAAGATGTACCTCTAAAAAGTATTTATTTCATAGAAAACAGATTTTTCCACTGGGCTCTGGAAGTCAGGAGGTTTGGGTTCTAGTTTTTAATTGTTTTGTGACTGTAACTGGGCAGATTGTTTAATCTCTTTGAGACCCAAGTTCCATATTTGGTTAGAATAGAGAACACCATAGTTTATTTCAGCCTCACAATAATAGAATTTTGTGAAATGCCAGATGTCCTTGATTCTAGGATACATGGTTTAAACTTTTTGAACACAGAATATCTCTTAATGTCTACGTTTAAAATGGTAGGGTTCCTTCTTTTTTATTCCTAAACAACTTCTGTTGAATCAATGGTCTTATAATAGACAGTGTTTCAGGATTAAAGAAAATTAAGGAAAGTCATATTTGAAAGCAAAATAAAGAACACAATAGCAATTCCAAATACCCCAAATCAAATATTCCCCTTTTAAAAATATTAACTATTAAAACATTTGAAAAATGCATTTTATGGAATGTATTATCCCTAAATAAGATAGAGAAATTAATGTGGTAGAAAAATATTCAAATGTAGATTTGGTAAACTTCAGTTAAATTTGGCTCTGCCACCAATTTGCTTTGTTACCTTGGGCAAGTTACTTAACTCTTTTTGGAGACTTTTTGATGAGAATTAAATCACTTGCCCTTTGTAACTCACAGACCCAGTTGATATGAAACACTAATAAGATCATGTAATTTTAAGACCTTTGAAAATTGTAAACCAATAAATAAATGCATGAAGTTGACTCTACTTTTAATTTTCTTTTGTCTTAAGATAAATGGCTTAACTTTTTGTAATTCTCTTTTCTTATTGTCTACCTTCAATAGCACTGTGCTTCTTTTTCATGAATATCTTGTAAAGAAGATGAGAAAATAATTAAAACTGATTTTTTTATTATACTTGAAATAATAGTAGATTCACCTCAGTAATACAGAAAGATTACTGGAAGCCTGTACTAAATTTCCACCAATGATAACACTTTGGAAAACTGTAATAATCATAACAGAATATTGACATAGATGGAGTCAAGGCCCAGTTTCATTACCATAAGCACCATTCCTGTTTCTCTTTTCTAGGAACACTCACTACCCACCCTCCTCTGATTCCTGGTAACCACCAATTTATTCTTTATTTCTATAATTTGGATAGCTCAAGAATTTTCTACAAATGACATCATACAATATGGTATGACATCATACAACTTTCAAAGTTTGGTTGTTTTTTCTTAGTCATCTTTGCTGGAAAGTCATCCAAATTGTATGTATCAGTTGTTAGTAGCTTTTAATTGCTAAGTAGTATTTCACGGTATGGATCAACCACACAGTTCATTTAACCATTCACCCATTGAAGAGCATCTGGCTTGTTTCCATTTTTTTGGATATTACAAATAAAGCTGCTATGAACATTTATGTCCAGACTTTTGTGTGAATGTAGGTTTTCATTTCTTTGGCACAAATGCTCAGGAGTGCAATTGCTGGGTAATGTAGTAATTGTATGATTAGTTTGATAAGAAACTACCAATCTTTTCTAATCAGCAATGTATGAGTGATCCATTTTCTCAATAGCGTTTAGTGTTGTCACTGACATTTTAACTGTTTTGATAGTTGTGTTAATGATACCTCTTTCTGGCTTTTATTTGCATTTCACTGACTGCTAATGATTGTCCATTTCTTCACGTACTTATTTACTGTGAATTTTCTTTTCAGTAAAATGTTTATTGATGTCTTTTGCCTATTTTCTAACTGGATTGTTGTTTTACTGTTTAGTTTTGAAAATTCTTTAAAAATGCTTTGTCAGATATGTGATTCACAAATATTTTTCTCCTAGTATGGAACTTGCTTTTTTTTTTTTTTTTTTTCCTTAGGAGCTCTGGTGGTGGTACCTAAGGCATTTGACTGCTAACCAGAAGGCTGGTGGTTCAAACCCACCAGCCACTCCTCAGAAGGAAGGGTGGGCAATCTACTTCTGTAGTGATACTGCCTTAGAAACCCAAGGAGGAGTCACTATGAGTCGGATCTGACTCGACAGCAGTGAGTTTGGCTTTTGGTTTTATTGAGTCTTTCAGAGAGTAAAAGTTTTCAAGTGTGATATGATCAAGCTCTTTGATGTTGTGTAGGGGTTAAGGATCAGGTCCATATTGGGCTTTGTTGACACAAAGGGCAGTGACTGTCCCAGCTTTGCACTGACTTTTTATTACTCCTTTCTTCTGGGTAGGAATGGAGGCTCAGCTTTCTCCTGTACTGTACTGTAGACGTGCAATACTCCAGCTGAGAAATTGGAGCACCCTTTGGTTCCATCAGGTAGCTTATGAAAGATACTCCTGCCAAGTTGCCTGATTTGCTGCTGGTGGGTGAATTAGAGCATGATGCCTACTTCTGGGCTGTGAGGGCATGGTGGGGGTTGTGGGTTGGAAATTCAACTTCCATTTGGCCTACTGAAAGGGAAGGGTGTGATTTTTCCCTTAGCTGTTAACTGGAATGGGGCAGGTATTTCTAAATATGATTTCTGTTGGTTACCCACCCTTTTCCTTATCCTTTAACTAGAGGCAGCAGGCTTATCTTGGTGCTGTTTTGTCTGCCTGTTGGTGTTTTCAGAGCCCTGCAACCAGGGCTCAGTGACTAAATGCTAGGGTGCTAACTGTAATGTTAGTGGTTCAAACTCACCAGGTCCTCCATAGGATAGATGTGACAGTGTGCTTCTGTAGTGATTGCAGCTTTGGAAACCCTGTCCGGCAGTTCTGTGCTGTCCTATAGAGTCACCATGAATTGGAGTTGACTTGATGGCAGTGAGTTTGGGTGGCAGTGTCATGTTGCAAGCTTTTACCACGTACTGTCCAGGATATGTGGGAGGCAACAAGGTAAGCCATGGCAGTAAAACTCACTGCCATGTTCTTCCTCAAATCTCAAGAGTCCCTAGGCAGCCAGCCTTCTTTTTCCCATGGTTCAGAAACCTGCTGTGCTTCTTTTTTGAGTTATGTACAGGTTTGTTTGTTTTTTTTTTTTCTTTCTTTCTTAATTACAAGGGAAAGTACCAGGTAGACAATGGGGCTACTATCTATTTGAAATCAGAAGTACTCTAAGCTACTGTTTCTGTTCATATGGAAGTACTTGGAGAAAAAAAAAAAATCTTACTATAGTAGAGTAATTTGTAGTGAAATATTTTTCTTTGAAGATTTTCATTGATTTCTACATATTTGGACTGAGATTCATTATTGACATTTTTCCCCAGAATCCGAATTATTTTCTTATAAAATACGAAATATCTATGTCTGTTTATAGGTCCCTGGGTGGCACAACTTGCACTGGACTATTAACCTAAAGGTTGGCATTCGAACCCACCCAGCAGGACCACAGGAGAGAGGTCTGGTGATCTGCTTCCATAAAGATTACAGCCGAGAAAATCCTATGGAGCAGCTTTGCTCTGCAACACATGGGGTTGCCACGAGTTGGAATCAACTTGAAGGCAACAAGTTTGGGCTTTTGGTATGACTCTATATTTAAAGTAAAGATAAGTCATCTGAGAAATTAATACAGACATCAACCCTGCTCTCTGTAGATAAGATACTTAATGTTAAGCTTTTCTAGATCAAATGTCACACAGGAAACACCATTTAAAATTTGAGAACTATTACAATATTCAGAAAGGGTCAATTTATCTTCAGTAATCACTATACCTATGAGTATATACCTAGGATGTCTTTTCTAAGCATAGATTTACTTAGTCCCTCTCAAAAGCAGTTTTCTTTGACAAATTATAGCTTTAACCACCAATCTTGGTCAAATATAAGTAATTGGACTGACGTACTTGTTATGAGATGCAGAACAGGTTCATTTGTATTCAGGTTATCTATTAGGAATAAATTTATGACATCTTCTTCCCAAATACAGAGACCTCTGGTGATACAGTGGGTAAGTCATTTGGCTGCTAATGAAAAGGTTGGTGGTTCAAATCCTCCAGCAGCTCCAGGGGAGAAGGATGAAGCAGTCTGCTTCCATAAAGATTTACAGGCTTGGAAACCTTACGGGGGCAGGTCCACTCTGTTCTATAGGATTGTTGTAAATTGGAATCAACTTAATGACAGTGGGTTTGTTTTTTGGTTTTCCCAGACTCTACATTAACTTCTTGTTGTTGAGTCAGTTCCAACTCATGGTAATCCCATGTACAACGCAATAAAAATATCACCAGGTCCTGTGACAATCTTCCCGATCACTGGTCTGCTCAAGTCCATTGTTAAAACCACTATATATTTTGAGTAGGAGCTTTGGTAGTGTAGTGCCTAAGGCATTTGACTGCTATCCAGAAGGCTGGCGGTTCAAACCCACCAGCCACTCCTCAGAACAAAGATTGAGCAGTCTACTTCTGTAGTGCTACCACATTGGAAACCCAAGGAGGGGCACTGTGAGTCGAGTCCGACTCGATGACAGTGAGTTTTTTTTTTTTTTTTTGGCAACCTTGAGAGCTCAACTTCCGGCACTATATCAGACAATATTCTCTCATGATCCCTGGGGTTTTTATTGTCAGTTTTCAGGAGTCAGCCACCAGGCCTTTCTTCCTAGTCTCTCTCAGTCTGGAAGCTCCACTGAAACCTGACCACAGTGTGTGACATTGCTGGTGTTTGAAATACCAGTGGCATAACTTCCAGGATCACTTTGACACTCAAGCCACCATAGTGCAACAAAATGATAGATAGGTAGGTGGTGACCATTTTAAATAATTCTAAGGAAATCTACCAGTATAGTAGTAAGCTTGATATGTTCACACAAGACTGACTGGTATCTACAAACCAAAGCTATGGATCACAGAATTATTTGTAATCTTGCTTGTTGTATGGTATGTTGTTGTTGTTGTTATGTGCCATCAAGTCGGACCAGACTCATAGCGACCCCTCCTTGGGTTTCCGAGGCAGTATCACTATGGAAGTAGATTGCCCCATCTTCCTTCTGAGGAGTGGCTGGGAGGTTTGAACTGCCAGCCTTCTGGTTAGCAGTCAAGTGCCTTAGGCACTATGCTACCAGAGCTCCTTTGTATGGTATAGTTTGCAAAAAAATTCTGAATATAGCTGCATAAAACTTGGTGTCTGCAATAAATGACTCAACTTTTATATCACTTAGATTTACCTCAAAGTCTAGCCCCAAGGAATTCTTCTTCTTCTTCTCCTCCCCCCCCCTTCTTTTAACTTTTAATCGTGATTTGGGTGAAATTTTATAAGGCAGATTAGTTTTACATTCAACAGTTCATATACATTTTGTTTTGTGAGACTAGTTATATTCCCCTCAGTATAACAGGTCTCTTCCCATTTCCTCCCTGTGGTTACTCTCTCCATGTGTTGTTCTTGCCTATGCGTTCTTGCCTCCCTACCTTTCTCCCTGTGGAAATGCTGCCCTTCTGATCCCCCGTGGTAGATTGTTCTGAGAAGTACATTTCCTTGTTATAGGTGCTCTGCCCGTAGGCCATCTATCATTTGGCTGAGAGTTAAGCCATGGGAGTGAGTTCATTTCAGATCAGAAGAGTAACTTGGGGCCATGGTCCCGGGGGTTTTTACTACTAGCTATTGTTGTTGTTATGTGCCGTTGAGTTGGACCCGACTCATAGTGACCTCTCCTTGGGTTTCCAAGGTGGTATCACTATGGAAGTAGATTGCCTCATCTTCCTTCCGAGGGCTGGTGGGTTTGAACTGCCAGCCTTCTGGTTAGCAGTCAAGTGCCTTAGGCACTATGCTACCAGAGCTATCAGACCAGTAATGCTGGTCTTTTTTATGATTCTGAGTTTTGTTCTATGTTTTTCTCCCACTGTGTCTAGGATCTCCAATTTTGATCCCTTTGCAAGTGGTTGGTATTGGTAGCTAAATGCCATCTAGTTCTTCTGGTCTCAGGGTCATATAGGCTGAGGTTCTTATGGTCCAATTGTCCTTTGTTCTAACCATTTCTGTGCAGCTTTTATTTTCTTTACTCTTATTTGCTCCAGACGAGGAGAGACTAATAGTTGCATTTTAGATGGCTGCTTGCAAGCTTTTAAGACCCCAGTCACTACTCACCAAAGTAACATGTAGAATGATATTTTTATATACCATGCTGCACCAATTGAGCTGGATGTTCCCCACAACCATGTTCCCAAGCCCGCAGGCCCAGCAATTCACTCTCTCAAGGTGCCTATTTGTGATTAAGAAGTTATCCTAACTTTGCATTCTGTTAAGTTTCACCTGCATATGGACATTTTTATAATATGTACAAATATGTATGTAGAAATACTGTCTGCTAAACCTGTGTATGGTCATGGGTATATTCCCATTTGCCTATCCATACCTGATCTTGCCTGTCTATATATCCACCTGTAGATTAGTATTTTCTGTTACAGATAATGCAGTTGTTGTTGTTGTTGTTGTTATGTGCCGTCGAGTCGGCCCCGACTCATAGCGACCCCTCCTTGGGTTTCCGAGGCAGTATCACTACGGAAGTAGGATTGCCCAACCTTCCTTCCGAGGAGTGGCTGGTGGGTTTGAACCGCCAGCCTTCTGGTTAGCAGTCAAGTGCTTTAGCCACTATGCTACCAGAGCTCCTAGATAATGCAGTATGTGTGTGCAATTGTTACTTGCCTTTATTGTCTGTGCCTCTTGTAGGTATTCTTATAGGAGACACTCAAACATCTGCTAGTTTATTCAGTGATACTCATGAGTGCTTGGTGTTAGACAAAAGTTAGTAAGAAATAGCAATCTCCACCATCAAGGAGCTCAATCTAATAATAAAAGATTACAGAAACATACAAATAAAAACATATGTGCACACATAATAAACAGTGTTTATTAACTAGTAAATGCTATAATAGGAATTTCTATGTAAATGAATAATTCTGCAAAGTAACCACAAAAATGTATAAAAAAAAGTGACATGAGATGAATCATGCATAATTAAAAATTTCATATAGTTCTAATCATTTCATTTGCATACGTAACTGTTTCTTAATGTATGCATACACACACACCATACATACCACTCCTCGCTTACTGACTTAGTTAGGGTCCAAGGTCATTATGTGAAAATGGAGATGACCACATCAGGTTACTAAATCAAGGATGACTACATCATTGTACAACTGCCAAATTACATTATTACATAATTGCCAAACCACTGAGAATCATGGCCTAGGTTAACACATAACCATCACAGCCAGTATTACTCTCCCCTTGCACCTCAGTGTTTGTTACTGCCAGATGTGCCAAATAGTAGCCAGATAGTAGATTTTTACTATTGTTATAATTGCAAAGTGCTGGATAATGAAATAGTAAGAGAGGAGTAGGAGTGTGTATATTTGTGTGTGTATATATATACCATAGGATTTTCAAGGCTATACCCTTTGGGAAGCAGATTACCAGGCCCATCTTGCAAGATACCTCTGTGTGGGTTTGAACCATGCAGTGCAGTAAATTACTTTGTGTGGCTTTTCTACCCATAAGTCTTTGTAAACTCCAAGGTGGGATTTGCTATGAGCAAGTGAGGAGCTCCTGATTGCTGAAGGTGTCCACCTGGAGTATTTCTGTTGGGAGTGGCACAAAACAATGTTCTGGGAGGTGCCCACTCTCTCTCT